>NC_060069.1:141711290-142025457 GCF_922984935.1 Meles meles | reverse complement strand
ATTGAGGAGGAGACAAAGTTGGAGTGGTTAGCCAAGGTCTTACTGGTCTTGTCCTCTTTGGGGGCTGATGTGCAGTGACATGGAGAAAGGAACCAAGACAGAAAAGGGAAAGGAAAACAGTCTGACCAAACTTGACTTCCACCTACTGATGCCGAGAACACTGAGGCCACTGAGGAAGGAGGTATGAGGAGGGCAGGCAGGCAAATGTGTGTGTGAACAAAATGGGTGTGGACAGAAGGTGAAGGCTGGTGTTAAGGATAAGAAGTAGAGAAGGTACAGATCTGCTTAAATTTGTGTAAAGTCATTCTAATCTGAAAGTGTAGCTGTGAGTTAATATGAACCAATAGTCATCCTGGAGAGAAAACAGGGAGGGACTGAAAAAGATATAGGCATCAGAAATGGAGAAAAGGGGACATCTAACAGATTCTGTGAGAACCAGGAGCAGGTCACAAATTAGGGTAAGGTAATTTATTCTCGCCAATTTGCTGTATTAGGTGTACATATCAAGCATGGTGATGCCCAGATTTTATAATAGCACTTGTTGGGTCACAGTCAAATTCCTCACATTGTCAAATAATTTATTCAACATAAAGGAAATGGAAGTCTTTTCAAATTCATCTTCACTTTATGTAATTCAACAGCCTTACAATACCCCCAAAGGAGGACAGTAGCAGGGACAAGGCTACAATAGTTAATCTTCTATAGTCACCGTGAAAATGGATTAATTCAGTGGTGCCTTTTTCTCACACTTCGGGCCTACAGAATTTATGAGATAAAGGCAATAGTCATGTCTCATCAAAAGAATGAAATATTGGGCATGTTACATAGTCACTATTTTTACTTTCCCACAGACTATGGTCTGAGCACTATAATCCAATTAGTCAGACTATTAATAAATAGGATACGATGAGGACAATTTCCTGAGGGCAGTTTTACTGTATTTATTGTGTGTGCACTTTTTTTGCCTCATTCAGAGCAAAGTTATCTTTATAAAACTTAGACGCCACCAGTTTCAGAAACCACTTCAACAAAGATGTAATTCACTTCCCCAAAGTGTTGAAACACATCCCTGAATTTTAAGATGTCTTAAGTTTGCAAGCGAAGAGAATGGCAACAGAGAGCAAAACAGAGATGATTACTTACGGACTGGTAATGTCTGGAAAATTTCTATTTTGCTGTAGTCTCCTTGCCCTTTTCCATTTACTGCTGCAACCCTGATTTCATAAGTTGTATTTGGTTCCAGGTTGCTCAAAACAACCATTGCTAGAAGATGAAAAAAAGCATATTATATATATCTATGGTTAATATATTTTAATAAGTAAATAAACCAACCTATTACAAAGTTGAATGAATAATTTCAATGTAAATCTTTCCAGAAAACACCTGAAAATAGAAAATACATATAAGAAGAGGGTGATTTGTGAACACTGCCCTTCTTCACCTTTATTTTAGCCTGCTGATTCCATGCAGTTATTACCAAAGAAGAAATTTCATAGCTTCTTTCATGATGCATTCACACTATATTCAATAAATAAGAATGATCTAAACAAAACATCTTTATTGTATGCATTCCAAATATTTTATCTACTTTAAATCCACTATCTCTATGGAACTTCATGGAGATATGGAATTAAACATACAGAACTCTGGTCTTAGGTATGTTCCTTAGGTGTTCCACTCATGGTAGAAAAGTGTCATAAAGCTAACTCCACAACCAAAGTAGATAATTTATTTGATAATCTTAAATCAAATTATTTTTAATGCTGGTTTGAATGTTGTCATCTCTATTTTTTCTCTGAATTTCTTTTTAATTCTATACTTCATCAGACCTGGATTCAACAGAGCATCTGAAAAAGTACAGGGATGTGAAGGTGATTAGAAATATCTCCTAGGTCATGGCAACTTCTTCAATTTGCCAAAGAATTTTGGGTATAATGGTAGCTTTAAAATATCATATCTTTACAAATTCCTCTGAGGAAGCCAACAAAATTCCATAGACTCCTCCAACCTAACTGCTTTTGCTAAACAGCGCAAAAATTTACTAGTGGAAGTGGTAAAGCCTTAACAAATAGTCAGAAAGAAATTATGTTTGGCTTATATAATGACTCTAAATAAAATGATCAATTCCTAATACACGATATAATCAGTCATAAAATAAAAGTTTCAATCATAGGTAACCAAGATCGTATTTGCAGAGACATGGTTTTATATGACCCATGACTGACAATGGTATACATTCAATAAAATTATGATTTAGTAACAAATTTCTGAAAACTAATTGCATTATAATATAGATTCTTTAGATAACATTTTTTCATTCCACATTGTATGAATATAGTTAATGAATTTGTTTTGATACTTCCTTTTGTTTCATGCTTTCCCTAATATTCATTATCATGACATCTCTTTTTAGCTTTTTGTTATAATTGTTTAATTTAATTGAATTAATTACTCAGCTACAGGAAAGAAAAAATGAATTCATGATAAAGATATTTTCTTTGTTCAAAATGCAGAATTTAAAATACATAAAAATTATATATATATATTTTATATGTATCTGATATATTTTTTCATATATATCAGATCACTATTAATGGCAAAAAAAGATCCCAGATATCGAACAGACTTTATGTAATACAGTACAGCTGTTCTAAAGCCAGCATAAAGGATATATTTCCAGTTGGCAAAATTGACATCTGTATTTCTCAGTTTCTCTACCTCATAAGAAAACTGACCTTGTTTTTGAGAGTGCATTGTTTTGACAAAGCCTTAGATTATAATACCTGATGTCAAAGTTAAGGGAGGCCATGTGGGAAATTCTGATGGGCAGGGATATCCAACTGATTAGAAGCTACTAGGATAAATGGGAATATGAAGGCTTAATCCAAGTGTTGCTGCCAAGCTAACAACCTGCAAGCTTTTTCAGGAAACCCACATCCAGTTGGTTGGTGACCTGGAATCAATCTATATATGTAATATCAACCCAAGAAAAATAAATAGCTACAATTGAGAGGTCAGTGCATTAGATCATGCAGATTAAGGAGAAGGAGGAGGGAATCAAATGAAACCTTAGAAAGCTAAAATGCTGAGAAGTTGAAATCCTACTGTCCTTGAAAGAAAGTTTTTGTTCAAGGTCAGTATAACAAGGAATTCAAGAGTTTAAAAGTCATCCTATCTTATCAATTTTGCCATAAATAAATAAAACAAATTTAAAGCCAATGTGACTAGGCTTACTGTTCTGCAGAGATTTTTAAAGCTTTATAAAAGTGTGTTTGTTCATCAGGGCTTGTAATAAAAATGCTTAACCCTTTGGACAGTCAATATCATCACGCACCAGTGAATGCTGAATGTGATGTCATGAAGCAGTCCGTGTTTGATTGCCCCTGCCTTTACCCTAATGGAGAATGACTTGATGTAGCATGGGGACATAGTAGACTCATGCAAGTACTAGTCTGACTACAAAAGCTTTGCAAGAAGACACTGTTGTGATGCATGCTTTAAAGTCATGAAGGAAGTCATTTGGGTTCTGAGCCTAATTCCACCACTGAGATCCTACTGTCTCAGGGCTGAGTGAGTCTCCCATCTCATCAACAAAGACACTTTTATTAAGTGTCATCGAAACACAAATAGAAAAATAAACTGAGAGTAGGTATAGATAAAATAATTTGTGCTCAGTAAAATAATCATCACCACACATCACTGATCTATGCAAATGAGGATATTATATGGAGACTGAAGTAATGCAAAATAACGGATAGCCCAAAAGTTGTTCATCTTCGACTCTTTTTAATGGCCAAGTACTCTGTATTTGGATACTTATTTATAAACATCAATATTTGCACAGATACAGGAGAGATTGCTATAGACGACTTTCCTGCTGCAGACAACTTTGCTATGTTCTATGTGCCTCCCCATATTTCTATGACATAACGATGCAACTGCTACCATCATTTTAAGATCATTGATACACTGTAACTCAGCCGTGTAGGTGAGAACTATTGGTAATGTTTCTATTCATTTGTTTGCCTTGATACAACTCAGCAAGAAAATCAGCAGAATTCAAATCACGCAACTTTATTTGTAAATAAAATCAACTGGAAATCAAAAGTGTGGAGATCAGACGGTTTATCTTTTTAGGTTAAAAGTGGATAATAGAGCTAGCAAATTCTCAGAGCATATCGAAAAAGGAAAATGGAGGTTATTAGATTAAATAATTAAAACAACCCCCACCTCCCCCTAGAAAAACCTTCCCCATTTACTTGGATTATCTGAATGTTTCTAGTAAAAGCTTTTCCTGGCTTAAACGGTTGGTCGGCATTCTTCCTCCTCTGTCATTTCACAGGACTTGTGAGGAGTGTTGAGTTGTCTCTCTGTCTCTGCTAGGGAGAAACTCATTTCTTTAATTACATTATAAGTAAATCTGAAAATCACGTTTCTCCAAGTTTCCTCATATTCTTCTGTTCTCCGTATCAAGACTCTCCCCTCTGCTGACTGAGTTTCACAGCGGAGCGTTTGCGGAGGAGAGAGGCAAAGAGGTGAATTACTGGCTGAACTGTTATTACAGCACCGGGCTACAACAGTCAACAGTAACGTGGATGAAGGGGCCTTGTGGAGGGCCTGCAAAATTATAGGGGAGAAGCATGAAAGTAAACCTATTGAAGCAAGTTTTACAAAGTTTATACACAAGAAGAAGTCAGTCTGCTTTTGAGTTCTGACTGTAAGGGTTTTGCTACAATAACCCTTATTATGAGGCTTATTAACATTGTGTGAACATAAAGATTATTGTGTGAAATGGAAAGCACTCCATAAATTGGAACCCATTTAAAGAGAGGGAAAGGAAAAGATTCAGGGGAGGCAAAGCCCGGATCTGTAATTTGACTTGCCTTTCTTAAATGAGAGGATACATACATGAAATCATCCACAATTTCTTGGCATATTACCAAACACAAGGTTTTCGAACACCCAAGGTAGAGCCTGAAAGCAAACTACCACTTGAAATACGAAAGGCTACATACTTCATAATAGTCTCATACCTCAAATTATGAAGTTAGTTAATGGAAGGCTTTCTTTCCCCAAATGTGCACATACAATAGAACAAAAGAATCACAAACTGAGGTGTGGGATCGGTTCTTTCCCTATAATTTGTTAGAAATTCAAACTCAAAAATTAGGTGAAAGTAGATCTAGATTACAAACTACTACAAGTTCTCTAGGGACAAATGGCATAAATTATTTTACAGTTATATTCAGTTAGCATGATTTGGAAATCATAATGCAATTCTTCTGAAAATTATAAACCACCACGAATTTTTCTGTGACATCCAACAGATATAGGTTCTGCAAAGAATCTGGTTCTCTTCATTAATTTAATGTTTCTGCCTGATTTAAATATAATCAAGCTCCATAAACAACTATCTTGTCATCTGGCTATAAATGCAAAAGTATAGCAAATATTGAAATGCATAAAACTAATGACATTGAAACTGGCAAATGAAGGAAAACAGAAACTTTTTTACATTATTTCTGCAAGTATGGAGATGTTATTGCTAGAGAGAAAAATCTGAAGTTTCATTTTCCCTTAAAGAGGGGAATCAGAGTTTATTAAAGGGAGTTAATAAAGTAAGTTTTAGTTCGTTCAGATTATGTATTGTAAATACCATCCCTTTAGCTGTCAAGAGAAGCAGAGGCTACAGAATATTTATGGCCCTTCGAGTAAAATGAATTACATATTTGCAAACTAATTAGGTTGAGCAAAGTTCTAAAGTGAGATTAAATTGAGCCATGCTCTTTTGGCTCTCTTAAACCTTAGGCCTCTCCATGGGGTTTTCTACCCAGTCAGTGTAAGCAGGTAAGGACTCCCGGAGGTAGAAAGGCCACCTGAAAGGCCACTTATTCAGGCTGTCAGGAACCTTGAGACAAGAAATCACAAAGCTTAGCTAGGATGGGACTCATCATTCAAGATTACACTTGCTGTTGATCTCCTCAGATAAATCTGTAAATATAATAAAATCCCCTGAAGGTTCTCACCCAAGATTCAGCTTTTATTCCCTAACAATGAAAATAAGCCAAAAATCCCTTTTATTTCTCTTCTTCTTTTTCTTCCTCCTCCTCCCCCTCCTCCTCCTATTCTTCTTCTTCTACTTCTTCTTCTCCTTCTTCTTCTTCCTCTTCTTCTTCTTTTAAGATTTTATTTATTTGTCAGCGAGAGAGCTCATGCAGGAGCACAAAGAGGGGGAGGAGCAGGGAGAGGAAGAATCAGGTTCCCTGCTGAGCAAGGAGCCCTGGGCAAGAATCATCCCAGGACCTGGGATCACGACCTGAGCTGAAGGCAGATGCTTATCTGACTGAGCCACCTAGGAGTCCTTTCTTCTCCTCCCCCTTCTTCTTTCTTCTCCTCCTCCTTTCTGCCTTCTTCTTCTTTCTTCCTTCTCTTTCTTCCTTCCCTCCTTCCTTCCTTCCTTTCTTCTTCTTCTTCTTCTTGAGAATTAAACTGTCTTCTGAAGGAGTTTGCAACAGGTTTAAATAAAAGTGTATTTTATCCATAGTGTAGAATGTGTTCTAGTACTTTCACTTCAGTTATTCCCCACATACATAGGAACGACTTGAGGGATTATGCCAGTGCAGTGTCTTTAAATTTTAAGAAGTTTATGTAAACAATCACCTCAGTTCAGCCAGATTTTCATTTCCTTTTGAAAAGTAGAATATGCAGTTTTGTACAAATCATATTGTATTTCAAGATTCCATTAGTTGAAAAAGGATATAATCTCATCTTTTCAAGAAGTGACTAACAACTTCTATGAATCATAATATGTAACTTGCACAGATATATATTTTAAGATATACAACACTTATGAATTGATTCTGTGTAATATATAATCTATATTGATATGTGTTGATGAAAAGCAGGAAGAAAAATTAATCAAATAATTATGTGGTTTGTGTGGGGCCTTTACTCAAGAGAGTATGTTGATGGCATATTTTAAGACCACAGCTCATCACTTCTGAAATTCATAATTCTTTCTCTATTGTGCTGCTTTTGTGTTCTTTTTCATCATGAGTATAAACTGCATAAAAATAAACAATTTAACAAGTGAGTTTGAGCTGACATGAGATTTTACACCAGAAGTGCATACTGTCTCTTGAAATCAAATGGCATCCTTTTGAAGTATACTCTAGAGGAAAACCTTGATTTAAAAACAAAACAGTTTCATCAAAGAATTTTTTTCCACAAACAATTCATACTTCTTTCACTTCAAATCTATTTCTTAGCATATAAAATTATTCATCCAAGAAAAGTTCAAATGATATTTGTTTTCAGGATCCACTTAGTACATAAAATATGATAGATCTGTAATTATCAAACATCTCCTTCCATAGTCTAAAACAATAAGTTTTTGTAAAATATGAACTCTCTTGATGATTAAATGTAAACAGAGTATAATTTTTCACTTCTAAATAGACTAATTTCTCAAAATGTCTGTGCTCACAAAACTTTTAATGCTACAAGTTTTTTGTAGCTTTCCATTTTGTTTAGGTTTTTTGGCAGGGGTTGTGAGCTTAAGTTAAGCTTTTATAATTAAATGCGACCACCCCCCACACCGTGCCTATAGAAACTTTAAGCTTTTTATAAACCTTAAATATAACCTCCTAATAACATACATTTTTTTTTTCTGTTACTGATTATGCTCCCTACTTTGGTATTTGGAAGCTTTTATTGTTTTTATCATTTGGAAACTTTTTATTGTAAGAATCAGGTGAGCAGAAAACACACACACACACACACAAACACACACACATGAGAGAGAGAGAGAGAGAGAGAGAGAGAGGAGAGTCTCCATCCCTCACAGAGCCTATACATTTTGAATGCAAAGTAAGAATTCAATAAAGCATTTTTGAATTGATATTTTAAAAAATATGCTAAATAAAACAACACTTTAAAAGAAACTGACCCAAAGTGGACACTGCTAAATCTATAGCTGGTATCCTTTATCAATTTTTGACCTCACTCTTGTATTGCTGAACACTTAAAGCACATTTTTTTTTTCAAGAAAAATTTTTTGCTAGTGGGAAAAAAATCCATAACTCAAATCCCATTTGATGGTATTTCATTTCATACTTAGACTAGTACAGTTTGGTTGCATTCTACATTTCATAAATAAATGGCAGCTTGGAAAGATCAACCAACCACTAAGAAGCAAAGCTTAGATTTAAACAAGATTCTGTCTTAGAGTTAAATCTTTTCATCTTCTCACAGCTGTATCCTGGCCTAGAAAACCAGAGTACAGAAAGGAATTAAAAAAAAAAAAATCCTCATAAACCTAAATGTAGAAAAATGTATTCTTTTCCCAAAGACATTAATTACATATAAAACTAAAAATGATAAGCTAGCAAAAAATGGTAGTACTGTATATGCCTTTTAAGATTTAATTTAAGCTATCAGAGAACACAGTCTTTTAGAATAGTCTACTTATGTGTTTCTGGATTGCCATCAGAAAGCACAGTATAAATACATGCTGATAATCTTCATAAATTCCTAGCACCATAAGATAAATACAACTCTGATTTTTTTCCCTTTAGTTCACAGGAGCATGTTATAATAAAAAGAGAAATGCAATTATGGGAAATTCAGAGCAAAGTCAGCTCAGACTATCTGATCACTGAGTTCTGATTCTGAGCCCTCTCACTGTACAAGAGAGGCATTTCCCAGATGGTTCTGTTTATTGTACTTTTTGGCCGATTTTTTCTGTCTTATTTATTTTTAAAACAAATCAAACAGATTATTTCATATATTCCACCCAAGCCCATATATTCTTAGCCATTTTTCCAAATAATGAGGAGTGAACTGGTTTTGCTCTATTATTTATGTTCTCTATTATCTCAACACACCAAACCATACAGACAGCTTAGAGATTCCCTTAAAATATAAGATTCAGAACCAAGTGCAACTTAGGAAGTTTTTCCCTCTAGTTACTTTTTAAAAGTTTTCTTTCTCTAATTTCAAGGAAGTTATATACTATTTTTTAAACTCATAATGGCACTTAAAATTGCACCTAAAAAAGTATGCCTTTCTGTAGTTAATCCAGATATCTCCACCAGTTCCCATCAGTTGCTTGATATTTTTCAATGAATTTCAGAACACAGAAACATTCTACTTTATCCATATATTTTGGATTATGTATGATCCTTTCTTTATCTTGTTTAATACATACGTATTTCATTTTCCATCAAACTTTCTTCTTTCTTTATCTTGTTTAATACATATGTATTTCATTTTCCATCAAACTTTAAGTGTTTCAGGTAAATTATTGTGAATGCTTGCATTTCATATTTTACAGATACCATATACCAAACAATTTGTGACAAAGAAGTATGTGTAAATATTTTGAGTATTTTATGAAAATATATTTCTAAACAGCTAATTTTAAAGGTATCCAATTATTTGACTTAGAGAATTTTGAAATTTTTTTGGAGAATTTAAATTATGAGGCAGATAAATATATGACTAAATATTCACGTGTGTAATGCACTTATTTACAAACATTTCATATAAACTGAAGGTGTTAATCTGAACAATTCCACTGAACTCCCTCATGAAAGCTTTTAAAAAAGTCATCTGAATCTTGAATTTTAAAGTTGAAAGAATGAATGTTTATAAATTAAAGTGTGAATGAACATGAAGAATTATTAATGGAAAGGGAGGATTCTAGGAAGGAAGTGGAGGAGGAAGCACCAAGAATCTTTTCTCCCCACCTAAACAACAATTGTACTGGCGGAATCTGCCTGCCTGATGTAAATATTCTGGAAACTTAGAGTCTATTAAAGGCTTGCAGCTTCTAGGGGAGGACATGGATGGCAAATTGTGGTAAATTTTGGTCAATTTCAGCTGTTAGCTAGTAGCAGCTTCCCATTCCCACCCCAGCCAAGTAGAAGGCAGATGCACAAACATTCTTGGAGCAGCCTGCACTCAACATGTAGGAATCAGGGGGGTAAAAAAGGACACTCTCCTCCAAATACCAGGGGTCTTGCTCTGATTTTTTTTTTTTAAGATTTTACATATTTATTTGAGAGAGAGAGAGTGAAAGAGAGGGACCATGAAAGGGGAGAGGGTTAGAGGGAGAATCAGATTTTCTGCTAATCAGGGAGCCTGATGCGGGACTAGATTCCAGAACTCCAGGACCATGACCTGAGCTGAAGGCAGTTGCTTAACCAGCTGAGCCACCCAGGCACCCTCTTGCTCTGATTTTGATCACCACTTTTGATTACAGAGATGCAGACAAGAAGGTGGGCAGCCATTTTTTAACACAACTATTAATTAATTATATTTTTAACACAAATATCTCAAGGCATGCAAAGAAACAGGAAATTATGGCCCATTTAAGGAAAAATGTTTTAATCAACAGAAACCTTCCCTGAAAAATATCTCATGGTAGATATTTAGAAAAAAGACTTTTGAAACAACCATCTTAAGATGATCAAAGAACTGAAGGAAGATGTGGACAAAGAAAACAAACAAATAAAACAACAATTAAAAAAAAAAGTATGACCAAAATAAAGAGAAGGAATCTAAAAAGAACCCAAAAAGAAATTATAGAGCTTAAAAGTACAATTAAAATGAAAAATTTATTAGAAGGTTTCACAGGTCAATGAGTGAGCAGAAGAAAGAACCAATGAATCTAAAGATAGGACAATGAAAACTCTTGAATCTAAGAAAGAGAAAGAAAAAAAAAAAAAAACCTGAAGGAAAATGAACAGAGCCTAAAGGACCAGGAGAACATGATTAAGTGAGTCATAATCATACTGTGGGAGTCTCACAAGAAGAGTGTGAGAAAGAAACAGAGAGAATAATTGAAGATATAATGCCTGAAAACTTCAGCCACAAATGTAAACATCCAAGAAGTTCAATGAATTGCACAGTAGCAGATCTCAAAGAGGCCAACACCAAGATACATTATAATCAAATTTTCAAAAGCTGAAGAACAAGAGAGAATCTTGAAAGCAGCAAGAGAGAAGTAACTCATTATATACATGGCATCCTCAATAACATTATTAGCAGGTTTCTCATAAGAAACTATGGAGGCCAAAAGACAGAGGGATGGTTTATGCAAAGTGCTAAATGGGAAAAACTGTGCCATGTTTGACAAAACTGTTTGCCAAAAATGAGAAATAAATTAGACATTCTGGACAAACAAAAAATAAGTACTTTGTTACTCTGCAAGAAAGCTCAAAAGGAGTCTTGCAGTGTAAAATAAAAGGACACTAGACAATGCCTCAGAGTCATATGAAGAAATAGCGATCTCAATAAAGGAAATTGCATGGACAACTACAAAAGCTGGTACTACTGAAACAATGATTTGCAACTGTACTTATGGTTTCCTACATGACTTTAGAGATTACATTTAAAAAAATTCTAAGACTAATATTATTGTAACTTTAGTTTGTAACTCCAAATTTTGTTTTCTACAGAATTTAAGATATTAACACATTTAAAATAATTATTGGTTCATGTTCTTAGGCATGTAATGCATAAAGATGTAATTTTTTGATACCAACAACCAAAAAGGATGAGGATGAAGTCATAAAAGAGCACAGTTTTTGTATATTACTGAAGCTAAGCTAGTATAAATTTAAAGTATTATAACTTTAGGATGTTAAATGAAGTCCCCATGGTAATCAAAAAGAAAATAGCTATAGGATAAACACAAAAATAAATGAGACAGGAATTTAAACATTTCACCACAAAAAAACTGACTAAATACAAAAGAAGACAGCAATGTGGAAAATAAAAGACAAAAATAAATCTGTAAAACATAAAGAAAACAAGTAGCAGAATGACAGAAGTCCTCCCCTTATTGGTAATTACTTTAAATGTAAATGGATTAAGCTCTCCAAACAAAAGACAGAGATTGGCAGAATGACTAGAATCATATTATCCAACTATGTGCTATCTTAGATCCAAAGGCACAAATAGATTGAACGTAAAAGGATGGAAAAAGATTGTCCATGTAAATAGTAACCAGAAGAGACCAAGACTGATTTATACTACTATCAGAGAAAACAGACACTTTAAATAAAAAAGTATTTGAGCAGACAAAATGGAAATTACATTAATAGAAGTTTCAATAGAGGAAGAAGATGTAACAATTATAAACACACACATGTTACTGATAGACCACCAAAATACATATGAAGGAAAAACTGACAGAAATGAACAGAGAAAATAACTCAACAATAATATTTGGAATCTTCAATATTCCACTCACAATAATGAACAGATAAATTAGACAGAAGATAAGAAATAAAAAACAAAACAGAGGACTTAGGTAACAAAATAAACCAACTAAATTTAGAATACTGTCCAAACAATTAGATTATTCTTAACTGCACATAGGATATTTTCCAACATAGACCATATATTAGGCCACAAATTAAATCTCAACAGACTTTAAAATTATATATAAAATAACTTTTCTAACCATAGCAATAGGATGTTAGAAATCATTAATAGTCCCACCTCCCCCCAGCAACCCCCAGTTTGTTTTGTGAGATTAAGAGTCATTTATGGTTTGTCTCCCTCCCAATCCCATCTTGTTTCATTTATTCTTCTCCTATCCCCCTACCCCCCCATGTTGCTTCTCCATGTCCTCATATCAGGGAGATCATATGATAGTTGTCTTTCTCCGATTGACTTATTTCACTAAGCATGATACGCTCTAGATTGGGGAGGGGAGGCGAACCATAAGAGACTATGGACTCTGAAAAACAACCTGAGGGTTTTGAAGGGTCAGGGGTGGGAGGTTGGGGGAACAGGTGGTGGGTAATGGGGAGGGCACGTTTTGCATGGAGCACTGGGTGTTGTGCAAAAAGAATGAATACTGTTACGCTGAAAAAATAAATAAAATGGAAAAAAAAATCATTAATAGAAGGGAAATTTTTAAAAATCACAAAATAATGAAAATTAAACATTGCATACTTAAATAAACCAATGAGTCAGAGAAGAAATCACAAGGGTAGTTAGAAAACACTTAGAGATGAATAAAAATAAAAACATCATGTATGAAAAACTAATGGGCCACAACAAAAGTGGGCCTCAGGAGGAATTCATATCTCTAAATGCTTACATTAAGAAACAAGCAACATCTCAAATCAACACCTTAACTTTACAACTCAAAGAATCAGAAAAAGAGGAAATGACTAAACTCCAAGCCAGCAGAGTTAAGAAAATAAGAATAATTAGGACAGATAAAAATGAAACAGAGAATAGAAAAATAATGGAGATAATCAATGATACCAAAAATTGATCCTTCAAAAAAGATCATCAAGTTAAAAAAAAAAAAAAAACTTCAGATACATAAGCTAAGAGAAAAAAAAAAAAGCTAAAACTACTAAAACCAGAAATTAACTGGAGACATTACTATAAATGCTACATAAATAAAAAGGATGATGAGACTACCATGAATAATTGTATGCTGACCAATTGGATAACCTAGATGAAAAGAACAAATTTCTAGTTACACAAAACTTAGCTGGACAAAGACTAAATCATAAAGTAATAGAAAATCTGAATAGACCTATAACTAATACAAAGATTGAATCAGTATTCAAAAATCTCCTGACAAAGAAAACCCCTGGACTCAACAGCTTCTGATGAATTCTCATGAAACATTTAAAGAAAAACTAATACCAGGGTGCCTGGATGCCTCAGTTGGTCATGTCCAACTCTTGATTTGGCTCAGGTCATGCTCTTAGGGTTCTGGGATTGAGCCCTGCGTCAGGGTCATAGTTCAGCATGGAGCCTGCTCCAGGATTTTCTCTCTCCTTCTGTGCCTCCCCCACTCCTCTTTCTCACATATATAAATCTTAAAACAAAAAGAAAAAGACAAACTAATACAAATTTTTCTTAAAAATTCCTAAAAGAAAAATGAAGAGGAAAGAACATTTCCTAACTCATTCTATGAAGCCAGCATTAACATGATACCAGATTCAGATAAAACACTACAAAAACAAAGAAAGATAGAAAAAAAGAGAGAAACCACAAATCAGTATCCTTTATGAACAGTGATACAGAAGTCCTCAATAACATACTAGTAATCCAAAATCAGTGGCATATTAAAAGGTTTAATTTAATACCCTATCATGATAAAAACACTAAAAAAAAAAAAACTAGGAATAAAAAGTAATTTACTTTTTGTATGCTGAAATACTTCAGCATAATAAAAGCCATATATTAAAAATTTCCAATTAATCATACTTAATGGTGAAAGATTAAAATTTGTTTCTTCCAGAATCAGGAATCAAGGCAAGGATGCCTGCTTTT
The DNA here is from genome assembly GCF_922984935.1 of Meles meles. Lineage (NCBI taxonomy): Eukaryota > Metazoa > Chordata > Mammalia > Carnivora > Mustelidae > Meles > Meles meles. The sequence goes on along the minus strand of NC_060069.1, from coordinate 142,011,144 downwards.
ACCACTTCTATTTAACATAGTACTGGAATTTCTAATCACAGCAATTAGGCAAGAAAAAATTTTAAAAGGCATTTAAATTAGAAAGAAAGAAGTAAACTTATCTCTGTTCACAGATGATGTGATCTTACATGTAGGAAATTCTAAAAGTTCCACAGAAAACTTTCAGAACTAAAAAATGAATTCAGTGTAATGAGAAGATAGAAAATCAACACTCTAGAATCAGTTGCATTTATGTACACTAAAATGAACAATCTAAAAAGGAAATTTCAGAAAACAATTCCATTTTGATTTCATCAAAAATAATAAAATACTTAGAAATTAACTCAATGAAAGAAATTTAAGATTTGCAGAACAGAAACTACAAAATATTTTTGCAAAAATTGTGTGAAAGAAATTAAAGGAGATATTAATAAATGGAAATATATCCCATATCCATGTATTAGAATATTTACTATTATTAAAATGTCAATAGTACTCAAAGTCTTATAGATATAATATGTACGATAAGCAACCCCACCAATAGATGAGGGGATAAAACAATGCTACCCTGGACAGAAGATCACATGTCTTGAACTCCAAATCCAAAGTTCATGCTATTTGTGGCTATGTCACAGAACTCAGTTGTGAGGATGAAGATCTCTAGTAAAATGATCTAAATTGAAGCAGTTTTACAGAGCTCACTAATTTTTCTATGATGTGATAAGTATCCTAACTGTCCACTGACCTGCCCAATCTCCAGAACTGCACAGGCATGTTCTATGACCTAAGGAGGTCTTCTTTCTTTAATCTTAGGTGAGCTAGTACCAGGTTTTATGGAACAGCTTATTCCATAATATTAGCACCCAGAAAAGTTAGCAGAATCTTTGAAAACTCCAAAGAAAGAGAAAAACAACCAACTTGCTTAGATGGTTCCATTTAATCTAGCCTGGACACAGTCATAATTCACAGAAGTTTGGGAATAGTTAATAGCTATATAATTTTATTTGAGTAAAAGCAAACCTAATAATTAAGTAATCCATTCATTCATCTCAGGTGATGTAGAAGATTCAAAGGTCCATACACTATATTACACGGGCTCTCAGCTTTGCAATCAAGATGGATAAATATCACTTATGTCTAACACTTATGAGGTGAGAAGCTTCCAAATACTAGTTAGTATAAGCAATATTTACTATAGAATTTCAAAGGAATGCAAAAATATTTCTACTAAAAAATAAATAAGCCTTTACCAAAAAGGTTAAATTTATATTGGACCTTGATGGATGGATAGGAAAGAGTAGACAGCATAACGTAAACTCAAGCATGGCCATAAGAATATAGAATGTGTGTATGCCACAGTGAGTGGGCAGGCTTTGATGGGCTATGTATTTATTTAGTGATTGTTTTTAATTTAATTTTTTTCAGTTTTCCAAGATTCATTGTTTATGCACCATACCCAATGCTCCATGCAATACATGCCTTCCTTAATACCCGCCACCAGGCTCACCCAAACCCCTACACTACTCCCCTCCAAACCCTCAGTTTGTTTCTCAGAGTCCACAGTGTCTCGTGGTTTGTCTCCCCCTCCAATTTTCCCCAACTCACTACTCCTCTCCAACTCCCAGTGTCCTCCATGTTATTCCTTATACTCCACAAGTAAGTGAAACCATGTGATAATATTTAGTGATTTCTAAAAAGGGCGGTGAGAAAAATCAAAGCAGTACATCATTAGTGTAAAATGTTAATCAGACCTGCATATGTAGAAAAAAGAACGAACACAGGAAATGGCAAGAGTATGAAAAGTAAGAACATTGTCTGCATGGTCCATACATGATGTAAAAGAGTTGGGAACCAGAGTACTGTCAGTCTCTGAAACCAGTTATGATCATGCCAGTCCATCATGGCCATCCTGCCTATACAATGGCATTGCTGAAGAAGGCCTTAGAATCTTCCCAGTAATAAAAGAATCTTGAGCCACTTAGTACATAAAGGAAAAGCTCTGTACTCCTCCTTAACTTTGAGAATATTTATATACTATAATATAGAAAATACTGTTCATAATGATGAACTTTTTAACAATCAAAAAAATCAAATAATGTTTATTTAGTAAAGTGAATTATTTTCACATGATTTAAAAAACTTTAGGGATATAAAATTTAAACATATCTTCTAAGATTCCCTATTAGTTAAATTCAGTATTAAAATAACTACAATGGTCACCCCACAGTGATTCTTTGCTAGAATTAAGAAAAATTTATGAGTTATATTCAAAGAAAAAATATTTATACTGAATATTAAAGTGTCCAAAAATGTATATGTTTGAGCAGTGAGATGGACTCTTATTTTTTTAAGTTTCTAGGAACCAATGAATACTTCTTTTTCCTGTGGATTAAATATCTATAAAACACTCATGAAATATTCATGTTTCTTTTCTCACTACTCACAAACATCTTTCTTATATAAATTAATTTCATTTCTTCATACCATTTATTTCTCTGATTTGTAAAATTATATACATAGAGAAGAGTTCATTAATTTTATTAAAAATTTAAAAATCATTTGTATAGAAGCTCTTTTGATCATTATAACAGAGACCAGGCTAAGTACAGAATTATGAATAAATTGGGGTCTTCATATTGGGATATGTGGGAAAGTTTCCGGCATACAAATAATTTTACTTAAGGGTGGCATTTCACTCACTTTCTCTCCTAGCCTTGTTTCCTGTATATTTCCTGTATGTTGTTTAAATTTAAACTATGTAGTTTAAATTCATTAAGATTGCTATTACATATAAATTCCTGATTTAGCTCATTTTTTTTTAACAGGCACAATGAAAACAGTCCAAGGTATTCTTGTTCTTGTTTTCATTTTTAACACACATAATTCTACCCATTACATTCAAATTAGAACAAATTTCCTTTCACTAAAAATACAGAATTAATGTGGATTACTTTTATCCCCCCTTCTTTGAAATTCATAAGAGTTTATTGCCCTTGTATTTAAAATAGATGATTTTTATAGTCAATTTCTCTTTTACCATGTGAAATATAGTCATTAAAATGATAACCATTTTCTTCAGACACATTTATGTTGGAAATTGTGTAATTGTAGAAAATATTCTTTGTCGAGAATTTTTAAAACACTAGAATATATTAAGATTTTAAAATCTGCAGTATTTTAGAGCTCATCTTAAATAATGATTATTTAAAATTGTTTCTAGGGGCGCCTGGGTGGCTCAGTGGGTTAAGCCTCTGCCTTCGGCTCAGGTCATGATCTCAGGGTCCTGGGATCGAGTCCCACATCGGGCTCTCTGCTCGGCGGCGAGCCTGCTTCCCTCTCTCTCTTTCTGCCTGCCTCTCTGTCTACTTGTGGTCTCTCTCTGTCAAATAATTAAATAAAAAAAATCTTTTAAAAAAATTGTTTCTAAAACAGTAAAACTGAGTAGTAAACTATTTGGTAATCCAGTGTCATGCAGGCTACTGTAAATAACATGGATTAAAGAAACATTGGAATAAAAATCTTAAGTGTAATTTGAAATGATGTTGTAATAACTTTAGGTATTGGTAAACTATAGAAAAACTACAATCCTTCTACAGAAAAAACATTCCTACTGTAACAGAAAAGAGTTATGTCTCATAGATCACTTAAAAAACAAACAAGCTAATCCCAAAACCCTCTCAGACCCTTTTCATCACAGCTGGTAGCCAAAAAGTTTGTTGAGACCTGGTATGCTATAGCATTGTACACCTGAAGTAACTATCATGTTCATGTCATTGGGCCACATGAACTCTTCACTCATTAATTAGAAAAGATGCCTGCCAATATATCACCAAACAAAAGAAAATTTATGATAATACGTGTTTTAAGAACACAGACAAAAACACACACAAAGGAAAAAGGAAAAAAAAAAACAAGGAAATTCCTTTTTATTGATAAAAGGGACAATTGTGTTTGGTTGGTGGACAGGAGAAGCAGAAGACAAAGATCTAAAAGGATGATCATGTCATTTGTCATGCAGGGACATCTTCTGAGGTGCATTTCCAAAAAGACAAAAGCAACAACAAAACTTTTGTTTTAAAGTTTTAAGTAACAAAGGCGTATCAATTATTTCGTTCATTATTTTTAGTGGCACCATAACACAACATAGAAAATTCCTGATAAATTTCTGAAAGTGATGCATTTGAAGCAATACATGTGTGGGCTTACTCTAACTTTAGTTGAGATATGATGCTCATTCTCATTATTTTCCTTCTGTATTTTAAATAATCACTAGCCTTCTTTTTAAGTATGAACAAAAGCAAAAAGTTTCTAAATTCAATAACGATCACAGAAAAACATTTATAGGCAATGACTTTAATAAAGTGGTTCCAATGACAATGTTACTTTCTTCCTGAGTTACAATTCATAACAAAAGAAGCCCAATCCTGTATATTTTCACTACTAAAATTAGTTAGTAATTTAATAGAAATAAATCTGCGCTATTATGTTATTATTCACTCTGTTTATATAGCATTGTATATATACAGTATGTTCCTCAATTACCACTGAAGAATCCAGAAGCTGTTGAATAATCTGAAATCTATTACATGATTAGTGGGCTTTTGAACAAAAAAATTTTGAGTGAAAATCAAATAGCAAATTTTTCAATAAGGAGCTGGTTGTATTAAATTACCTCTTGAATTTTAACAGGCTCTTTTACACAATGTAAAAATATCTACCAATAGGCAGAGCTGCCTTATTGAATAATTTCAATGGGGTTCCACTTACATCATAGTCTATGTAAATATTTCTGGTGGTTCTATATTATACAATATATGCAACCTTACACCGTGTATGTCCATATCCAGTGGTCTTGTTATCCTGGGTATTGTTGGGAAAACTGCCAAATTTTGGAACTTAAACTATATTTAAAATTTCTACTGAATGTGCATGTGAAGCTAGTCAGTTTCCCAAAAAAATGTGAGTATTTTTGCCTATAAGCTGCACAACAGAGCAGAAAGCTTAGATAATTACAGGTACTAATCATTAGTAACATTGATACGCTCATTTTTCTTAAAAGTGTAATTTTCAATACTATGTCATTAATATATAAACAAAGTAATTTAATATTGTCTGTTTTAAAAACTGAAAAACACATATAAAAATAGAATGTTACATCAAAAATTATAAAAATCTGTATATGAAGATGAGATGATAAAGGGAGGTAAACTAATTAGATTTACAGAAGTTTTAGAAAAGTCTCAATAATTTTAAGTCCAAAAGGATACAAAACTGAATGATCATCAAACATTTAAACAGTTGTACTCTCTTGCCCTTTCCTCAGATTTAAGAGAACATGAAATCCTCTCTCTCACCTCAACAGAAGATGGAAGGTCTATTATCCGGATAAGTGGGACCGAAGAAATTTTGTACGTTGGAATTCTAAACATGAGGGAGCATGGAGTTGATTTGCTTGGCAAACTTTGTGGGAAGCACATGACACCATCTGACAGAAGCTACTTTTCCACAGTGCCCTGGTAGCCAGGTATGCCAATAATAACTGAACAGCCTCAAAATGATATCTAAAAATTGTTACTCTTTCACAGATCTCTGTTGATGGGGAAGTTAGAAACCCATCTGATGTCAAGGGTTAAAAAAACCCTGTCTTTGCACAGAGCTTAGGGGTGATTTTTTTCTTATTTTTAAATGCACATATTCAGGGGAATGTTTCCAATGTGAGTAAGAACAAAACAAACAACAACAAAAACAAAATAAGTCTAGGAAAAGAAAACCAAATCATGGAGCAAAAATAACTCTGAAAATGAAATGTCATTACAATTATCAGAGAGATAAGAGAATATATTGCATACATGATTTAACAATTTTAAGAACGGAGAGGTAAATCAAAAAATATAATTGTTAAAATTTTAGGGTAGAGTAAAAGATAAAAGTAGAGACAATGAGGAAACACTGGAAACAGGAAGATTGAAAAAATGCTAACATTTGATCAAGAAATTCTAATACAAAGCAATGGGAAAAAATTACAAAAAAAAATTTTGCCAAAATCTGTCTTACCTCTGCAGGGCATTAATGTCCAATTTTAAAAGCTAAACAATTCTCTGAGGCAAATAATGTAAAAGCACACTTTGTAGGCTGTATCAAGCCTGCTGCACTAAGAGAAAGTGACTGGGGTTTGGGGCCGATGGGAAGATGGCAAATCATGGAGGTGATTCCTAGTGAAAAACTAAACATGGAGAAATGAGGTGCTGTAACAGGCTGTTTGTACAGGGAAATTCCATGCATGTAATAAATAAACTTTTCATTGTTGATGTGGAGCCTCATCCTGAATCTTTATAAATGACATTAAGCTCGTGATTTTGGAATATTCAAACCAGAAAGTTTCTTTATTCCAAGAGAGCTGCTGGTGCCATTGAAGTTAGGGCTACCCCTTTGAGACAAAGAAAGGTACTGGGAATTAGCATCTCTTTAGCTGCATCGAAATCCTTCTTAGTATTTGATCTATTAATCTTTATTCTATTCCAGTTTAAGCTCCTACTTAAAATCAGTTTGTGGACCTTTCAGGCACAGGCATATGACTTGTAAATCTAAACCTGTACTTCAAAACAGTCTTGGAAAAACTCCTTCACAAAACTGAAAATGGATTTCTCTACCATACAAGTTGATTTTTTTTTTCCTTCAGATTATAATTAAAATTGAACTAAAATTAAAACCTGGGTAAAAATTTGGCATTATATGTAATAATGAAGCATGTACATAACCTTAATCACAACATTTGCAAACTAAATGCTATAATGTTAAAATTACCATCTGCAGATTAAAATACACACACTGCAATTGCATCCTGCAAAGCCATATTGAAGGTTTAGTGAAATTATGCAATGAAAGAACTGTAAAGTCCAACTGTGAACTTATTTCCAAATTGTAGTTAGTTATTACATCCTTTGATTAGTAAAAATGGTGAGAATTTGAATAAGTTTCTAATGAATGTCCCGTTTAGAAAATGCCACTATTTTCAAATGAAAATTATCTCCCTTATTTTCAGGAACAAAGAGAAATTCTACTATAACCTTAGACCCAAATAAAGCGCAGCATGTAATAATCTTGGTTGAGATTGAAAGGACGTCTATGTGTGATTCTAGCTGGCTAAACATTTTACAAATTAAAAGACATAGATTATGCTATCTGAGAGAATTGTTCTATGCTCTGATAAAAAGAACTTGATATTTTAAAATGTTAATTTTTCATTTTTATTTTGAATACTGAAAAATGAGTAGCTGTTTATTATCTTCTCTTCATTTGTGCCCAATGAGGTATATAGAACATGCCTACCAAGTGTTAAATGATAGGGTAATGAAAATGTCATATATCCCTCCCAATCAAAAAGTCTTGCTACACCTGTGATACGTATTTTTCACTCAAAATTAAATGTCAGAATCACTTACATTCAAATAGTAAGTTTGAATAGTTCAAGTTGTTGATATCAGATTTGTTCACAACTCTCCCCGTTTCAAATTTAGTTTTGTGTCACATTAGTGACTGGGATGATCAGTAAGACTTCAGCTAAACCTTGAAGAAGATAATAACTGGTCTAGACTGCAAATGCACCCTAAACCTAGGGCCAGGTGCAGAGTGAGCAGGTGAAATTCACAGGAAATTAATTAATGAGTTATTTAGGATCAGAATCTACTAACAGAAATTTTTTTTTTTTTTTTTGCTAAAATTTTCTTGCTTATGCCACCACAATCAAGCAAGAACAGATATTTACTTCTAGGTAGAAGTAGACATATGAATAGTATATAATGAATTATAGATATTTATAAGCCAAGAAAAATAAATGAATGTCAACTGAACTCATGTAAATTAAAATAAATAAATAAAACCATGTCAAGGGTAAGAAGTCACAGCTGAAATATTCACACCATGACAACCGTCTTTTCACAGATAAACCTAAATCTGTATTCTAACAAATGCCTCAAAGCCAATGAGTACAGCTATGCTTACAAAACTCAAACTTTAAGATGAATTATCAGTTCAAACTATAAAACAAAGGCACACAAAAAGCATTTCTTCACTATTCAAAACTATGTATGTGCTTTAAAGGATATCTTCAGAATTTCAGTATGATTACCTACACAACCAAAAAATCAAGTCTTTTATATGCTAACAATTATACATACCATTTTCAAAAATCTTTTTAAATACACATATAATCTCATAGGTAGGGAAGGCAAACTCTGAAATATGAAAAAAATGATGTGAATGGGGAGACCTGAAGCTAGAGGAGCAATTATGTAATTGCTTTTCTATCAATTATTGCAGTCTTGTGGAAAATCTCACTGCTACTCAAATAGCTGAGAGCTTTTGCACAGATCTGCAATATAGAAGATTGGGTTTGAATATCCTCACTGGGGAAAGAAGAAAGAGGGAGATGTGAGACTTGGACCCCTTCATGGACCCAGGAATGCCAAAGTCCTTCAAAGCAAGTAAAACCGTGGGTTAGAAAAATTTCGTTTGGCTTGGCCTTGAACCAGATCCCAATTCGGCAAAGGGGTTGGATAAAAACTTCTTGAAAATTTGTAACTATAAACTGGCTCTCATAGCACAGAAACTCTCAAATGAAGAAATTAATTTAAGGTGCTCTGGTGCTTCAACTTTGGAAAGTTCCAGGGCAACTACCTGAAGCAAAAGAATATCTTCTGTGGAAGAAACCCCCAAACCCCAGGTTTTGCATGATCCTAGTAAATAATATTAACAAAATATGAGATCACAATTAAATCATAAAATATACTACTAAACAAACCACCATAAATGAGATACTGCTGAAACATACAACGAACAAATGCAACTCATATACATTAAAACTATGATCATTAAAATCTTGATAGAGAGTTTTAATGGCAGATATAAGTGAATTATGAATTAGTGAACTAGTAGACAGAACAAAAATAACATGGTAAAGGAATGAAACAAAAAAATCTAGGTAAAGAGATATGATAGTCTAATATCTCAAAGAACAAATGTAGCATGTAACTTGGATTATCAGAATAAATGAATAGAGAGAATGAGGGAAGAAATAATATTCATATTCAAGATATCCAAGGTAATGATAATAACATTTTCCAAAATTGATGAAAGAGATGGATCTTTAGATTGAGGAATACCAAGAACCTCAAACGAAACAAATGAAGAGCTCTACATTAGGATGAGTAACTAAACCTCAAGATACCAAATTAAAGGAGGTATCACAAAACCAGCTTAAGAAAAAAGTCAAAATATTTACAAAGAAAGGACAACTTCCAGCAGACTTTAAAATAACAAGGGAAGACAGAAGAGGGTAAAATAATCTCTTTCGATCACCAAAGGAAAGTAATGATCAAGCTGGAATTACATACTCAGCTAAACTATAATTTGAGAATAAAGTCAAACTAAAAAAACATTTTAAGATACTTTTTTTGAGAAATGAATGAAAGCTACAGATCTCCCTTCCAGAATATGTACAGATAATTATAAAATTGAAGATAATTTTTAAGATTTTCCTATGGTTAAGCTTGCCCTTTGCTCCAAATCATTGAAATTTCACCCTTAAATCAAGTTGCATTTGACAGCTGTGTACTGGGCCCACATTCTTTAGATCCTTTATAATAATTTTTTACTAAATTGTTCTCATATCTTTGTATTGCATTGAAGCACAATGTTTCCATTGAAGGAACTATGTAATTATTTTTCTCTCAATTATAATCCTTTTGAAACCATCAATGACTACATCACATAATCACAACTCACATGCACCCAATATGTATCATACATGTTCTGGACCCTGTAGTCTAGTCAACCATACATATATGGCATGGAGAGAAAAAACATGTTTAAAATGTCCAACTTTAGGCATTCTGACAGGTTGTCCTTCTTTCCTTTTTCTCTCTCTCCCCACTCTTATCCCTTCCTTCCTGCTTTCTTCTTTTTAAAAAAGAAACTTCTAAATAATAATGATATTTCAACTTTCTAATTCATATTTAACTTGGTCAGGCAAATTACTCCCTAATTCCACTAGCTATCTAAAATGCATTGCAACCAACACAAACATACACACACACACATTACACATTATATATATTTTAATTTTATATTATAAAAATTATTCATATATAAATATACTTAAAATGTATAACATATTTTCAAATTTTATGCACACATATGTGTGTATATATGTTTTATTTATTTATAAATTTATTTATTTATAAAATGGTCATATTTATTTATTTATAAAATGGGTCATATTCATAGTTTACAAGGCAGTAATTTTTGTTCCATTTTCTCAACTCTTAAGTGAATAGAGAGAAAAAAGGTGCATAGCAGTCAACAGTATGGCTTTGGAATCAGATTTCCTGTTAGGGTTTGAATTTTAGTTTCCCTATTATTTACCCATATTACCTTTCAGATAAGAAGCTAAACCTTATTGTCTCAGTTTTCTCCTTTATATAGATAGTTCTCAGCTTTATCCTCTGTAAAATAGAAGATATTGATAATACCAAATTCTTCAGTTTGTGCTCGAAATCTATTGATTATTTTCAGTTCTTAATATGGTGACTAAAATAAAATAAATATTTATGAACTATGAACTGATTTGTGTTCTTTTTTATACATAAGTTTTATAAACATAGAAATCTGCTTCTAAAACATGGATACGCAGAGTAAAAAACCAGGTTTTTGAACATGAACAACTCCATCAGATCAAGGCAATTATAAATCCATCATCGTGTTGTAGCTTTGTAAGAAGTCTTGGGAGAATCTATTAATCGTCTTCACCAGGGTGGACGGGTGAGGTGTGGCAATATTATTCTGCCAAGTTTAATTTCTCTAATACTCAGTTTTAACATTACTTTTCTTCATGGTTGTGCAAAGCACACACTTGGAGTGTTCTGTAGTGTCAGAGATAATTCATTTATCTTTCTGTCTCTCATCCTTCACCTCTCTTGTTGACTCTCTCTTAAAAAATAGAGTTTTTGAATCTAAGATAATGGTTTCTTCCACTAAAGTCTCAGAACTCATCTGCTCATTCTTTTGGGGTCCTGTCTTCTCTCCTGAACCACATAACATTTGCACACACAAAAAAACAGTACCTATCCAAACCCTCTCATCATTAAACAAAAACAAACAAATAAACAAAAATGGTAAGAGCTGACATGTCGGGGGGGTATTATCTGAAGCGTGTAGTAAATGACTGATGACAGATTAATGAATATTTCTGGCACTTCTATCAAAAACCTGTAGTTACTCTCAGTAAAAACGGAACTACGGGGTGTTGACACAGGTGAAACTAGAATGATTTTATCTGTTCTGTCTCTGCTGTCCACTAGGACAGTTTTTAACAGGAGGGCTCATGCTTTTCTTCATAGAACAGCTCATGCCTTTCACAGAGCCCTTACACCATACATGCTAGGATCAAGCCAGGGCCAGGGCCAGCGCCAGCAGAGGAGGGAAACTACAGAACAATAGTTTCCTCACTATTTTCTTTACTGTCCTTTTGGACTATGCAATGTACTTCTATATTCCAACAAACAGAGTCTCCCTCTTGTAATTAATTGTCATTCCCTACTTTCGCTTCTTCTTATAATGGGAAAACAAATCTCATTTTCACAACGGTGAAATTCTGTATGTGAAAAGAAGTGTTGTAAATTGTTTTAACTTCTTAGAATTAGCTTATTCCATTACTTGAAAGGCCATAATTTGTAAGGAAAAACTTGATTTTTCAAAACACAATTTTGAAATAAATTTTAGCAAACAGATAATTTCTACAGATGGTCTCATATTTACATATATAAGATTTCTACATTTTACATTTCTATATTTCTACATTTGACAACATGACTTTTCTACTTATGGAAGACATCTTATAAATAAATTAAAAAAAAAAAAACCCTATTTCAGAATATCCAGCCATCAAATCTGACATGTCAGTAGTTGTTTCTCCACCACCAAAATTCTACATACTAAATTTTCTCTCCCAAAATTGAACTTTGGTGAGTTTGTTAAACTCTTCCATCTTTATTAAAGATGAAAACTTTCCCACTCTGTATTAAAATTATTCCTAAGAAGAAAAGGGAGGTGGAAATGTCTTCCCAACTCTACTTTATTAAAAGAAAAAGAAAGTCCACATTGAAGAAAAATCAAAAATGAAAACCCCATCACACAAGAACACAAAATGAAAACCCCATCACACAAGAACACTGAAGGTCAGCTTGAATTAACCGACAAACTTTGAAATCAGTGACTCACTTTGAACTCCATGGGAGCGTACTATTTTCCAGGTTTCTGATGCCACTTCTTTGACATCCACTTGATAGTGATGAATAGGCACACCTCCATGGGAGTCCGGCTTGTTGAAAGAAACCTTGGCTGTGGTCTGTGACAGCTCTATAATCTTCACTCCATAGGGACTGGATGGCACATCTACAGAAAGCGAAAACAAAGGAAATATAAGCCAGGTAATATGGGCGGCCATTATTAAGGCTTACTGTTGTGCTGACAATTAGGAGTAAAGGATAATTGCTCCCTATGTCACTTAATATATTTGAATTAAATAGCTTGCATAAACTGCTGAATGATGTTTTCAAATTGCAAGAAAGTATACATTAGTCAATCTTTATAACTATAGAAAATGAAGAGTAAAATCTTTGCTATCAAATTCCATTGATGAAGGCATTAATTTTACTTATGCCTTTTCTATACAATATGGGGATTTTATTTGCATTCAAGGAAAACAAGCTCCCGTGTGTATGTGTCTCTGTGTATGTGTGTGTGTGTGTGTGTGTGTGTGTGTGTGTTTGTGTGTATGTACGTGTGTGTAAGAGAAAGAAAGAGAAAGGGACAGAGACTGAAGGTACAATTAAAAAAAACATAAGAAGAGGGGTGCCTGGGTGGCTCGGTGGGTTAAAGCCTCTGCCTTTGGCTCAGGTCATGATCCCAGGGTCCTAGGATCAAGCCCTATCCTAGGATCAAGCCCCATATCACGCTCTCTGCTCAGCAAGAAACCTGCTTCCTCCTCTCTCTGCCTGTCTCTCTGCCTACTTGTGATCTCTGTCTGTCAAACAAAGAAATAAAATCTTTATTAAAAAATATAAGAAGAAACAAAGACTTTATTGAATCATTAGTATAAATATCTTTTGTGAAGATGTGAAATTTATTTTTTTGTTTATTAAAATTATATTAATAATTGTGGGGAAAGTGTCAAGTTTAGAGTAAGTGTCCTTTATGAACTAAATAAAACTGTAAACTACCTGTTCTAGTTTTGCTTATGTATTATATAAGTAAAATAAACCTTTATGTGAAACCCTTATATTTTAAAAACAGCTAGAAAGTCTGTCTTGTGTGTTTTTGTATCCATCCATTACATTATTTCAAGCTCAATAACGTATCCTGAGTGAAACTTTGTTTTTTCCAGTATACAAAACTTTATAAATAATTATCAAAAATGCTAAAGAGGCAAGAGGAGAAAATAAGAGAGAAAAAAGTCTAATGAGGAAATTAATGAAAATTCTACTCCAGACATATAAAGAATTAGAGGTACATTAAACACTGAAGGGATCTCTATCTCTCCGTTTCTTTGAAGTAATCTCTACATCCAACCTTGGTCTTGAACTCATGACCACAAGATGAAGAGTCACATACTCACTCTAGTGACTGAGTCAGCCAGGTGCCCCTCTTCTCTTTCTTTTCAATATCATATTTGAAACAATCGTAAAGTTGGACATTTACATATTATTTACTTAAAATACATACTTATATTATAAAAATATATAAGTAAGGGGTGCTTGGGTAGTGCAGTTTGTTAAGCATATGACCTGTGGTTTCAGGTCAGGTGGTGATCTCAGGGTCCTGAGATTGAGCTCTGTGTCAGGCTCTGCAATCAGCACAGTCTACTTAAGACTCTCTCTCCCTTTGCCTCTCCTCTTTCTCCCTTTCTCTAAAATAAATAAGTAAATCTTTAAAATGCATACACACACACACATAATCTCTGAAATTAATTTTATAAAACAAAAATAATTAAAAAAAAAACAAAAACTTGAGGACACCTGGATGGTTCAGTCAGTGAAACACCTGCTTTCAGCTCAGGTGGTGATCCCAGTGTTCTGGGATCAAGTCCTGCATGGGACTCCCTGTTCAGCAGGGAACCTGCTTCTCCTTGTCCTCTCCACTCATGCTCTCTGTCACTATCTCTGTCTCTCTCAAATAAATAAATAAAATCTTTAGAAAAGAAAAGAAAAGAAAAAAGTTGATTGAAAATAACACAGTAAATGTAAATTCCTGTTCTGACACAATCAAACATTCATATAAAAATATTTAATGGCTGTCAAACGTCAAGTGTGCCTTATTTGCTAGACTTGAAAGAGAGCACTGTAGATCACATAAAAATATGCCTTATAAATGGTACTGGGAAAGAACCAGGAAGGCAGTTTTATTGCCTTTTAGATAGGAATATTGTAGAGAAATGCAACAGTATATATTTCAGCTTTAATTAGTAACTGTAAATTATTTGGATATCCTATTAAGTGCATTATGGAATAACTTTAAGATTTGCAGATTAATGTGAGAATATTGATGTAACCCAAAATCACATTGCTATTAAAATCTTACCTGGAAATAAAAATTTTAAATGACTTAAAAAAATCTATGAAAGATGCCATATATAAACATTATCATAGTTTCATGTTTCTTTAATCCCCAGGTTATTACTGTAGGTTCTTTTAATCTGTAAGTTTGACCTAAAGTTTGCAGAAACAAAACAAAACATACACCCACTCCATGTTTGCTTATAACAGGACTGCCAATTCTTCACTTAATGCCTATTTATGCTCTACTGTGAGCAGGTCTAAATTGGACATCATAGCAATTATAATCTTCAGTTTAAGGATATATTTGAAAAGGAAAGGTGCTAAGTACTGAGGGGGTAAGGGAGAGATGTGATACATCCTGGACTCCACCTTTGACCACACATTCAGATTGGACATGGTCCTTGGTTCTTACTCTGACCACAGAGATACACACCAATAGCTAACCTGTGCCCTTGACATGATACAACTACAGAGAAATAAAAAGCTTTTTTTCTTAGCACAAAGGAACCAAAACTTCAGCCAGAGGGTATGTTTTTCTAGCCAGATAGTCTATTTTCCAAAGGGCTGACTCTTACCCTGGTTTTTCCTTTGTATTTATTTTTTGCTGGTCTCTTCTTTCTGTTACTGACTAAAAGGAAAAACATGCTTATGATTTGTAGTTCTCATATATCCCTAAATACTTTTATTCTTTTACCTCCTGATTTTAGATGTCCAACCACTTACTACCAAAGTAATCCACACTTATACACATGCATGCATACATATATGCAACATTGAGAAAAGTGACTGGACTATACTCAGTCCCCAGGAAATAGATGATGAATTGAACATTTCAGTAATTAAAAATAGTATACAAAGGTACAAAACCTATTCAAGTGGCAAGGGTCTAATATGCCTAGAACCAATATCTCTAATTAATCCCTCCACTCTCAATTGTTTTATAATCATGTTCATCCTCAAGTCTATCTCTTCTATACATCATAAGTCACAAAGTTATTTTCATCATTCCCACATCATAATTCTTGTGTTCTACTCTTCCTTCCTGTTTCCACTTCTAAGCCCAAATCTCATCTGCTTCTACTTGCAATGCCATTAGTGGCTCTTGGCTTCCTTTCCTATTGGACATCCCACCAAATTTCAATCCATACGGCATGTAAATGCAAAATCAATCTTTCTAAAGCACCACTCTAATCACGTCACTTCCCTGGGTAGGGTATTCAGAGCTTCCTCCTCTTTATAACATCAGGCTTGGGCTTTTCAGTCTGGCTTTCAATATCATGAATTATCTGACCTCACTGGGTCTATGCAAACAGAGAATCATGTTGTCAAAGACTATCAAACACGGTCCTATGTTTACAACAGGCCTTGTGGATATCGAATTCCATACACAAATCTTCCATCACTGTTAGTGTATTTTTCTAAACTACTTCCTAGCAGCTTCCATCTCAATAATTAATGAATGCCACCCAATGCAGAATGAATAGAACAATTGTAAGAACATGTGTTTCTTTATTCTTTCTTTTCACCTCTACTAGAACCAGCAAAAAGTTAGATGAAGAGCTTGGATACATATCATCAGAATCTATGCATCCAAAGTCTGGCCTTGCTACTTTTTTGAACTGCAATCTTAGACAAATCCTTTGTTTTTCATCAGTATTTTTCTTTCTAAAGTGGAAATTAGAATGATACTCACTGCTAAGTTTGTTATAAGGATTAAGTAATGCAGTATACAAAACAGACCTGAGATGTACTTAGCAAATATTGTCACTGTCATTTTGTTATCCTTCCCTGATAACCATATCCCTTCTGTTGCATTATTGCATATCCACAATATCAATATTTTATTTTTTAAACTGAGGTATTATTTATTTATGACATATTTACAGACTTACAAAATTGTTTTTTCCAATTTATTTTATTTCTTTTCAGTGTTAGACACACAGAATTGTTTTTATCCAATACATCATCCTGCATAGAACCTTATGAACATCATATTCTAGGAGTAAAAATCCAAGTGTCTTAATATTTACGCATAACCCAACATCTTTCGGACACAAAATACCATCAGTTTGGCTTCAGAGAACACAAATACCTGCTTAGAATTTTTTGTAGCCAAGGAACAAAGTAAATTCAACAATATAAAGTAACTTATTTGACCTTGAGTACAATATTTTAATTAAATGGAAGGTAAGAGGTAAAATAACATTGAGGTTCAGCTTAGAGATATGGACGGTGTATGATACCAAAGAACCGGGGCCATGATCTAGGAGCAGGATGAAAACAATCTTTAGCAGACCGTTGTAGGAATTGCTGTATGCAATTAAATTAAATGCATTAGTTATTCATTTTCTTATTTAAAAAAAGGGGTAATAACAACAATACTAAAGTTGCAGTCGTGAAGATAAATTGGTGGATATAAATCACTGGAAATTCACAAATACAATTTTCACTTTTCTTTAAAAAGGCTGTCAGAGTATAAATAATATTGACAAACATTTTGATATTTATACATATGCCTAAAGCCACAGCTTGATCAAAGTATAAAAGTGAAAACTTCCAGAAAGTCTGACTTGGTGATTATGTTATCTTGTGAAAGGTTAAAAAAAAAAAAAGAAAGAAAGAAAAAAGTTGCTTCTCTGACTTTAATCCTGATAAAATAAAATATTAAGAGGAATTACGGGGTGCATGGGTGGCTGAGTCTGTTGGGTACTTTGGTTTCGCTCAGGTGATTATCTCTGGGTCCTGGCCTCCACACTCAGCAAGAAGTCTGCTTTCCCTCTCCCTCTGCTCCCTCCCCTGCTCACAATGCTCTCTCTCTCTTTTTTAAATAAATAAATAAATAAAATCTTAAAAAAAAAGAGGAACTAGTAAGTGAAGTGGAAGTACATGGTACAAAGAACTTCATTTAAAAAAAAGCACAACAATCAGATATAGATAGAGATGTCTGAAACAGATTCAAAATAATACATTAAATATCATATTCCTCTAACAAAACAAAACAAAAGAATCCCAAAGTAAAGATACACTCTATAAAGCAAAATTCTAAAAGTATATGTCCAAAGGTACACATGGAAGAAAAGGAAGGAGCTCATGAATACAATGAGACTGCACAGGAGATCTTGGATGAGTAAATGTTTTAGAAACATTTTTGAAGTGAGATGAATCATGGAATTACAGAGCAGTAACTCCTCTGGCTATAGGCTAAGCTGAAATATAGTCTGTTGAAGACAACAGCAACAACAAAGATTAGCTCTGTATATGTGCTTTAGTTTGCACACTTTTCCTCAACTGCATCCGCAATTCTTCGCAAATATAAATCGATCTCAATACGAAGAGCGAAAAATAGAAGTCATCAAGCAAGTTCGCTCAAATTGTATCCTATCACTTCTGGATGAACCTAAAATGGAATTCTGCCTTCCTCTTGTTTTGAAGGCCAAACCCTACATCTCTGAATGTAATTTCTTTACCTTCTCTCTTCTCCAGATCACTGCATCACTGGAGAGCTCTTCTGTTCCCTTCTGTGTTTTTAGTCTTTTGTATTTTTAGTCTTTCTTGTATCTTACAAGGATGAACTATAAAGATCTATCACATGATACACTTTCTTCAGTTCTACTCTCTTCTCAGGCCATAAACTCTCTCTCTCTCTCTCTTTTTTTTTTTTTTTTTTGCTTCTCTGTCCTGCTATTTCAACAAGCTGTTCGTAATTTCTTCCATAACATCTTTACTCCTGGGAATCTGGTTTTCTCAAACACTGGGAAGCTGGTGACAAAGGTATGGTTCAGAGTCACTAACTCAGCTCTTTCCCCAGGGATGACGTGTGGATATGGCTAAACTTAGATCAATTGGAAGAGTTTGATATTTGTCGACCTTCCCTTAAGTGAAAGAACTCAAGTGAGTATTTGGCCAGAATGGTGCTTTAAATCTAGGTAATAAAAAATAAATAAATAAATAAATAAAATTTAAAAATAAAAATAAATAAATAAATCTAGGTAATAGATATGTCTTAGACCTTTTCTGTTGACACATCACACCCATATCTATCATCTAAGCTACTTCCCTTTATCATAAGAAATGGAAGGCAAAATCTTCCATTTCCCAGACTTACTTGCTGGTATGGTTTTAAGTGCTATGAAGGCACTCAGGGTGAAATGCTCGAGTAAGAGGTTTACAATACTGATGGGGAGAGAAGACCACTCCCACTTTTCTGAGGAGGTTCATCTGGACAAGAGGACCTACAGATGTGAATGAAGGGAGAAGCTGGACCCCCTACTCCACAGCCTATTCATAGGTTTCTGTGTGGGATGGCTGTCAAGTCAACAGAGGGGTAGCTTGGCAGTAGGGTTTCCTGACTTCCGGTTAGCAGTTGCAGACTTTACCTCTGAATTGCACTTTGCTAATTTGAAAGCCAGAAGACTGGTGACTCTCTTGTCTTCCCTTTCCTCTGTCGTTTCAATGATTTTATAACCACTCAACTCTCAATATTCAGTTCTTTTCTGCTTGGTTTCTTAGTCAGTCTCCATCTGATAAAAGACTCAACTATTAAGGGATTGTCTCATAAAGGATTGACCTTCCTGGATTCAGCAAGGCCATATAATGTGCACTGTCATATCAATTGCATGCATCTGGGGACTATGCTGAGATGGGTTCCATCTGCTTTTGCTCTGAATGGCCATCTTCCTTCCAATAAGATTTTGGGTCTATTGTTCCTATTTCAGTTACAAACTTCATATAAACATAATAGCAAATTCACAACACATCTAAAACCTTACACATTTCTTATTTCACTGCCTACCTGTTTTCTCCAATTGCCAAATCTAAAGCATTATTGTACTGACCTTTTCACAACACTTGATTACACATCTTTAAAATTTTCTTTGTACAAGTGCTTATATTAACTCTCTGAATAATTGTTTCTCATTTTATTTGTTCCTATATTTTTAAATCCAATGATTAACCTGAGGTAATCCAGGGATCTCTCCTCAATTAGATCATTTTTACTTCTAATATTCTCCACTGAAGTGCTCATTTACGCCTGAGGTATAAGTGGAAATTATTTCCCTCTGTAATACTCAAGTGTTGACCCTTCTCACAAATCATGGACTCCCATATCCCATTATTAATGGGGCATTTCCATTATGACTAACAAACATATTAAATAAAACATACTAAATCCTTTATACATTCAATAATTCATTTAAACTTACTACAAGTCAGTCAGTTTTCTATGTTGGAGGCAAAAGTGAGTCAGCAATCGCTACTCTTTTGATGGTCACATTGTAATTATATAAAAGTAATTATATATGCAAATTTTACATTGTAATTAGATAAAAGTAATTATATATAATATACTGTAAATACTGTGGTCAAAAATTGAGCAGGCATGGGTGATAGTTGGGGGATAGGGATGAAAGTTGAAGTGTTGTAGTTTTAAAAATAAAATAAGACAAAATCAGAGATGGAGACAAACCGTAAGAAACTCTTAATCCTAGGAAACAAACTGAGGGTTTCTGGAGGCGAGGTGGGTGGGAGAATGGGGTAACAGGGTGACGGGCATTAAGGAGGGCACTTGATGTAATGAGCACTGGGTGTTACAGGCAACTGATGAATCACTAAACTCTACCTCTGAAACTTATAATACACTATATGTTAATTAATTGAATTTAAGTAAAATTTTTTTAAAAGAAAAAAAAAGAAATCGGGTGAACAAGAATATCTTTGCTAAAAAGGGTAATATTTAACTGAGGACCTAAAGGAAGAAAAACAAAACAAAACAAAAAAACTCATGAAAATGGGAAGAACAGAAAATAGTAAGTACAATGATGAGCTATATCTTGGGTTTTTAAAGAAGGGGGATGATCTGGGCAGTGGAGCATGGCTAGGGTGGGGGAAAAGGAGACAGAGGACAGAGAAGTCAAGGAGGGCAGGGTAGGAAGGAACATTATAAAGTCTCATAGGCTTTCATAATCACTATGGCTTCATCCCTGGACTAAACGTTAAGCCACCAAAATGCTTTGAGTAGAAGGAAATCACGTTTTTTATTTGTTTGTTTGTTTTTGTTTTTAAAGAATTCCTCCTGTTGTTGTTTATTGAAACTATACTCCAGGGGGAAACTGGTCAAAGCAGGAAGACCAGTTTAGGAATTTATGGAACAATCTATATTAAGAACAAAGCAAACCAACAAACCAAAGAAATAAAACAACCAGAATATAGAGTTTGATTTCATGAAACCAAGGAGACTTTAGAAATACCTTGCTAGTAGAATCAACAAGACTCATCAAGGGGTTGGGCCTAAGTAAATAAGTAGATTCAAGAATGACTGAAAAGGGACACCTGAAAAGTGGCTGTTGCCATTTATTGAGAGGGAAAGAACGCCAAAGGAAGGTAGGTAGGGGTAAATATAGGAGATTGGCTTTGGATATCTGGACATCTGGACATTTGCATTGCCTATAGAACATATTTTTTAAAGATTTTATTTATTTATTTGAGAGAGAGTAAGAGAGAGCATGTGAGGGGAGAAGGTCAGAGGGAGAAGTAGACTCCCCAGGGAGCTAGGATCCTGATGCAGGACTCGATCCTGGAGTCCAAGATCACAGCCTAAGCCAAAGCAGTGGCTTAACCAACTGAGCCACCCAAGCACCCCACCTATAGAACATTTAAAGGGAGATGGAATTAAGCAGTTGGTTATGAAAGTGTAACACTCAGGCAAAAGATCCAAGAGGAAGATATATATTGGAGTTACAGGTGGAATACGGGTGGTATTTACATCCATAAGAATTTAGCATATCAAGGATTTGAGTTTATATAAAAACAAAAAGATCCAAAAGTTGAGGCGCAGTGGCTTTTAACAGGTCAGAGATTTATAACAACTAGCAAAAGATATCAAGGAGAGCCCGATGGGGAAGGAAAACAAGAAAAGCATGCTGACATGCTAGCTAAGTTGGAGGCTGAAGAGATGATTCAAGGAGAAAGAAGTGATTAATTGGGTAATATTCTGCCACTAGATCAAGAAGTATGAGGATTGAGAATGAGCCACTGGATTGAGCATGAAGAAGCTCAATGGATACCTTAATAATAGGTTTTATAGAGCAGTAAAGGTAAAAACCCAACTGGAAGAGTTTATGACAGAATGAAAGAAAAGTAATTACGTACAGAAAATATAATCAATTCTTTTGTGAATTTTATTTATTAAGGAAGAGTAGAGGGCAGAGAATTGATGTGGTTGCCAGAAGAATTTATAAGGTCAGGATGATTTTTTTTTAAGATAAGAATTATTTTCCACTACAGAAATAAAAAACTTACTTTTTTTTTTACACTGACACCCACCAAAACAAAAGAAAAGCAATCTATCTTCCCGTTATACACACAGACACATACATATACACATACATACATATATATATATGTATAAAGAATATATACATTCTATTATCTCCCTTTCTGGAACAGTGGACATTACTTAAGATGTTAAGATGTTTGAGTTTACACTTACAAATTTTAGTTTATTTAGAGAAACATGGAAATGAAACATGTAGATGAATGCAAACATGCTAAATGTTTTTAAGGACATGCATAATTTGACCACCTCATTATTTTCCTGTTCACATCACACCACTGATGTCCTCACACAATATGGCTTCCAGTCTCCCGTGACCGTGCAGTCCATGCTATTTCACAGCATGGTACCCTTGATTCTTGCCATTTCTCCCTTTCTTTTCAATGGACCTGTTTCTACTCAGTCTTTCAGACTGAACTCAGAAGTTGACACCTGTTTGAAACCATCCCCAAGAATTCCAAAGGGAATTCCATGCTGTATTCCCAAGCATTTCATTTCATTTCATTGCATCCGTCTCTATCATGTATATAGCAAGGGAAGTTTGGAGTTTTTAATTACAAAGCAGAAAGATCCTTTTATGAAGGTAACATTATAGAGACTGATCTCAATATGGTACAGGGTATGGGTCAATTTCCAATTTCCATGTTTCTCTAAATGTAGATTTCTACCCTTCTTTTGTACTCTAACTTCAGTGTAAAGATCAGGGGCCATATATTACTCATCTCCTGATTCCCAAAGTCTAAAACAGTGCCTGGTACTTACTAGAAACTCATGATACACATGGTGAGTGAGTGAACTAACAAATGATTAAAAATTGATGCAAGCAGGGGTTCCTTGAAAATAACATCTAGCCATCCTAATTTTCTTTTCTTCCAGAGGAACCAGGGAATTACAAAATTAAGCTGATGTTATACATGGTTTCTGAAGGCACACAAAAGTTTGCACCATAGTTTTGGAAAAAAGAGAGCAAGACAGACTTTTCCAGACCAGTTAATAAAACTGATCATGTAAGAGAAACCTGGCTTTATATTCCACTGAGGAAAGTTTGTTTCCAAATGAACCAACTTTCACCTGCTTTCAGGTTTTATGTAACAAGGGTCTGGATCAAATGTGATTCAGTTATAAGGATGTGCAGATTGACTATAATTCCATAAATACAGAATTTTGTTCAATTGATCCAGGTTAGCCTATAAGCAGGTTACTCTTCCCAAAAATGACTTGATAGATTTCCCCATGACTTAGGTGAAAATACAGATGACCACACTTTATGGTATTTTTGAATTAAATCAATCCTGGAAAGAGGGCTAAAACATTGAATTTGACAAGGTCTCAGTAGGTTAAAAAGATGAGTCCAAAAGGACAAGATAAGATTTAATAGGGGTAAGTAAAGGGTCCTGACTGAGGTTAAAATAAAAATCAATTGTGAAGCACAGCATGGGAGAACTCACTTAAGAGCAGTTTGTGTGAAAAAGATAGAGGACTAAAGGAAACAAATGGCAAAATGACCTGAAATTTTGTATCCGTTAATAAAAATATAGGTCCAGTATAGGAGAGGTCATTACCACGCGATCGAGTTTTACTCTGCATTGATATACAATTACCAGATCTATGTGTTGTTGTTGTTGTTGTTTTTTCCCTAGACCTATGCATTATATCTAAAGAGACATTTAACAAACCGACTTTTACCCAAAGAAAAGTGATCAGTATGAACTAGAACTTGGCCATAATAGTAGCCCGCTAGTATTTACTGAGTACATGCCCTGTGCTGGGGCTTTGAATTCATTTTCTCACTTAGTCTTCACACAGTTCTGCTCAGCTGGATCTTGGAGTGGCTTCTGTGGAGCACTGAAACCCCCTTCAGTACAGAAGCACCCATTCCCAATGTGAGATGTGTTGCCTGACAGATTACAGCAGAGTCCCTCCCCTAAAAGTGCCCAGGAAAAGGTGACTTTATCAGGAAAGCCTATCAACTAATGAGGCAAATGGGAGCTCATCATATTAAGATTTAATATGAAAAAGGTTATAGTTAAGAGTTAAATATAACAAAGATGAAATGAAGTAAGAAAGTTAAAATTATGAATGAAATCATTTGATAATCTTTAAAAGTTAGATTAAAATTCTTTTGAGTAAAAACTTTAACAATACACGTGTACATATATAGACTACCTTGTCAGATCACAACTATTAGAAGTGGAAAAATGTGAGGAAGTAATGATAATTGTTAACTATATTGTTACAATTTGATTCACCTTTATGTGTTCTATATTTTTAATTTTCTCTAAGATGAGTATTTAAATCAAAAAAGAAAATATGTTTCTAGCTAGAAAAAAAGATTTTCACCCTAAGAAGTGCACTTGAAAAAAAAAAAAACTATTGAAGAAGTTTTTTTTAAAAAAACTCTCTTGTTCCTCTCTTCATCTAATTGTATTTATATGTGGTATTTTAATAAAAAAGTTAATATAGCAAAATTGGTTATCAGACACATATGGGAAATATTTGATATTTCCCATATATTGTAGTTTTCTAAAGATAGAATATAAACCAAAGAGGACTGAACCGATCCTTGTTCCTGAATATGAAGCCAGGGCCTAATAGGAAGACCCTGTTCATGGTTTTTCTGATTTAATTCAAGCACAGTTAAATATAATTTATCTTAAAAAATCACTTGAAAAATGGACTTAAATTCCTTGATATTAATTGTGAGAACATAAAAACAAAAATGGAGCCAAAATTAGGACTTGGCCAATTAAGATCATGTGTAGGAAGTAGGACCAGAGGAAAAAAAGATGTTGCCCTCTCACTGACCCTTTACTCATAGGAGACCTTTGACCTAGCCAATATTTTATCCTACTTATTATTTAAATCATCATCATAATTTATAATAATAAATTGTATTTTTACATATTTTTGCTAATTTCTGAATTTATCTTTTTTCTGTAAAATAAGTATAAATAATTTCTCATGTACGTCTTTGAGCTACTTTGAGAATTACGTCGATGACTACTCAGGATTCAAGTTAGCTAACCACTCCTATGTGTCTTCTTGCTAGAGCTTTATCAAGCCTTTTTTTTTTTTTTTTTTCCAGAAGAGAGAAAAGCAAATGAAGTGGGAAGCATAGAGGTGAAATATCCAGCTTACAAATATAAGTAGTATCTATATGCCAATTTCCATAATTGCTGTACCATACACTTCCATATCCTGCCAAATAAAGACTAGACCACCATTGTTAAGAATAGCACTATTGGGCACCTGGATGGCTCAGTCATTAAGCATCTGCCTTTGGCTCAGGTCATGATCCTGGGACTCTGGGATCAAGACCCACATTGAGGCAATCGGGCTCCCTGCTTGGCGGGAAGCCTGCTTCTCCCTCTCCCACTACCCCTGCTTGTGTTCCCTCTCTCTCTGTGTCTCTCTGTGTCAGAGAAATAAATAAAATCTTAAAAAAAAACAGTAGTACTATTATCAAACTTACTAAAACATTTAAAAAGATGTCTAAATAAATTACTATATTTTAGAATAAAAATTAGGCCTCTATATTCAAATACCCGTTGTCTGTGAATCAATGATTATATAATATGCAAAAGTTCTTTCACTATTTTAAAACCATTTATAAGATCACATACAGAAATGATGTATGCACACACAAAAAAGATTTTTTTTTTATCAAGAATGCTAGCTATATTCACAAGTTATGTTGCTTTTCTGAAGTTGCTATATTTAGGTATTTGTTTGTTGACCTTAGTTTCCCCCTCCTTTTTTTTTTTTTTAAGTAGGCTCCACGCCCAGTGTGGAGTCTAATGCAAAGCTTGAACTCACAACCCCAAGATCAAGACCTGAGCTGATTTCAAAAGTTGGACACTTAACCAACAGAGCGACCCAGGTGCACCTACTCATTTTTAAAAACATAATTTCATATTTATAGAAAATTTGTAAGACTACCGCACAGAACTTATCTTTTTAATGTGGGCCATTTAGAGTGAGTTGATATGGTGCCAACTTAAGTATTTGTATTACCATAAATTGTATTTACCATAACAAAACTCTCTCTTACATAAGCTCTAGAAAACAATTAAATTACCATCTAATCCAAGGACTACAATCAAATTTCACCTATCATCCCAGTAATGTCCTTTATAACAAAAGATGCAGGCATGGCACTTATTTGCTATTTATCTTTATTGTCCTGTAATATAGAAAGTTTCCTTAATCATTCCTTTGCATGGCTTTGACACTTTGAAGGCTGGTTATTTTGTACATGACACCTCAATTTGGATTTGCCTTCCCTTCCCTCATACTAGATTCTGATTATGCATTTTTGGCAGGAAAATTATAATTGTTATTCTGTGTTTTTCTCATTGCCTATTTCTGGTAGCATCCAAGTTTAATTTTCTCATTACTGGTGATGTTAATTTTGATCACTTAATTAAAGTGGGATCTGGTAGGCTTACAACGTGTTGCTATTTTCCCTTTGTAATTAAAAAATAATTTGGGGGTAGACACTTTAAAAGTATTTCGATTTATTTTTTTGTCATCTAACTTGCTAAATTTTTTTCTCAACATATACTTGCATTAGCAACCATTGATGCCCCTGAGGTGAATTCATTTGTATTATGGTATTTGTTAAAAATGGTTGAAGAATAAATGAAACAAGATGGGATTGGGAGGGAGACAAACCATAAATGACTCTTAATCTCACAAAACAAACTGGGGGTTGCTGGGGGGAGGTGGGATTGGGAGAGGGGGAGGGGGCTATGGACATTGGGGAGGGGAGGCGAACCATAAGAGACTATGGACTCTGAAAAACAACCTGAGGGTTTTGAAGGGTCAGGGGTGGGAGGTTGGGGGAACAGGTGGTGGGTGATGGGGAGGGCACGTTTTGCATGGAGCACTGGGTGTTGTGCAAAAAGAATGAATACTGTTACGCTGAAAAAAAAATAAATAAATAGAAAACATAAACTAAAAAAAAAAAAAAAAAAAAAAAAAAAAAAAATGGTTGATGGATGCTTTTAACATGTCTTTTTTTTTTTTTTTTAATTTCTTTTCCTCCTGGCAAAATACATTGTTCCAGACTTATCTCGTACTTTCTTTGTCCCACTCCTAGAATCAGCCATTTTTACAAGAAACCCTAGTTACTTGTAGTATTTAGAAACCAAAATGTGGCTGCCAGCCATGTTTGATCTTTGCTGCTGAGGTGCTGGAGATCTTAAGTCCTCTCTGTGGATACAGCTGGCTGAGAAATTGTTTTCTTTTCTTTCTTTCTTTCTTTTTAATTTCAAGTTTTTATTTAAATTTTAGTTAGTTACTACATACAGTAAAATTGGTTTCAGGTGTAGAATTGGTAAAATTAGTTTCAGGTGTAGAATTTAGTGATTCATCATTTACATATATAGAAACTGCTTTCTAAGTAAGATTCTTGACAAAAAGAAGTTCCTTGTGGAAATGACTGAACACACACACACACACACACACACACACACACACCCTTTTACTTCTTTTCACCTTTCTGTATCTACCTACATACATTAAAACCAGACTTCACACCAGTAACTCCAATACCCAACCATTACCCCAGGGTCATTCTAGTTTTTGTATTTCTATATAATTGCTGATGTTGCCCATGTGCTTGCAGACATGAATCACCCATCATTCACCCTACCACTTTACTTGGACCCCCCCTTACACTGATTAGTTTCCAACATTCCTCTCTGGGTTGCTGTTTCTATCTTGCCACATGCAAATTCTTCTTACCTGCCCAGACTCTAATACCCCACACTAGACCACTGACCCCCGCTTTAGTCTATTAACTCTGCTAAGGATCTGATCCCCTATGATAGGCTGCAGCACCCCTATCTGCATACAGAGTCTATTGTGCTCAGATATAAGACTTAATTATAAAGGAGGTAAAAAAGGAAGGAAAAGAAAAAAAAAAAAAAAGACTTTGAAGCAAAGGAAGTTAAAGATTTTTTTTCCCTATTGCTTTCTCAGAATATATTACACATAATTCTATGTGTAGTTGTTGCTGTTTTAATTCATTGCCCTTTTAAATCAAAGTAATCTGTTACAGTATAAAATAACACATGCCAAATGATCTGGGCCTTTTACAAGGTCAGATAGGCCAATGAGATACTGAGCTGTGATACTGACATCTATTTTGAAATGTTTAAATTTCTACATAACATTTCTCTTACATTTTATTTAAAATCACATTGCACTTTCATTGTTCAAATTCTTCAGGAAAGACTAAATTGTTTTTTTTTTAAAGATTTTATTTATTTATTTGACAGACGAGATCACAAGCAGGGAGAGAGGCAGGCAGAGAGAGAGAGGAGGAGGAAGCAGGCTCCCCGCCAAGCAGAGAGCCCGATGCGGGGCTCGATCCCAGGACCCCGGGATCATGACCCGAGCGAAAGGCAGAGGCTTTAACCCACTGAGCCACCCAGGCGCCCCAGGAAAGACTAAATTTTGTAAGCATTAGATAAAGAGGTCCCATCAAAGGAATAATGTTTATTACTGCTGATGTTTAAATATATGTTTCCCATCTAAGGCTCAGGGTCTAATTTATTTTTATATCTCTGTTACAATTTCAGTCGAATCTATCTCTTTCTGAAACAAATTTTAGGTATGTTTTTTTTTTTAATATACTAATAATATTTTTTTTTTTCAGCGTAACAGTATTCATTCTTTTTGCCACAAAATTTGAAACACTATGAAAGATGCAGTATTCAAGAAATATTTCCAATAACATTTTAGCTCTTAGCTTGAGGGAACATTTTCTTTCTTTTTTTTTTTTTTATGGTTAGGCTGAGGGAAACTCATTAAGTTAGTATCTTCATTAGGCGGATAGGTATCAAGTATATTTTTCAGTGAAAAATGTCACAGTAAGAAATGTCAGCTATGTGGGCACATGGATGGTTCAGGTTCAGTCCACTGGGTGTCTGCCTTCAACTTGGGTCATGACCTCGGGATCCTGGAATCCAGCCCCGCATCTAGGAGCCTGCTTCTCCCTCTGCCCTTACCCTCTGCTTGTGCTCTCTCTTTCTCTAATAAATAAATGAAATATTAAAAAAAAACTGTAAGATATAAAGGTATACAGACATTAAATACTTCCTGAGAATTTAATAAGATATCAAAATCTCATGAATATAATGTTCTATTTTTCATATTTTTCTAGAATTATAAGTACTTGAAAAATTTTTAAATCTGGTCATTAACATGTTTACCTATACAAACCTATATCATTTGTAAGAAAGCAATGTAAAATTGTATATCAGTATTAATATAACTGTATATACATATACTGATCACATATTTGGTTATTATCTATAAAAAAGTTTTATAATTAGAAGAAAATCTACCTAATCTCCCAAGGCTTGGAATTAATGTAAATAGTGAATGCTTCTGACCAGTAAAGATCATGCTCACTTCAATTTATTATCAGTGATTTTTTATATGATTTAGCACATTTCATTTTCCTAGAATTTAATTGCTTGTGTAATGGTTTATTCATATTCCTAAATGTGGATAGTCTACGTCCTATGATTTTCATTGAGATTAATTTTCTTTTCTTTTTTTCTTAAATTTTACTTATTTGAGAGAGAGAGACACAGAGAGACATAGCTAGAGAGAGCATTACTGGGGAGGATAGGGAAAAGCAGGCTCCCCACTGAGGAAGGAGCCAGATGCAGGGCTCATCCCAGGACCCTGGGATCATGACCTGAGCCAAAGGCAGTGGCTTAACAGACTGAGACACCCAGGTACCCCTGAGATTAATTTTCTAAAGACTTCATGGTAGGTGATATATAGTTGTTATTTCCTTTCTTCCTTAATTCCTTCCTCCCTCCTTTTCTCCCTAAATTCCCTCTTATCTCAATATTTTCCTTCCCCCTTTCTTCCCTTAAGTCCTTTCACACAACCCTTTCTCTCCCTTCTCTAGTGTAGCAAAACCTGAATTGGAGAGAAGGAGATTTCAGTTACATAATAATTTGAGTATTATTAGCTTGGTAAACTTTTAAATTTCCCTTTTGGTCTTTCTAACTAATGGCATGACTTTACATATCAACAGAAGTAAATATATTTCTTAATATAAAATTATAGTTATATACTAGAACTCTACTTAGAAAACATTCTAAAATATTTTTGTGGAAACTACTTATTCTATTAAAACATAACAATCCAAAAAAATAACATTACAATAATTTTCTGATATTTCTCTATGTAGTTCTAAAAGGCAAAAAATCATGTTTTTGTATCTTCTGAGCTATGCGAAATATACTATGATGTATACTTTCAGACTTCCAGTCGGTCTTGTAAAAACATAATGCAAATTCTAGAAATAAATATGTGTGTTATATATAACCTATTTATATAACTAAAAAATAACAATTTCTAGTTAAAATGAATTGTGTCTACATGTTATTGTTTTGATATCTTTAAGCTTTTGGGGAAGAACTAGAATGTTTTCATATATAAAATGAAACACTTTTCAGTGAAAGTTATATAACTCTAAATTTTCTATTTGCCTTAAAAATAAGCTATTCTTTGTACTTTCAAGTTTAGGATTTTAAAATAGGTGAATTTTAGTTTATTTTCTCTCAAGATGTTTTTTTTAAATTTTTTGATAGGATTCTTACTCAACATAAAATATAATTTGTTTTCTTAAGACATACCTTTTTTACTTCTTTTGTAGATGGCTCACTTGTAAAGTTGGGTGATCAGAAACATGGTTTAAAATCAATCTTGTTAGTAAATATTCTAAGCCCTCACTATCTGTCAGATGCAACTGTTCTAAATTTTTAAGCACTGGTTCATTCTTCCTAATAATAACCTATATCATGACTTATAAATTTTTCTATATTTGCATATAGAAATACTTTATGAGATCTCAGAAATTATTGTGCTATACTTACCAGCCAAAGCAAGAATATATTCTTGAAATCTTGTTCCTATACGGTTAGTGGCTGTGCAATTATATCGTCCAAAGTCATTGTCAGATGTAGGTGCTATCTAAAATAATCATAATAATAGAGGTTTAACAATTTTAAAACAAAATCATGGCAGTTTTAAAATAGATTCCAGTATGCCCACCATCTTCACACTTGTTCAATTATTCACAACTCCTTGCCATAACTCTTTTTCTCTCTGTCAAGTAAGCATCACACCCTTTTAAGATGTAATGCATGGACCTATATTTTCACAGGACTAGGTGAAATATAGTTTAACTATTAATTTATTTGGTAGACAAATGCCATCATCTTATTATATCTATTGAATAGAAAAAGTCATTAGATATTTGTGTATGGAAAGCTCAGAAAGTGGCTCACAGTTTGAAAAATATGTATTCTGCAATTGCCGCAGACATGAACTTGAAAACAGGACACTGTACCAAAAGCATGGTTAATTAACCCTTTGTTTTCTCTTTTAGACTAAAGTCAGCAGATTTAAAGTTCATGAAAGGCTGGAAATATATCAGATTTTTCCCCCCTCTCATGATTGTATTGAATATAAAATATTAATGAAGGATGAGGACTTATCCTAAGAAAGAAAGAAAGAAAGAAAGAAAGAAAGAAAGAAAGAAAGAAAGAAAAAGGAAGGAAGGAAGGAAGGAAGGAAGGAAGAAAAAGAATCTTTCCAGGTATGTATTTTGCTAGAAAATGTTGCCCTTGGGTAGCAATCCCTGTAGACAGGCACATTATCTTGATGGCTAATAATAGTATCTTGCCTCCATTTCTGTTCAATTCCTATCATTCTCTTTGAGTTTAGGTGAAAAATAGCTGACCTCAGTCCTTACACATTTGAAATCCGTAATTAAGTTAACCTTCCAGGAATCTATTGCTGAACATTGGGGCCAACCCTGTAATTCTAATGTACCGAAATTCTGAAGTATCAATTCAGAAAAGAGATTTGATGATAGTAATAGATATAACTTTCAATCCCAGTAAGTATTATTAAGAGAGAATATGCTTACAACAAGAGTTGCTGTTAATTTCAACTCTATCCCAAAAGGGGGGGGGGATGATTTTGTGCTAATGGAAGGCTCAACTAAAAGTGCAATTTTGAGGTCCATTGAAGATGATAATTCAGAAAAAGTACAAAAAAGCTGTGCCATTCATTCCCTGGTTAGCTGTCTATCTAGGAATAGATCATAAGTTTAAGGACTAGAGACTTTAACCGTTCTTTTGTAAGTACTCCTGAGTGATTAAAACATTCATTTTTCTTACATTCAGCTTTTAATAATCCAAGCTAACTTGACTTGGCCATAATTTCACTAGTGAGAAAGGAATCTGCCCCCAACATTTCTACATTTTGCAGCCATAGGAGAGTTATTTGTACAGTCCATAGGGAACAATGTGCACTGAATTAATAAAATACAGACAGGATGGCCATGACAAAGAATCAAGACTATTGTGCAGCCCCTCAATATTAAGCAAGTATTTTAAATAGCCAGTTTCATTGGAACAACTTTTAAAAGGCTCAGTTCAGGGTTTTTTCATTTGTTGGTTTGTTTTCTGTTCCTGGAAGTTGACCTATCAAAGATAAAAGTTTTACAGTTTTATCTGAAATAATTTCTTTATTATGTTGTATGATTAACAAATTCAGAAAACACCTCTAGTAGTAAAGATTATTTAAAAAAAAAAAAAGCCCACAGACCTAGATATAACCTGGCAAATCATGATCCCTGCTGCATAGTTGATGTGTCCTAGGAAAGCAATGTGAATGCAACATTCAATAGTGACTTTACGACTAAGCCCAGTTCAATGAAATGATAGGTAATTTTATCAAAAAATAAAATATTATACAGCAAAGATATGTTATAAAGCATTAATTTAAATATTAAAATATACCAATTATTGCTGATATTTATCCCGGAACTGCTAGGAACACCTACATATGACTCCACTTTTTCACATTTTAATAATAGGTAAAATAATTCAAGATTACTTAAGATGGTGGGCTTTAATAGTACATAATATATTGATCAACAAATATAATTTTGAACATCAAAATACGAGCTAGGAGTACAATGCTAATAAAGGAGTTCTTTAGTTGTTTTCCTAAACTTTCATAAACTTCCTCTTTCTGTGTGTTCCATAGTGAGAAAATCATGTTTAATAGTTAACCTTTTACTTAAGATAAAGAACAACAACACAGATGATCAAAAGCACAATATTATTCCAATCAACCTATTAGAAAGTTCCTATATCAATGTTTGCCCATATATTAAAATGTTGGCTTATTACCTTATTACCTTAAGAATTGCTCAGAAAAAAAAAAAAAGGTTGACTTTTACAGATTATTTTAGCAACAATCCAAAGGATTCATGGAATATTCTGGTATGTTTTAAAATTCATAAATTTAAAAGACTGAATTACATATTTGCTCAATGAAAAAGGAAAAACTTTAAAAATCAATTCAAGAAATCTGGTCTTGACCAATTTGTTATCAACTGCACACTTTACTTTTGTATATTGGATTATATGTTCTTAAGAATTAGCAATTATGTGACTATTATAATAGTTCCTAAGCAAAAAAATAATAATGTACTATCCAAAGCAAATATGCATGCTATTAATTTAAAATCTGTATGCTTATCATTACTTTTTTTGGTAGTTATTGCCATTTTGTTTTATTTTAAGTTGTATTATTTATTTATTTATTTATTTATTAGTTATTTATTCATTAGTTATTTATTCAGTCTTTTAATCTAATTTAAAAAAATAGTATACACATAAAAAGTGTATGTTCAAGGTAAATGCTTTTTTTTAATTTATTTTTTTGACAAATTTGACAAATTTTTTGACAAATTTGACAAATATTTATTTGTCAAAAAGAAAGAGAGCACAGGCGGGGGAGTGGCAAGCAAGAGGGAGAAGCAGGCTCCCTGCTGAGCAAGAAGCCAGATGTGGGACTCAATCCCAGGACCCTGGGTTCACGACCCTAGCCAAAGGCAGCTGACCAACCAACTGAGTCACCTAAGCATCCCAAGGTCAATACTTTTTGACCAATAAATCGTGTGGTAAAAACAAAAACTGCTTAGTTTTTACTTTGAGGTGGAGAGGAATGCCATTTAGGCAGAAGATTAAATAAAGTGAGAGCTTTATATGAATAAAATATTTAAATATAAAATGTTTAAAATATTTAAATGTCAGATTTATAACACATTGCTTAATACTGACTACAGGGAATTACGAGCTATCCCAGAAACTGAAAAGTGATAAAAT
Organism: Meles meles; assembly: GCF_922984935.1. NCBI lineage: Eukaryota > Metazoa > Chordata > Mammalia > Carnivora > Mustelidae > Meles > Meles meles. The sequence continues at coordinate 141,977,002 of NC_060069.1, read as the reverse complement.
GAACAAAGCAGAAATTACAGATTAGTCATTTAAACATAATGACTCTTAATCTCACAAAACAAACTGGGGGTTGCTGGGGGGAGGTGGGATTGGGAGAGGGGGAGCGGGCTATGGACATTGGGGAGGGGAGGCGAACCATAAGAGACTATGGACTCTGAAAAACAACCTGAGGGTTTTGAAGGGTCAGGGGTGGGAGGTTGGGGGAACAGGTGGTGGTTCTTTAAAAAAAAAAAAAAAAAAAAGTAAACATAAATGAACTTAAATCTACCTGTTATGGAATAAATTGTGTCACCCGCACAAAATAAATATGTTGAAACCCTAACTTCTAATGTTATTTGGAGATAGGGTCTTTAAGGAAGTAACTGAGATTAAATGAGGTCATAAATATGGGCCCTGATGTCCTTATAGGAAGACAAGACACCACAGTTCTCTCATTATGTGCATGGTTAGAGGGCATACCTGCAACCCAAGGGCAGAAATTTCACCAAAACCCAACCTTCTGGCACCTTGATCCTGGACTTCTAGCCTACAGAAATATGTGGGGGGAAGGAGGTTACTTTATTCAAGCTACCTGGTCTGTGGTATTCATTATGGCAGCCTGAACAAAGTACCCCAAACTGAAGTTAAACCTCACCTCACTTTTTAACTAGTTAAAAACCTAAATTTTATGTTAAATCTAACCAAGTTTCTTTGTGAAATTGACCTCTATGTCAAGTCGCCAATAGTTTTTCTAATAAAGTTACAAAATAACCGAATTAAATTCAAACAAATTTAGATGCCACCCATCCCAAGGTGTTTAAATCCTTTGGAATGGGTGGTGTGCACAGATTATTTGCCTTACTAATATTTTATAGTATATGTATTTGTTGGGCATGTAAGTGATAGTCAAAGCCTTTCTGCCCTAGGCCTAGAAAATCGATATAAAACAATAGTTCCTTTTAGAGTCCTACCCTCTTATCTTTTTGGCTATATTAATAAATAAATAAAATAAAATACAAAATTAAAAAGAAAGAAACAGATAAAGACAATCATTTAATGAACAAAGAGTTAGTTATCCAAATATTTGGGGAAGTGATGGCTAAATCCTTCTGTCAACCAAATTTTTCATGAAGTCCAATTACCAGGTAGAAAAGTAAATATGGCACCAATGAGAACACATTTAAGTTAATACATTGAGTGTCAAATGTTATTTTAAAACATGAATTTTTAAAATGAATGTAAATTGAATTACCGTGAAAAACATAGCATCTTTTTAGCTAAATAAGGTTATTTGAGAGAGTTTCTCAATTGTACTGAAAACATGAGGAATTGGAAGGGTTCATGACTGTGATCATAGACACAAAAAATTTGGGAATTGATACACACACACATAATCTCCAATTAATAAATAAAAGGTATTGTATTCAAACAGAATTTAAAGGCCAGGAACTTGGCAGTATAAAGACAATTATCTATAATCTTAATTTAAAATATAAAATGAAGTGAGGCATTGAACAAGTAAATCTGGTTTATTTAGAAACTTGTAAATATGCACCCACCAAAAAGTTATGTATGAGTCTTAGATGGAGGGCATAATCTCAGAATCAATAACTAGTATCAGCAACACTTTTGGCCCTTAATAACTGATGAATTACTCATTCCCTCGCCCTATTTTTTCCTAATATAACTGACTTTTTTCCAAAAAAAAAATTATGAAAAATAATGGCTTTTACCATAGACTCTTTTCTATACAAGAGTGAAATATTATTAATCATTAATGGTCCATGATCTAAATGCACAAAATTTCCTTTTTAAGTAAATACACATGAAAGAGACAATAAAATTTGTATGTTTATATATATTTTATGTAATATAAATGTATATTATATAATTGTATTTATATCAACATTTTATATACATTCTAAAATAGTGGGTGACTGTTAAAATAATACAACTTATTCATATGTACATGAAAACTTACCTCTAATATCATCTTTCTCCCTGCACTGTATGTCTTTAAATTAGTGATGTTTTTAGCTGGCAGGACTAATTTCTCTTTTCTCCAATGGACTGATGCTGGTGGATTAGATTTCACATCACAGCTTATATTGATCGGGTTTCCTTCCCAAGAGTAATAAATTGTTTGGTTTGATATAAACTTGGGAGCATCTGTAAAGCAAAACAATATAACATTTATAGACCTCTAAGATAAATAATCACTTGATTAGTATGAACAACAGTAATTACTGCTTGAATGCAAAAAGAAGCCACAGAAATTCTAATGTCATATATTTAATACATAACAGGAAAACTCATGAAAATATGTTATTTGACTGTTTTATCAAATAATTTTAATTAATATACAAATATATTAATTTCACATCATAATATTAAAAGTTGGCCAATTATTAAAGCATGAAAGAGTAATGCTCAGAGTTAATTTTGCTTTTGATAATCTGACAAAAATTATCTACTCAGTTAATTAATAGGTATCTACATATTTGAACTCTGTTTCTGGAACAAACCTCTAATTATAAAGTGTGAGTTTAGCATAACAAAATCGGCGGTCTTCGGTCATTTTTAAATCTTGTCTTACTCATATAATTTCTTCTATGAGATATTTTTAAACAGATATAAAATCTAAGTTGAAATGTCAATATCACAATTAAGAAACAAGTTTTTCCTCAAATACCATTTCCAGTTTTAATTAAACCAGAGATGATTTTTTTTAAATCCACAAAGTTGACTTGAAGATTAATCAGCTCCTATGAAGCTCTGCCAATTCTCCATAGCCTACCTCAGACCTCTATAAAAACAGTTAAGAGAACCAGACAATAGTATTATATTATTTTATTGAAATAACCTAACTGTGAAGACACACAAACATGATTTTTAGTCTTGCTCCATTCTAGAATGATGATGTAGCATAAATGTCAATCAACCATAGCCTCTGAGTCTCAGCAGTTAACAACATAATTATTTCAAAGAATTCATCTTTAAAATTTTTAAATAAAAGCAAAGTCCTATATTAAGTGGTAGCTAAAATGTTGCTGATATTTATATTATTATTGTCACTAATGTTAACTACTTAAAACTTAATATCACCTCATAGAATATCAACTTCAGTAATATAACTTAAATGTTTTGTTTTACTAACCCCAAGTACTTAAAAATGAGCTACACCAATTTTGTTGTATATGATTTTATAGAAGATACATAAGAATTATAATCTGCAGTACAAATGCACAAGTAATCGAAAAATTCTTATCCTATATTTGTTTTAGTGTATGTTTATAATGTCAATCTCACACGGAGGTTTGAAATACTAATTGACTGTTTTCTATCTAAGACAGTGAGATTATGCATTGAGTTCTGTCTTATCTTTCCAATAACCTTGTGAGGAAGGAATTATCCTGTAGCAAGCATGAAGGATCTGGAGTAAGAGCTGTCAAGTTTAGTCCCGCACTACATTGTAGGTCTAAGATATGAATTATTGTGATTTTAACCAAAGACCATTCATTATATATCCATTCAACCCAGCAACAAAATTATATCATTCAGTGCTAGAAACATTTTGGTGATGTGGATCCTATCATACATTATTGAAGGGAATAGAATTTGAACAATTCCTCGGAAAGAAAAAGAACCTTAAAAAGTTTTATAATTTTGCTTCTACAATCCAGTCATAGATCTCTCTCCAGAGAAAATAAGTAGAAATATTAGAAGTTTATACAAAAGGCTCTTAATGCATTGCTACCTTAACAAAAACTCAAAAGAACTTAACGTCCCATGAAAGAGAATTGTCTAAATAAGTAATAACACATGTTGGCACTCAGGTGTGCTAAACATTAAACAGACATATCTGCCTATGGTTTTCCCTCCACTTGCAATGTGCCTGTCCTTCCCCTCTGGCTGCCTTCAAAACTAGGCTCCACACTTCCTAAACACAGCCTTTCCACGACCTTCAGTTGTGGCTGAGCTTCTGTACTTTGTGCTCCCACAGAGTCTGTGTTTTCCCCCAGCATGGTAATAGGCAGTGGAAGGATCCACCACATGATCTGACTCTTAGGGGTTAAGATATGTCTTGGTCACAATTACATACCTGATAGCTTACATTGTGTGTGATGTTTATGTGATTCTTAAAAACTGTACATTGAATTTACATGAAATTTAGCAGTCAATGAATTTTCAATTCAACAGTTTGGTTAAGTTGAACAGAAGGTATTTTCAAGGATAAAAGAAAAAAAAATTTTTTCCCAAAGCCTGGGAAGATTAAGTGAAAAGTCTAAAGACGTGTAACTAATTAGGGGTGTAACTGTAAGAGAAACCAAACTTCCTGATATTCAGAGTCAAAAGCTAAGGTTATATCTATATCTCTAGCTCTATCTATAAAACATTTTATTACTCTTAATAAATATGAAATATAATCTCTTTAATATTCTAATATTCTAAGGAAAGGTTTATGGATAATTTATTTGCATATAAATATAGCCAATATGAAAATCATACATGCTAATGGAACTATTAATAGCTGACTCACAGTGTACTCTGCCCATGATGTAGCATCTGCATGAATATGTGTTATAGTATTATAATTTAACCATAAACTTAGGGCAAGATTTGATTTTTCTACAAAAGCAAGCAATTGCTGCTAATTGTTTGCCTGATGATCTCAGTAGGAATTTAATTTGGAATCACTGATGTTGAATGCAAACTTGCTTACAGGCAATGCATGCTATACTGAAAGCCACATTAAAAAAATGTATTTGTGGAGCGAGGCAAGAAAGTATCGATAACTTCAATCTACAATAATACATAAAGTAAATTCCTCTACATTATATGCTTTGTAGATACCCTATCAATAGCAACGCAGCAGTGTTCACTGGCACAAGACTGGCATGTGAATAAAATCCAACAAATAGTGTTGGGTCACTGGCTGAAGAAGGATATGACTCTGGCACGGGCAACATGTGAAAACTTCAGGCTAAAAACCAGTAGCCATATTTCATGTTGATAAATCAAAAAATAGTAATTTTCAGAGCGGTCGATCTTTTTTAAAAAGTAGGCCTTTCACATCATGAAAGGCTTCAAATATTGTGCAGAGGAAATAAACTTTGGCAGCTAACCAAACAGCAGGGGGAAGGAGAGGAGAGAAGAATATGGCATCAACAGCACATAAAGAGTGTCTCTCAAGGCACTGTATGTCCCCCAAATTCCGTTCAAGTCCAAACTAAAATATTCCACAAATTTCAATGAACAGAAATAACTCTATTGGAAGAGCATTTTTATGAGCAAAAAATAGAGGAAAAAATCAGAGCAATCTGCCTCGTGACAAGATGAAATATGTCATTTAGTGGATGGAAGAGGAGAAGTATCGTTTCAGAAAGCTTTTGGTCACAGTGAGAACCGAGGACCGTGGCAACAATGCCCTTCTTGACAAAACTTTTGTCACGCTTCCATAAGCCCTTCTATAAGGACTTGGCTTTGTCCTCAGGCCCTCTCTTGGTCTGCTTCTTCCTTTACTAAAGAATCATGCTAAGTCGATTCCATGGGAATTGTTCCGTTGATATCCGAGTATCTCTGAAATCTGATCAAGTCCTTTATTATCCTCCCTTAATGCCCATGTCCGCGGCCTGCTTTTAGCAAGAATTCTGTCAGGCTCGTTTAGCAAGAAGCACATTATAGCTGAAATGTAATAAAGTTTCTCTTAGTAATTTTCCATCCACTGACTTCTGTCATTCTGCTCATTGGCTTTAAGTCCCCACTTGTCTTTGTTATATTTGGAGTTGGGTTTAAGCTCTCTCTCCTATTCAGCAGTCTTGACCACCCCCCACTGCAATCGACTTGAATATGGCCCTCTTTACCATTTTTAAGTGTCAGCATACTTTCTCCTTGACAAAATATGATAGAGTATATCCGACACTTAACAACTGATCCACCCAGGTCGTCCAGAATTAAACAATTTTTGAAAAATCAATCACTCAATAAAGAAATTTACCCCAGTCAGACTTTCAGACAGAGAGATATAAAAGATTTATACCCGGGGCGCCTGGGTGGCTCAGTGGGTTAAGCCGCTGCCTTCGGCTCAGGTCATGATCTCAGGGTCCTGGGATCGAGTCCCGCATCGGGCTCTCTGCTCAGCTGGGAGCCTGCTTCCCTCTCTCTCTCTCTCTCTCTCTCTGCCTGCCTCTCCATCTACTTGTGATCTCTCTCTGTCAAATAAATAAATAAAATCTTTAAAAAAAAAAAAAAGATTTATACCCAACTGTGTGTGAAGTCCCCCATGCTCTCATTATGCGAGGACATCTCTGTATTTATTTATTTACCTATGAAAAAGTCAAATTTGTAATACTTTTGTGCACAGGGTCACTTCAAGTTCTGCAGAACTGGACAGATTTCATGGCACCTAATAACCGAAAAGGAACATGAGCGTCATCTGCAAATCTTGGTTCTACATACAAGAAACTGATTCTGAGATATTTGGGAAGGTGGTGGCCAAGCCAACTCATAGTCTTTTGGCTGTTTGTGATTGCATTAGGAAACCATACCACTGTGTCAGTTTTTCTATTAATAACTAAGTACATTTCAGCAAGTGGTTTCTGTAGATCATTAATAGTGAAGTTAGTGTTTGAAATGATTATACCAAGTAATCAAGGAAGTAATTTATTAGTCCTATATGCTGTATTCAAGCAATAAAGGAAACATGCAGTACAGTTTAGGAAAAATTTTGATGGAAACAGGTGCACATTTGCACACTCACTTATTTCTAGGTGATGCCAATAAAATGAGATAATTAAAATCATCATCACTTTTCCAGTTTTTCTGCTGATATAGGAGAAGCTAAGAGGTAAGAAGAAATGTACTCGGGGGTATGCCAGTTATTTTCTGCACTAAGAGTTTAATGGTTAGAATCACATTTTAGCGACATATCCTTGAATAAAAGTTACTTAGAGAAAAACGCAGGAAAGTTAACCTTAGGTACGAATTGAAAAATAACAAAACCTGGAGTAGGGAGAGTGAAGGAGGGTTGGAGGAGAGAAGTGGAAAAGAAGGAGGAAAATAAGAACAATGACAAAACAATAAAGTATATTTTGCTTTGTTGTAGAATTTACATCTTATAACTATTTCCTGATTTCATCCTGTGTTCCCTTCTGGGTACTGGAGAACAAATGCTCAAGGTCCCCCACCTACTTGAAGTTTTTGTGTTCTCTCAAGTTTATTTTATAATTTGAGGTAATTTGAAATAACACAGATATACTTTCATCAATTTCAGCATCAACACACCAAAAGCTGAAATAATAAATTATAAGTTTATTTAAAATTATAAACAAAGAGAAAAGTTAATCCATTATTTCAATATCAGAAAGTCAAAGATTGGGGTGCCTGGGTGGCTCAATGGGTTAAGTCTCTGCCTTAGGCTCAGGTCATGATCTCAGCGTCCTGGGAGCCTGCTCACCCCCTCTCCCTCTGTCTGCCTCTCTGCCTACTTGTGATCTCTCTCTCTCTTTCTCTGTCAAATAAATAAATAACATGTTAAAAAAAAAGTCAAAGATAATCCCCTAAATTCCAGTTTGAAAATGTGAATATATCTTTCACTCAGAATTAATAAGATACATTGAAGTAGTGTATAAAAGTTGTTTGGTTACTGCTTATATTTAAGATTGGCATTTCAAAGGTAATCTCAAAATTTGCAGTCTAGCCCTTTTGTGGTTAAGAAATTATGAATATGCTAACCATAGCACTTCTGCTCTTGATCCATGAGAAGTGATGTCTTGCATTAAAAGTAAAATTCCTGTTAGAGGGATAGGAGAAGAATAAATGAAACAGGATGGGATTGGGAGGGAGACAAACCATAAGTGAGTCTTAATCTCACAAAACAAACTGAGGGTTGCTGGGGGGAGGGGGGGTTGGGAGAGGGGGAGTGGGGTTATGGACATTGGGGAGGGTATGTGCTATGGTGAGTGCTGTGAAGTGTATAAACCTGGCGATTCACAGACCTGTACCCCTGGGGATAAAAATACATTATATGTTTATAAAAAATAAAAAAAAAATTAATGAAAAAAAGTAAAATTCCTCAAATAAATTGAAGACATCATTCGACATCTCAATAAAGAATAAATTTAATCCCCAAAAGAACATATTTACTAATGTTTTAAAATATAGTTGATTTTTAAACACTTTTTAAATTATATTTTTCATCTAAAAATGCATGTATTGGGTGCCTGTGTGGCTCAATTGGTTGGGCGTCTGACTCTTGATTTCAGCTCAGTTCATGATCTCAGGGTCCTGGGATCAAGCCCCAAACTGGGCTCCAAGCTCAGCAAGATTCTGTTCACGAAACTCTCTTGGGGGGCGCCTGGGCGGCTCAGTGGGTTAAGCCTCTGCCTGCGGCTCAGGTCATGATCCAGGAGTCCTGGGATGGAGACCCCATTTGGCTCTCTGCTCAGCAGGGAGTCTGCCCCCCCCCCCCCACCCCGCCACCCCTCTTCTGCCTGCCTCTCTGCCTACTAGTGATTTCTGTCAAATAAATAAATGAAATCTTAAAAAAAAAAAAAAAAAAAGAAGCTCTCTTGGGGCACCTGGGTGCCTCAGTTGGTTTAAGCAACTGCCTTCAGCTCCTGTTGTAATCCCAGAGTCCTGGGATCTTGTCCTGTATCAGGCTCCCAGCTCCATAGGGAGTCCGCTTCTCTCTCTGACCTTCTCCCCTCCCATGCTCTCTCTCTCTCTCTCTCAAATAAATAAATGAAATCTTAAAAAAAAAACTCTCTCTCCCTTTCCCTCTGTCCATCTCCCCTGCTCGCACACTCTCTCTCTCTCTCTCACTGATAAATAAATAAATCATTCAAAAAAGGGAATTTATTATGTAATTTTTACATCAGGAAAATTCATAGAAATTTCCCAAGTTGAGCTCAATATTCAACTTCCTGTTAAGATATTTATGAGGAAATCAAGTTGCTATTCCTTTTCAAAACATTAAGAGTTGAGAGTGTGTTACATGGCTTCCATCATTATAATTCTTAACATGTGCTATGCAATTGTCATTTTGAGTATGATATCTTCATATCTGAATCTGATAAATACAATTTATAGATATTTTGTTAACGTCCAAATATATTTTTAAAAGGTTTTATTTATTTATTTGACAGACAGTGAGAGTGCACAAGCAGGGGGAGTGGCAGGCAGAGGGAGAGAGAGAAGCAGGCTCCCTGTTGAGCAAGGAGCTTGATGTGGGGCTCCATCCCAGGACCCTGGGATAATGACCTGAGCTGAAAGCAGATGCTTAACTTACTGAGCCACCCAGGCACTCCTAAATATATTTTTCTTGAGTATATGATGCCTCTAATAAAAGGATATTCTAGAATATAATGAAAAGTAAGGGAGTTTTCTTACTGAAAATATAATTCATAAGATAGAGCAAAAAATACGAAATGTAACTGCAAAATATTCTCCATATACAAAACTAACATAAATATGGGTACCTTTCTTAACAGTGAAATTCTAATTTTGATGTTTTTAGTCTCAGTGAACTTACAGACCTTTATGTGTGTGTGTGTGTGTGTGTGTGTTCTAGTGTAAACATTATACGTGCATCATTTCAGGGAAATTTCAAGCTATCTGTTTTATTTGTTGAGAGATATTATTTGGAATTAAATCATAAGTGGCCTCATTTTCATATTTTAAAAACTTAAGGTATTACACATGTGGTAATATGCTTCAGAGTTAAAAAAAAAGTATCATATTTTTTCCTTGGGTTATCAAAAGGGCAAAATTCATCTTCAATACTCAGTATTGTGATATCATGTATTGTACTAGATCCCTTAAACAGTAACTTGTACATTAACTTGTTTAAGATTCAAGTATATTCTACAATCTACTGTGAATGATTAACATTTTATTTATGGTTTAGTTGCATTTGGTTTGACATTTTAACTAATATTTAGGGTGCCTGGCCAAACAAAATACTGCAATTTTTAAATCATTGAATTGATTGCACATCTCCAGTCAAAATACCAAAATTTATGTCCACTGACACAAAGCTAACCATTAACAAGTGTGGATATAATAGTTTAGGTATAAAGGTTTCACCGACCTGCCTATTCATCAAATCATATTTTGAGCTTGTGGGGAAGTAGTAAGACGTCTAAGGCTTCTTCTTAAAGATTCCAAATGCACTGCTCTGGGAAAGATAGCTGCTGCACTAATTATGCCAAATTATTATTGTGTGTCTGTTTTATGCTACTATTAAAATGTGGGTGATTCATGTCAACAGGGAATCCGTTCTAGTGAGTCAGGCAGATGCAGAAATACGTAAGTATAATGAAGGCGATATAAGTACATTTACATGCACATAAATACAATGGAAGTGCAATGGGTAAGGTTCTTGTCTCAAAGGTATTAGCTCTGAGCCTAATTAGGACATTGCGGGGGGAGGGACTCAAAGAAAACTGCTAGAAGACCATGACCCCTTCCCTCTAACATTTTTGAGCACATAAAATATGATGAAGACAGTCCTAAATGCTTCCCATGGATTGTCACGTCAAGCCTGACTATAAGAATCTGGACACACACACACACATAGTGGCTCAACTACAGTGGAAGACAGAATTTTGCACTTGCTGTTTATAAATATATTATATCAGAAATAGTGTCAGGTCTGCCATTGGATTCGGGTTCCAACTTTGCCAGATTGCAATTATGTCACCTCGATTTTCTGTTTATTAATTTGAGCTTTGGGGTTTTTTTTTTTTGAGCTTTGGGTTTTTGATTCTGTTTTTCTTTATAGAATTAAGAGTTGAACTTGTTTCTTTAACCTCTAGGAGTTTACTAACACAGAAAACAAGAGACTTGGACAAGCTAAAAATATAGAGATAGGGTTATAATATTTACTATATATAAAGAAGCATTGGATTATATAGAGATGAAATTTGCTTTTGGCAAGAATTATAAAACCTTCAGGATAATGTTAATTATCTCATATTTATAAAAGTCTCTGGGAGTTTACACACATACATGTAATTACATACATATATATATGCATATAATGAAAATGAAGAATACTCCTTTTTATTAATATCATTTTCATGAGTTAATATCTCTAAAACTGAAGAATGCATGAGAGAAAATCATGTGAGTTCCTTGGTAGTGGAAATATCAGGAAGCACCTGATTTTCAGGCTCCTGTATCTTCTACTTATGAATAGATGATTAACAAGACTATAAACATTATTGCATAGACTGTGAGAAGGAGAATATGTTAAAAAAACTGGATGTAAAATGAACACAGACCTTAAAAATCAAAGAACTGTGTTCTCCTAGCTACTATCACAATGGAAAGATGTCTAAAGAGAAATTATTTAAATTTAATTACATGGCAGCTGAGTTAGGACATTTCAACCACACTTCTATCCATGACCTTGACTGAATCTCTAATTTAAAGTTGTCAGCATAAGAAGAAACAGCAGAGCGTGTCAGGATCTAAATTTGTCATTTCCTCAAAGTGGGGATCAGGAAAAGTATGTTCCAGGCCTACCGGGAGGCATTAAAGAAACTTTTCAGACTGCCTTCAGACTTGGTGTCAAGTTACTCTTGTTTAGTAAATGTACTTTTTTATCCTATTTTTTTGCCTTATGGCTGAGACTCCAGGCTGAACGTGCAGCCAGCGCTCATCACGGCATTCCTGACACGGCACCAAACTTTCCTCCTTGGTTATTTGCTCAATGAAAGCTTTTCACTTTCTCCTGTTGTTCCCTCTCAGGCTCTGAAGGCTTTTTTCTGAACATAGTTTATTTGTGGTTGGTACCTGTGACCTGAGTAAAGTCTTACATCTTGCTGCGTGCCCGCCTGGATTCCTGAATTCTGCTTGTTCATGAGCTGGATGAAAATGATAACAAAAGACAACACAGAGGTTCTGGGATCTGAACTATAAAAATCTTTCGCCTGAATTTCCAAAGGTTTATAAATAATAGAATCAGGCAACTCACTACACAAACTCACTGTACACTACCCATTTTGTGAATCAAATTGAAGAGCATAATAAGGTAAGATTTACAATCAATGAAAAATAAATCTGTCCCTGAAAATCATATTGACACAACACATGTTGCCCCTCTAAAACAGTATTGGGATTATAGCAAATCTGTCTTGCATACTTCCAAATAATTTCTATACTGCCATGAAATACCATCCTCTCTTCTAATCATCATACCTTCTGGTATAACATTTTCAATTTTTTTTTATTTACTGTTAGATTTTAAGAATGACAATAAATAAGATATTCTTAAACATATGACAATCATTCTTCACCAATAAATCACAGTACATAAAAATACCATTCAGTTGTCACTATAATGTCCCTGGTTGAGGCCATTATCATTACCTGGTTAACTTTAGAAGGCTGATCCTTACTGGCTTACCAGCCTTCCAGCTTCTATTTTAAGATAACATTACTATCCTGATTAATCTTTTCTATAAGATCCTTTTCACACTTCCGAAATCAAAAACTTTTATAAAGATTTATAAGGTTCCACATTAGCTGGCCCATGCCTATTTCTGTGTCTACTTTGTCTCTATTTGAGATAACTTCGATCCTGAGGCACTCACCATCCCTAACCTACTTCCCTGCTGTCCACACTTTGCACGTCTCCTCACTTTTTGATACATTTCATCTTAATGCTTTCCAGTTCCCAAATTAAAGCATAAATTCCATGAGACTGAGGACAATATTGCTTTTCTCACGGTTCTGTACAGCACCTGAATTTATATTTGACATTCAGTAGATGTTCAGTAAATAATAATTAAATAAATGAGTAAAAATCCAGGTAAGTACGGATTCTGAATATCATCACTGCATTTAATAGAGAAGGAAACGTACACCAACATGTGTTTCATTTTCCCAGTATGGCAGAATTTAGGACTATACTCCAGCATTAATTCTGTGGTAATACATTGTCTTTCATAGGTTCTTACTGCTTATTTTGTGAGGAAGCCAGCCCCTTAAATTAACCAGGAATTAACTGCACATGTTTTTTTAATATCTAAAATACCTTGACGCTTTCTCAGTCATTGAATTTTCACATTTGATTTATGCTGAGGGAAGCTACCAAGGGAATAAAAACTAATATATCCTTTGGCACATTTAGAGGATAATTCAATTAATAATTTCACAGATCCAACTCTACTGCGTGTTCACTCATAGGCAGAATCAGCTATGGCAATTAACTGGACTCAGTCCATGTACCATGGGAATTCTAGTGGCTATGTGGAATACTAAATTAGACGTGTGCTTATTGCCAATTAACCCATCATAGTGTTGGATGTGCATTTTCTGTACCAAGTTTGAACAACCAAGTTATGCATAAATTTTAGCATATTTTATGTCCTTGGAGTCATATGTGTCAAATGAAGATAACGCCTATATAGAACTTCTTAGCACACACTGGCTTTTTCTTTAATTTGATTGATATTAGTTATAGAATTATTGCTGATAAGAAAGCTTGATTATAAGTACAGTGAATATTCATTCTACTACTATTCTTCTTTTCCTTGTCTTAATATTTCTGTCTCTTAAATTATACATAAATATATAAATAAAAGCATTTTACTACATATGGTTATTTTTTCCTCTATAGCTGCTCTATATAATTGAATTTTCCATAAATCTGCAGTATTTTAAGAACTATATTATTATTACGCACAATTTTACATAGAAATTTAGGAAATAAAGCTTAAGTGGAACTCTTCTGTAAAAACTTCTGAGCTGTCAAAAGAAGAAAGATTGGTCATACAGAGATAGCAGTGTTAAAATTGTTTTATAAATAATGATAATGTTAGTTTCTTCAGAATCTGCCTTCACTGTAGTACATTCTGTAATTTATGTAATTTGTGCTTATTGATGTCAAACAATTTTGGAGTTTGTCACTACTATTAGAATTGAAAAGAAAGCCCTATCAAGTTAAAAGTACATCTTTTTAATCTAGTGATGCAATTTGATGTTTAAGTGATTAGTCTTACACGCAGTAAGTTTAATTCCGTTCATGAACTTACCAAACACTGATGACCTAAAAAATTTCAAAAACAAGCTAAAACATTTTCACTATTATATCTAAAAGTGCATGATTGTGCATCCTAGAAAGTTGCTTGTTACATGCATAAAGGAATGTCTGGATCACAATAATGGAAAACAAAAACCAGAAAACCTCAGTATTACTGCCATAATACAATAACAATAACAACAACAATAATAGCAACATTAGAAATAATAATGATTATAACAGTTAACATGGTGATTATAAACTGTCAAGCAATGTTTAAGTATGTTATGTAATGAACAAATTTAGTTGCAATTACATTAGGTAGTATCATCACTATTTTAGCTTTATATTTATTGCCTTTTAATTGAAAGGCTGAAATGTGGGAAATTATGTAAAACTCTTCTAGCTTCCTTTAAATGTCTTAAATAAAAATTGGTATCGGGGCTCCTGGGTGGCTCAGTGGGTTAAAGCCTCTGCCTTCGGTTCAGGTCATGATCCCAGGGTCCTGGGATCGAGACCTGCATTGGGGGGGGTCTCTGCTCCGCGGGGGACCTGCTTCCTCCTCTCTCTCTGCCTGCCTCGCTTCCTAGTTGTGATTTCTCTCTGTCAAATAAATAAAATATTAAAAAAATTGGTATCAAATTGTCACATATTTTCAAATAATCATACTATTTTTAAAATTTTTATTTATCTATTTATTATTTATTTTTAAGATGTATTTATTTGAGATAGAGAGTGTGCAAATGTGAACAAGTAGGGGGACAGGCAGAGGGACAGACTCTCAGGCAGACTTCCTGCTGAGTGCAGAATGCAAGGTGGGGTTGGATCTCATGACTCTGAGATCATAACCCGAACTAAAAACAGGACTCAGCAGCCCAACTGACTGAGCCATGCAGGCACCCCCAGAGTATTATTTAGTGGACTTAGATCACAATTTCTTTCTGCTTAACTATCGTTTATGTTGGTATATATTTCATATATATATATATATATATATATATATATATATATATACACACACACACACACATATATATATACATATATTTTTTTAAGATTTTATTTATTTGTCAGAGGGGAGAGAGAGAACACAAGCAGCGGGAGTGGCTGGCAGAGGGAGAAGCAGGCTCCCTGACGAGCGAGGAGCTAGATGTAGGACTTGATCCCAGGACCCTGGGATCATGACCTGAGCTGAAGGCAGACGTTTAACCCACTTAGCCACCAAGGCATCCCTGTATTTTATACATATTTTTTAAGATTGTATTTATTTACTTGACAGAAAGATCACAAGTAGGCACAGAGGCAGGCAGAGAGAGAAACAGGTGGAGAGAGCGAAACAGGCTCCCCGCTCAGCAGAGAGCCCGATGCGGGGCTCGATCCCAGGACCCTGAGTCCATGACCTGAGACAAAGGCAGAGGCTTAACCCACTGAGCCACCCAGGCACCCCTGTATTTTATATTTTTGATGTGCATTTGATTAGAACACCTTTTCATTTAAAGAGGTGATAAGCTATCATTTAAAAATTATTTTTACATAACAAAGCAACATATTTTAAGTCGTTGGAATGAAAGTAATTCAAATATGATTGGAAATGAATCATGCATGATATATTTTCAGAGCACTGCATCATAGTAAACAAAAACAAAAAAAATGTACAGCCTCTACTAAAATAGTATTGACATGGATCTCCATCTTTAGCTTTTTTTTTGTTTTTGAGCTAAAATATGTGCATTCTTTATTTGTGTTTCCCCAGGGGCAATATACTACATAGCATACAGTAAGCATTAAATCAATACTAATTTAATGAATGTGTCAATAAGCATCAAGCAGCTGGTACTATACTATTATGTCCAAAATTTGTATTACAAATAATCAACAGTTATATAATAATATTATTGGATTTAAGAAGTGGAGAGATTAAGTGAAAATAAGATTGAGGGGTGCCTGGGTGGCTCAGCTGGTTAAGCATCTGCCTTAGGGTCAGGTCATGATCTCAAGGTCCTGAGATTGACAAGAACACATTGTAAACCATAGTCTGAATGAAAAATGCCACTATAGAACAAAGATGTGATCAAGGAAACATTTTTTTCCCTTTATGTTTATTTCAAATGATTTTATTATCAATTTGATTAAATAGATAATCAGTTTCTCAGTCACCTACAATTTTATTTTTTTTTAAAGATTTTATTTATTTATTTGACAGAGATCACAAGTAGGCAGAGAGGCAGGCAGAGAGAGAGGAGGAAGCAGGCTCCCTGCAGAGCAGAGAGCCTGATGCGGGGCTCGATCCCAGGACTCTGGGATCATGACCTGAGCTGAAGGCAGAGGCTTTAACCCACTGAGCCACCCAGGTGCCCCAGTCACCTACAATTTTAATTCAGGCAGGTGAACAAATCTGGGAAGATCTTTTGGTTTGCTTTCCCAAAATAAATCTCTAAATTCAGAAAAAAAAAATAAAGATTTAAAGCTATCTATTACATATCTAAATAGCTTTGGGATTTCCCAGAGAGCTGCTGGAAAATCAAAATATGTGTTTCTTTCACTTTCTTTCTTTTTTCTCCTCACTTTAGAAAAAGAGATGTCAGGAATACTTGGCTTTGGTTTTTTGCATAGTATGTTATAGTGGAAACATTTTTATTCATTCTAGGAAAGAATATTTCATTCTGCAAATCAAAAAAAATTTAAGTAATATTTTAAAAGAAATGTGTACATATCAAGTGAAATTATCATCTTGGTTTACTAGGATATGATCTGGAATTTTTACATATCTAATCTTTATTCTTGGATAAAAGTCTAAAATAACACTTTTTTAAAAAATACTTAAAATAAGCGATCATAATATGAAATGTTGCTTAGGGCAAGAAAAATGGTCAATCGTTAGCATTGTTAAATCAATTGTTAGCATTGATAACTCACAAGAACTGGGAACAAAAATTCATCACATGAAATCTGAGAAAAATCACAGAAAAAAAATAAAATTATCAAAAATTAGAATACTTTTTATATTATTGGGCTGAATTGATAATTGCTCTTACAATCTTTAGAAGACTTTTTGGCAAGCCCAAGATAAATCAAAGATTTCCTAAACAAACAGGATTAAAACTGAATTACTTGTATCTAACAAGTAATATTTGAAATATTACATAGGAAGCATTTTAAGATAATACGGGTGATAAAAACAATTATTATAAAGAGATGAATTGCTCTTATCAAGCCTTCATCTTCATCAGAGGAGCTTAAATGGTTTCTCTTATCAGTGATAATAGAGCAGAGAGTAACTTTTACTTTTGGAGGACCTAAAACATATGAAATAAAGTGATCTATGTGAGTAAGTGTAGTAAGGCAAACAAGTCACATAGATTTTTGAAATTGTATGCATACAGAATCAATATTATCTGATCTTAGTTTCTACTTCTTCAAAATACTATGATGATATCACATTTCTAAAAGGATTTTGTGTGTTTTTTTATTAGCTCATTTGTATAGTCCCTATGACACATTTTTAATTATAATTGCATTAAATCACATGTTATTTTGTGATAGTTCCTAAGTTGATCCATATAAGTAGATTCCAGCTTCCTGGATATATTGCAATATTTGTATATCCTGTCAGTCATTTTGCATCTTTGAAAAGCACTAATAATACACTACTTCTAATGTTATACAATATTATGAACCTAGTAATTATTATGAAGGTCATTAAATGAAGATACACAAATACCATTTACTTCTTTAACATCTTTAAAACAACGTAGTGAAAATTAGGTCGGTTTTTCTTATTCAGTATGTGATGACACAATTCTGAAGCCATTTAGAAATGTAAATATACATGTTTTCATAAACTTGAATATCATTTTAAATGATCTTTCATTCACAGATAGACACTTCTGAGATGGCTTGTTTTATGCAGCAGATATTTGCTCCCAAAGTCCTCCCAATAGGAGGCCATTCCCCTGCTGGATTGGCAATAGGCTTAGCCACCTGACTTTCTGGATGTGACATGAGCAGCTTTGTTATGGGGCTTGTTTGCTCATGCTTCTGCCATCACAAGGAAATGCCTTCATCCCTGTAGCTTCACTTCTTTCGCCTGGCTACAAGTGTTACCGGACCCAGAGCACGGAGTTAAGCCTTGCTGCTTGACACAGAGCCCCCTACAGAAAGCCTGACTGCATCAGCTGGTTCCAGTTGAGCAGAATTACTACCAAGTGCCGGCTGAGTTTGGGGGTTTTATTATGTGCAATTTTTGCGATGAATCTCACTGCACTGCTCTATTTTCTTCTCCTTGGCCCTTTTCACTGTCCCATATTATAGATTTTGCTCTTTGTTTTGTTTAGTATCCGTTTTCCTTGCTAGAGGGTAAGGCTCATAAAATCATTTTTGCTTGCTTAGTTTAATCCTCTGTACTCAACACATGGAAAAGTTCTTGGTTTGTAGGACATGTCCAATAAATACTGTTGGGTGAAAAAATACATAATTAATATTCTAACCTCAGCATGCCTAAATTCATAAAATAACAAGTTTTGGTCCATCTCTCCCATTTTACAAATCAGGAAACTTAAGTTTTGATGATTTAAATGACTAATTTCCTAGGATTAGATCCAGCAGATTCATTAAAATCTAAGGATGGATGCTAATACTATGACATTTAAATATTATTTTTGTAAAGCCCAATATATTAGAAAGCTACTATCTAGTTTAAATCATCACAAACAAAAGCAGACTTCTGTCAAGGGGATAGGTGTCAAGAATACATAGATAAGGGGCGCCTGGGTGGCTCAGTGGGTTAAAGCCTCTGCCTTTCACTCAAGTCATGATCCCAGGGTCCTGGAATCGAGCACCGCATCGGGCTCTCTGCTTGGCAGGGAGCCTGCTTCCTCCTCTCTCTCTCTCTCTGCCTGCCTCTCTCCCTACTTGTGATCTCTATCTGTCAAATAAATAAATAAAATCTTTAAAAAAAAAAAAGAATACATAGATAATATTGGGAAAATCATGTTCTTGCTAGTGTTCCACTGAGATTAAAGGACAGAATTCAGAGGATGAAAGGATTTATGGCCACAGAATTCTGGCTGGCTGGATTCAAGTTGTTGGACTGGCCTTTTCCAGGACTCAGTATCATAACTTTTGGTGGCCATGGTATTGGGGATGAAGGTATAAAGTAGCAAATCCCATAAGGTAAATCTACTGGCTCCTTTCCTAGGGAAAGGAGGAAAGTGGAGAAACACTGTTAGGAACTGAATGTCTGTGCCTCATCCCCACCAATTCACATGTAGCAACCCTCCTCCCCAACATAACAGCACTAGGAGGCATGAGGAGCTGATGATGTCATAAGGGTGGAGCCCTCATGAACGGATCAATGCCCTGCGGGAGTCAGGAGAGAACACTGTTCCTGAGCTCTGCTCTCTATCCTATGGTGACAGAAATAGAAGCCGTAGTCTGCACCAGAACCCCACTATGCTGGCTCCCTGATCATGGACTTCCGGCCTCCAGAACCATGCAAAATAAACTCCTGTTGTTAATAAACCACCTAATCTGTGGCATTTTGCTCTAGCAGCCTGAAGGGACTAGGACAGGCTGTAAGCAGGTGGCCACAGGGCCTTAGCATATCTTTCAGGATCTTCAAGACATAAAACTCAGTGAAGTCAGTCAAGTCTTAGTATGATGTGATCTTGGTGGGAAGCTTCACTCTGTGAAGTTCTGCACTAGTTCCATCCCTCAGGTGATCTCCATCAAATCCGGAAAACTCGCTGCTGGGCACTGAATGTTTGTGTACCCTCCCCTCCCCACCCCAAATTCCTAGGTTGAAGGCCTAATTTTTAAGCTGATGGGATTTGGAAGTGGGGATCTTTGGAGGTAATTAGTGGTAAAAGTCAGGAGAGTAGAATCCTATCACAGGATTAAAGCCCTTAAGGAAAGAGGAAGAGATAGGAAGTATCTCAGTGTAGTTGCATCCGGGAAAGGCCATGTAAGGACAGAACCAGAAAAAGGCTCTCACGGATAACCTGCCCACACTGGCACCCTGATCTTGGACTTCCAGCCTGCCAAAAGGTGAGAAATAAATGACTGCATTTAATCCTTTTAGCTCACAGTATTTTGTTATCACAAATAATACACTCACTTGCTAGGGAGAACTGGGATTTCTGGGGCAAGGTTTTCAATCCAGAGGAAGGGCAGAAAGCTGTGACAACCTGGAGGCAGAGCTCACTATTTCTGGGCAGTTAAGCAGATGCCAAGAGGCAGTGATAAATCCAGTAGTTACACAATACGACTATTTTTATTTCTTTGATATTTGTTTGTTCATTTCCAAGGTTTATCTTCTCAAGAGTTGCATATTTCCTAAAATTCCTTAACAACTTTTCATCATCGTAATCTCTGAAGTACATTTGAACAAAATGATTTGATTTGAATCAAATGGTATCTATGAGAAATAGACTCAGTAACTGATGGTATCTTTACATGAGGAGCATGGTATTTTGAATTTTCCCAGGGGCGTACATGTAAAGTTTGGGTTAAAAAAACACCTGAGCAGTAAAAGATTTTTCACCTTTTTCTTTTCATATGCCATTCTTATCTTCTGCAGATAGAAATAACTTTGTATTTCTCTCAGAGACTGTCCTTGAAATTTTCATACTGGATATAAAGCCTAACAGTTGTTAATATTAGAACCAACTTATTTCTACAAATGAGCCCTCTTCTTTAAAGTCTGAACAGCTTAAATGTATTATGGTGAGTATAAAAGTTGAGATCCTAAGACAAGATTTCAATCACAGATACAAATGTGTGTCTGCCATGACCAGGAAAATTTTCTAATTTCAAAGTATTTACTAAGATTTTTTTTTTAAATATTAAAATCCTTTTCACATCTAAGCTACCTTATCCTGGACATGCAGCAGCTCATGCTACTAGACTCACTGTTACCTGGAGACTGTAAACTGTGAAGAAAATATTATGGGGTAAAGCAAATTCAATTCTAGGAAAGGCATGTAAATATGGAAGTAAAGTGCATCTGTTATAAGATTCATTAATATTGCCACATCCTTAAACGGTTTCTGATATTCCTAATGCTTTTACACCACAGGAGAAAATGCACGTAAATATTGCTATTATGTCTAACAAGAAACAAAAGCAGGTGCAGAAAGCTGGATGAGAAAAAAAATGTAAATGAAAAATTCAATATTTCTTTTTTTTTTTTTTCAGCGTAACAGTATTCATTCTTTTTGCACAACACCCAGTGCTCCATGCAAAACGTGCCCTCCCCATTACCCACCACCTGTTCCCCCAACCTCCCACCCCTGACCCTTCAAAACCCTCAGGTTGTTTTTCAGAGTCCATAGTCTCTTATGGTTCGCCTCCCCTCCCCAATGTCCATAGCCCGCTCCCCCTCTCCCAATCCCACCTCCCTCCAGCAACCCCCAGTTTGTTTTGTGAGTTTAAGAGTCATTTATGGTTTGTCTCCCTCCCAATCCCATCTTGTTTCTTAACACACATTGTTATCATGTAACTGTTAAATTAAATTTATCTCATAAAATAATTAAGTTTAATTAACAGGTAATATGCAGTAAGTAGATTGCCACAATACTAATTTCAATCAAATGTACATGTAATCGGTGCTTATTGCATTAAACCACATATCATATGCCTGTTACCTCCTTTGTTTTACAAATTGGAACTTTAGTTCAACCTATGTTTAATGGTAAGGTAATGCCTTTGAAATGCTGAAAATGAACTGGCAGGAAGCCAAGAAATCTGTTTCAGATGAAACATAAAAGTGGTTTTGAATTTTTAAAAAAAGGGGGCTGAATCTAAAGACCTTAACTTTAGTGCTATTATAGTAAATATGGTTGGTATCAATTATAAATGGCTTGATTCTTTCTCACTCTTTTTTAGAAATCAGAGACTGTAGCTGCTTGAGTAAGGCAGGGAAGACTGCTTTGGTCAGTATTTTATGACATTGTGTGATTTTGTCATTTTCACAGTTCCCTATACTGTCCTTGATTTAAAGATGCAGAATAAAAATATTTTTACCATTTCTAACTTGTAAATATTTATTTACAAAAATAACTTATAGCATTGCATGTCAGGTTCTAAGAGTTTCAGTGGTATAATAAATTAGCTGCTAAATAAAACATCCTATCTTATAACAACACAGGCTTCAATTACCAAGAAATAAGCTTATTAGGGGCGCCTGGGTGGTTCAGTGGGTTAAAGCCTCTGCCTTCGGGTCAGGTCATGATCCCAGGGTCCTGGGACTGAGCCCCGCATCGGGGGTCTCTGCTCCGCGGGGGGCCTGCTTCCTCCTCTCTCTCTGCCTGCCTCTCTGCCCTCGCTGTCAAATAAATAAAATATTAAAAAAAAATTTTTTTTAAAAAGAAAGAAAGAAGCTTATTAGATAGTGTCAATTCTTATTATTGGTGCAATATCCATTCAAAATTTCCACTAATCTTTATATGAAGGAATATAAGGCTTACTACAGTGGTGGTATCATAAGTCTAAAAAAAGTTCCAAATTTCATAATAAAATTACACTAATTTACAAGGAGAATAATTGAAAGAGAAGAGCAGGCTGACTAAATTTTAAATGAAGACCATGGTTACATATTCCAAATGATATTTAATAATCCCCAAAATAATCCTAACTGTAGACAGATGACACCACTATGCCATTTCCTCTATTTCTATCACAAGAATAAAATTTGAACTTCAGCAATTAATGAAATTAAGATTAATAATTATGTTAATTTTTACTTAAAATTTGCCTCTCACCAGCATATTTTCCACCATCTTTTTCATCAACTTTAAGCATTTTTATGATTCAGTTTTGATAAATTACATTATCCAAGGGGTAATAATCTTATATAATTGTAAGAGGTTATAGCATAGAGAAGAGGTCAGGCACATGGATGGGAAAATTTTGTCATGCTGAAGCTAACATTTATTCTTAAATGTAGTATAAGTTTGGAAAAGTGGGCTAGGCTCCCAACATATTTTGGATTGTCCTAGAAATCATGAGTAATTTTAATTGTGAAAAATAAAGAATTCTCATTAAGGTATATGAAGAAATAGTATAAAAATTTGGATTAATCAAAAAGGAAAGTACACTTCTAGAGACTTACAAATAATTGTAATGACTATTTAAATGATATTCGTCATGAGGAGAAAATCAGAAGCGACATTTTGTATATAGCATCCCTGTGTAGGTTAGAACCACAGGAGAAGCTCCTTTCAGTTGGAGATTTAAAAAAAAAAAAAGAAGACGGAAAGATGTCAATGGAATGCACAATTAAGTATGTTTATTCATCTTAAAATATAAGACATTTTCTTCTGTTTTACTTAAAATTTAGCCTTTATCAGTAGAATTATCTTTCTATAGCTGAAGGATACTATTAAAAACTTTGAACATCTAATTCTAAACCTCAGCTAAAGTTATTCTGTCTCTTAATTTAAATCTGAAGTGATTTACACATGGAGAACTTAATACACTTTTCAGGATAATTAAAGTTTGTGTAGAAATAAATGAAATTGACTGCACAGAATATCAATATACTGAAAAGGGAAAGAGAAACTCAACTCCTTTTAGGACTTTGCATTTTAAATAATCTTTGATTGAAGTAATGCTTTGTTTGCAAATATATGATTTATAAAAAATAGAAGCCAAAAATAAAATTTGAAAAAAAAGTAGAAGGAAGAAATATACTAAAAACTCAAAAAAAACTGAAATGAAAACATTCATATCTTGATTCCAGAAATGAGGGAAAATAAATATTTTTATGATTTAAGGTTGTATGAAGAATATATAGAAATTTCTGCTTCCATAATGGCAGTATAAACTTGTGATTGCCCATCTCCCCTACTGGTAATAATTAAAAGCTCCAGAGATGACTCAAACTAAACAAAAAATACAAAAACAATAGCAAAGGTCACTACCTAAGGCTTCTGTAAACAAAATCAATGAGATTGTGGAAGATAATTAAAATTACTTTCCTACTTCTTTTTCTCTCTCATGACTTTGTATAGAGGGCAGGCCATAGCTGAGGTGCCTCACGGTGATACTGGAGTTAAAATCTGTCCAGAAGTGCAGAGTTCCTTGGGAGAAGCCAATACAGGGTGAGTAAGAAGGAGGCAATCCCAAATAGGGATCATACAAGGAGATGCCATAATTCTTCATATAAGTCAAAAAAATTAGCCTAAGTCCTGAGTTTTGAATTCATGGGACAAGCACAAAATTGTATAGCAAAGGCTTTAAGAAGTTAATTGAGATTTGAGTCACCACTTATAGTAGACAACACAGAATTTAGGAGGGAATATCTTCTTAATACATTTTTTCCAGCTGTTTGTCAAAAGTCTTAGAGTCTGCACGACATAATATTTATAGTACCCAGGATTTAAACCAACATTTCTTAACATTCAAAGAAACCAGAAGAACATGACCAATTCTTTTTTTTTTTTTTAATTAACATATAATGCATTACTTGTTTCAGGAGTACAGGTCTGTGATTCATCAGCCTTAACACAATTCACAGCACTCACCATAGCACATCCGCTCCCCAATGTCTATCACCCAACCCCCCATCCCACCCCACCAAAAGATAATCAACAAATGCTTTCCAAGATGACCTAGATGTTGAGTCTATCAGATTTTAGATTTATAGATTTTAGAGTGGCTATTCTAACTACGCTCCATAAACTAAAGGAGAGAATACATAAAATGAGGAAGAATTTTAAAAAGTCCACAGAGAAACAGAAAATATAAAACAGAACAACATTAGAAATTCAGGAAAAAGAAATACTATCTAAAAGAACTCACTGATTAGGGCTTAGGAGCAAAAAGGAGATGATGGAATAAAAGTTTTGTTAATTTGAAGTTAAAACTGCAGAAGTTTTCTAATCTAAAGAATGGTGAATAGTTAAAATAAAAAAACTGAACAGTATCTCGGAGATTATTTTTAGGTAATTTCAAAAGGTCTAACATGCATAAACTAAGCCCAAGAGATAAGAAAGAGATTAGGAAAGAACTAAGAAGAAGAAATCATGTCCAAAAGTGCTCAAAGAGATATAGACAAATATAAAATTACAGATTCAAGAAGCTCAGTACACCCCAAACAGGATAATTCAAAGAAAACTGCACCAAACCCATCCCAATCAAAACAATGAATAATACAGATAAAGGAAGTAACCTGAAAGTACCTAATGAATAAGGACATGTGGCATACGAGGAATTCACAATTCAAATTATCATGAATTTCTCATCAGAAACCAAGGAGGTTAGATGACAGTGGAACAAAACCTTTGAAAAAATGGCAACCCATAATTCCTTCCAGGCAGGAAAAGAAAAAAAAAAATCCTTCAGGAATGAGGGATGAGGAGAATATTTCCAGATTGGGGTGGGGGGGAGAATCTATCCCAAACACTTATGGTCAAAATTAATGGAGAAGAAATTTCTTCAGGCTGAAGGAGTAAAATATCAAAAAAAAAAAAAAAAAAAAAAATTGGGTCTTTAAGGATGAAGAAAGTGAAATAAGTGGTAAATAGATAAGTAAAGATAAGTAAATTAAAATATTTTCTTTTTTTTAAAGATTTTATTTATTTATTTGACAGAGATCACAAGCAGGCAGAGAGGCAGGCAGGGAGAAAGAGGAGGAAGCAGGCTCCCTGCTGAGCAAAGAGCCTGATGTGGGGCTCAATCCCAGGACCCCGGGATCATGACCTGAGCCCATGGCAGAGGCTTTAGCCCACTGAGCCACCCAGGTGCCCCTAAAATATTTTATCTTCAATTCCTAAAAATCTGTATGACTCTTCAATACAAAATTTATCATAAATTATTGTGAGATTTCAGTGAATGTAGATGTAATGCCTCTGAAATCAATAGGAACAAAAAAATTCCAAGAGAATCACTTAAGCAAAACAATACCAAAGGTATATTGCCAACATACAAATTAAATAAATCATTAATCTCTCATATAACTCAAAATAATGCAGAAAAAACAAATAGAACATGAAAAAACAGGGAAAGCGCAGAAAACAAAATTTTATACGAATGAAATCATATCAAATACAGCATTCAGTTTAATAGTCTAGCGTATGAACTGTGGACAAAATATAGATCAAGGACTTCGTATATGTATGCTTACAGTTAAGAATGGTTTTTACATTTTTAATTGTTGTAAGAGAGAAATGCGCAAGTCTTTAAGATAGTTTCTAGGTGACAGAGACCATATAAGGAAAATTTAAAATATTTATTACCTGGCCCATTTCCTGCTGATCCCTACTTTAAACATTAATGTTAAGTTATGCTGAGTGAAATAAGTCAAGCAGAGAGAGTCAAGTATCATATGGTTTCATTTATTTGTGGAGCATAACAAAGAACACGGAGGACATGGGGAGATGGAGAGGAGAAGGGAGAGGAGAGGGAGTTGAGGGAAACTGGAAGGGGAGATGAACCATGAGAGACTATGGACTCTGAAAAACAACCTGAGGGTTTTGAAGGAGCAGGGGGTGGGAGTTGGGGAACCAGGTCGTGGGTAATAGGGAGGGCACGTATTGCATGGAGCACTGCGTGTGGTGCAAAAACAATAAATACTGTTATGCTGAAAATAAATAAAAAAAAAAAAGATTGACAGAATTAATAAAAAAGCAATACTCTGTCATATGCTGCCTAAAAAGACACAATTTAATTTCACATAAAAGTTCAGCTAGGTGGAAAGTAAATAAATGAAAAAGGGTGTATAAACAGTAAGCATAGGGAGGTATGAGTAGTTACCTGAATATTAGATAAAATATATTAAAGCAAATGATTACTGGAGAAAATGAAAGAAATAATTCATGAGGAAGACATGTGTGGGACAGAGAGCAATGACCTTCCCCTCACCCCCCGGAAGATATTCACATCATAACCTCTGGAAGCTGTATGTATGTTATTCTACAGCAAAGAGAACTTTGCAGCTGTGATAAAGTTAAAGATGTTGAGTTGAGAAGAATATCCTGAATTATCCAATGTGGGTCTCCTGCAATGAAAAGTCAGAGACAGAGAAGATGTGAGAAAAGCAGCAGAATTAGAGTGGGGTGATGTGAGAGAGACTCCATCTGCCTTTGCTGGCTTTAAAGATGGAAGAGGACTAAGAACCAAAAAATGTGGGTAGATTCTAGAAGCTGAAAGGGACAGAAAACAATCTCCACAAAAGAACACAAAGGGACACAGCCCTACCAACGTTTCACTCTAGTGAAAATCCGTTTGAACCGCTGACTTCCAGAACTAAAAGAGAACAGAGTTGTATTGTTTCTAGCAATTGAGCTTGTTGTCACTGGTTTTAGCAGAAAACAAAAAACAAAAAACAAAAAACTAATACAAGTTAACAAGCTATACATGTGCATGGCCTCACTGAGCCTAAAGATACCTGAGGCAAAAATCAACAGGATTAAAGTGAGAGAGAAATGTTCGCAATCATGGAGGAGGGTTTTAACACCTCTCACTCCGCTCTCACTCTGATGAAACAGCTATATAAAAAAAGTCAGTAAAGACAGAGATTCAAAACAACACTGTCACCTACCTCCATCTAATTGATATTTCTAGAACACAGCATTCTATAACTGCAGAATACACATGCTTCTTAAACACACTGTGTAGTCACTGAGATGATTTGCGGTGACACATATCTCAATAAATAAAAAAGAAATTAAAAAATCACACAACGGAGTATTTTTAAACAGAACTAAATGATATTAGTAACAAATAACAGCAAAAATATCTAGGAAAACAATAAATATCTGGAGATTAAATCCTTACAAATAAATATGGACCAAAGAGGAAATCACGAGAAAAATTAGAAAATATTTTCAACTATTTGAATGACAACAAAAATACAACATATCATAATTTGGGGGTTGTGCTGAAATATTCTTTAGTGGGAAGTTTAGAGTTTTATATGATTATATTAGAAAATAAGAAATATCTAAAGTAATAACCTAATATTTCACTTCAAGAATTTATAACCAAAGTTTAAAGTAAGTCCAAAATATATAGAATGGAAATAATGAAAATAAAATGGAAACCAACAAATTAGAAAATAGATTTATATATAAAGAATGTAAATTAGCAAAACCCAAAGCTAGTATTTTGTAAATATCAACAGTATTGGCAAATCCTTGGTTAGAAAGAGGAAAGTCTTTTCAAAAATAGTGCTGAATTATTTTGATAGATGTATGAAAAAATAATATGTATTGACTCCATAAAAATGAATCCAAAACAGATCACAGATTTAATGCAAAATCTAAATCAACAAAACATTAAATGAAAGCCTTGGGTGGCTCAGTTAGTTAAGCATCTGCCTTAGGCCCTGGGGGTCCTGAGATCCAGTCTTGCCTCAGGCTCCCTGCTAGAAGGAAATCTGTTTCCCCTCTCCCTCTGTCCCTCCCACTGCCTGTGATCTCTCTGTCAAACAAATTAAAAAAAAATCTTTTAAAAAAATCTTTTAAAATAAAATAAAAAAGAATGTCTAGAGGTAAATCTTTGTGGCCTTTGTTTAGATGATGATTTCTTAGATGGAACATGAACAACATCACATATGAGTTCAATTTGATAAGCTGGACTTGAGCAAAATTTAAATCTTTTGCTCTTCCAAGAATCATATTTATTCTAGAAAAAAAGAACTATGTCCACACAATGTTCAAAAACGTACACGGAAGTTTTTTGTAATAGCCCTAAACTGAAAATAACCAAATGCTCATCAACAGGTGAATAAACAAACCCTGTTTTACCCATACAATGCAAAGACAAGAACACATTATAAATTTTTGATTCATATTCAACATATCAACACATACTGACTGAAAGTGCTTAGCAAAAAAATTAAAATTAAAGTAATGTAGGATTCCACATATAAAGTTCTGGAAGTGCAACTAAATTATAATGACAGAAAGTAGACTAACATTTGCTTGGGAGGGAGAGTAAAAGAATAAATACATTACAAAGGAGCTTTAGAAAATTCATGGGGGTGATGTAAATGTTTGTTTAGATGATGTAACAGATTTGCAGGCACACCCTTATGTCAAAACTGATCACATTTTGCCCTTCATAAATTGGCATTGTACTATGGTCCAACTATATTTCAATAAAGTTGTCAACAGGGGATATTTATTGTTCTAATTATTTTTACTACAGAAGAATAAAATTAAATATTTAATTTCTTAAAAAAGGGAAAACTGATCACGTGTTATATAAAAGCTATCAATAAAATAAAACAAAAAGTATTCTTAAACAATGGTTTAATAGTTAAAAAAACTATTTCATGATTTTTTTTTTTTTAAAGATTTTATTTATTTATTTATTTATTTATTTGACAGAGAGAGTTCACAAGTAGGCAGAGAGGCAGGCAGAGAGAGAGGGAGGAAGAGAGAGGAGGAACCTGCCGAGCAGAGAGCCTGATGCGGGACTCGATCCCAGGACCTGAGATAAGGACCTGAGCCGAAGGCAGAGGCTTAATCCACTGAGCCACTCAGGTGCCCCTATTTCATGATTTTTGAAATAGTTTTATCTAACCAGCTTCTCATCAACAAGAAACAACAATCTCAAGGAATGTTCAAAGAATTCTCAAAACACTCTTTTACAAAGCAAGTTTTTAAAAAATCCTTGCTAAAGAGATACTATTTGCTCATGATCTTTATTCTAAACATTTACTTCAGAAAATTAAACAGGCTGACCAATGTTTAAACCTTTAAAGCAAAGGAGGAATATCTCTGTGATCAAAAGCAACTTGTACCTTGTGGCATCAGTCCTTGAAAAACAGAGTGCCCTAAGTACTTTTTTGGTATTAAGGAATTTATTTTATTAAAAGATCACAAGAACATGCACTCTGTACTGATATATATAATCATGTGTTTACCCCATTATTTTCCATCTATTTGAAAACACTAATAACTACAAATCTCACATTATTTTGTATCAGCATTTCACATTATCTTGATATTTTTCTCCATCCATCACTTCAAAATTTGAATTCAAGTTGAGGTTTGATTTAAATCTCTGTCAGTCCCAGTGTTCTAATAATGCATGAGCTCTGTTTTATTTATTTTGTGTCCACAGTCACTCAATACTGATTCTAAATCTTAAACAGCTCAATGAAAAGACCCTAAGTTTGATCTAGCATGGCTTTTTAAAATTCTTTCCAATGAGGTTTTAAAACATAGACACAGAGGGGGCACCTGGGTGGCTCAGTGGGTTAAAGCCTCTGCCTTCGGCTCAGGTCGTGGTCTCAGGGTCCTGTGATTAAGCCCCGCATCGGGCTCTCTGCTCCGTGGGGAGCCTGCTTCCTCCTCTCTCTCTGCCTGCCTCTTTGCCTAGTTGTGATTTCTCTCTATCAAATAAATAAAATCTTAAAAAAAAAAAAAACATAGACACAGAAATTATAGATCTTAATTTAACTTTTTATTTATTTCATAATTAAAACTTGGGTAGGCATGCATGGAGGACAATTCAGAAGTTCTAGGACACCTTTGAAGGATGTGGCTATGCATTTTTAAATGTCTCTAAGGCAGATGCTTAACTAACTGATGTCTCTAATATCTAAATGGTTAGGTATGATGAAACCCAAAGAATTTCTCCCTTCAAACCTCTTAATTTACGTATATGGAAACTGAGGTCCCAGGGATGCAGGTCACACAACTAATTAGCATCAATCCTAGCACTGGTATAGCTACCCAATATTGCCTATATGACCCAGTCAGCCTCATTGTGTTTTGGAAACATCAACAGTGCTCATTTCTCTTGAGCTCCACTTTTCTGAGGACTTACAGCAGTGATTTAGTAATAATTCCAAGATATGTCAAATAAGCTTTTAAATATTTACAAAATGCAAAGAAAAAAAAACCTAAGTTAAGTTTTATTAAGAGAATATGATTCCTACCACTTTTTTTAGCACAGTGAGAAGAGGCTGGGAGTAGTCTATGAACTTGCCCTTCAAACAGGTTGCACAGCTCTAATATAAATCATGTTTTGGCACCCTTAAATTTTTGCTCATGTAGATTCACATTAAAGAAAAAGAAAAAAATAATAACGTAAATTTTGAATTCAAATACATAATTTGAATTACAAAATCTAAACAAACATGTTGAAAGTTTGAGAAATAGTTCTAATTTGTTACAAGTGCTGATGACTTGAAAAAGAAATTTATATATATTAATATGTATCTTATTAATATATATATGTACAAAATAATGAGAAAATAGCAGAAAACACTATTAGGAAAAAAGCTAAATTAATTGTTAGCATCACTTCTTTCTCTGTGTGTCCTGAATGACATGGCTTTTTTTTTGTCTTTTTGATTTTTTTAAAGAAATACAATGGCAATTAAACAAATTTCTCGGAGAAATGAACCCTGTACTTTGTGAAATAATCATTTAATATCCTTCCCAATTTTTTGCAATTGTATAAGTGGCCTTTCCATGAGTTTCTTAATAAGAACACATGAATGTGTAAAATAATATGGATTATTTGTGTCTGTCCTTGAGGAAATATTTGCTTTCTAGAGACATTCTCAAAAAGAAAATAATCTTATTTCACAGTTATCACCACCTTCTATCAATATTAACGTACTAGAAATTCTCCAGTAGGAATGTTTTGTTGATCAGAGTATCTTATACACTCCCACTATGACAGTTATGTCCTCTTGAACATCAGAGAATCTCCAACCTTGATGATTCCTGAATATTTATTGAAAATAATATTAAATTTTTTCCCTTTTATGAACATATATATGACATTATTCTAAAATCCTACTCATGATGTAAGGTGGATTGTGCATTTATATCAGACCTCATATTCTCCAAATCTCAGGTCATAATTCCCACTTACAGACAACAAGCATTATTCTGATAAAATATGAATGTTGATATAATCAATCATTTTAAAAACACTACTTCATACCTTATGAGAATTAAAATAATTCAACAAAACTACTCAGGTGAAACACAGGACCGTTAATATTATAAGTAAACAGATAAAACTCTAAGGAGATACTAACCAATAACTGGTAACTAATGCAATTCAATTTATACTGTGTTTGGCTTAAACACTGCAAAAAAGAAAATCACAATTTTCTGAATAAGCAGTATCAAAACCATTAAATTTATAGCACTGTGAAATGTCCTATAACATCCACTAGATGTCTCTAATAACTGACTTTGAATGGCCACATTAGTTCTAGAGCTATCCGTCAAATACTGAATCATGAACTACAAAGGTATTTGAAGGATGCTACTAAAATTCTTATTTTTCAAAGCAGACAAAGTTGTTTTAATAAACATACAAAAGGAAAATAACTTACATTCAATATCAAGGTACATGCTCTTTTGGTGCCCTCCAATTCTACTCGCAGCTTCACAGTCATATCTCCCTGAATCTGACAACTTCACATCTTTAATATGCAGTGATGAGCTTCCATGCTGCCCTTTGACTTCGATACGGCCGTCTGGGCTCTGTTTACATCGATTCAGGAAAAAGAAAGATTTTACGCTTGTTTTGTGTGAAATGATGACCAAACATAGGGTGTTTATCACATATATGATAAATGAAAATAACGTCTTACCTGCATTGCTTTTCTTTTGAAAGCAATGTTTCTGTATTTATGACTTACTGATTTTGGCTTTTCCGTTGTACCTGCCCACCTCCTTACAGGGACACTAACATGTAGTAAAAACTTCAACACATGTTTTATCAACCCCTTTTATTTAGTGCACTCTATTTAGTGCACTCTGTGCTTTTTAAAAAAGCTGGCATGTTCTTCTAGGAAGGGCTTTGTTGGCTTCCAATTATGCTTCTTGCAAACATAACAGAACAACAATGCCTATTCAATTCTGGCAGAAACCCCCCCAGTGAAAATGATATTCCTCCTTCACGTTAGTTTCCTGTTTCACTGTGTAAAGACAATGTATCAAGATGTATGAAAATTAAAGCCTTGAAGAATTTATAGTTATTTTTATTTATTTATTTATTTATTTTTTCAGCCATAACAGTATTCACTGTTTTTGCAAAACACCCAGTGCTCCATGCAATACGTGTCCTCCCTATTACCGACCACCTGGTTCCCCCAACCTCCCACCCCCCCGCCCCTTCAAAACCCTCAGGTTGTTTTTCAGAGTCCATAGTCTCTTATGGTTCGCCTCCCCTTCCAATTTCCCTCATATAGTTATTTTTGAATGAATGAAACAGCATTGCTCATAAGCCTATGTAGTACATTACCCATAACAGATAAATTATTAAAAACAGCACTATATATGTCCTTCTTAGAAAGTCAGTGGAAATAACATGAAGAAGATTAATCACATGCTCCATGAATATTGATGCAAATCAAGGACTTGCCCGTAATCCAATAGCCTATAGATTACATTTCAAATAAGAATTCTTGTGTGCAACCTAATTGGTATACCTACAATTGTTTTCTTAAATCACTTAAATATTATTATAGCACACATATTAAGACAGGGATAGTTTACTCACTGAATTTTATTTTGTACAACCAGGGAATAAAGTGAAATTTGCATTTTATAATTCATTTATAACATGTACTTTACTATTATTGAATTTATTGTTTTCAATATTTGAGGTTTTCGTGCCTCAATAAAAACTGCATGGTACACATAGATTTTGAAATATGTAAGTTATTATAAATAATATAATGGTTGGTTAAGTTTCTATATAACTGAAATTCAAATAAATCTCAATACATGTACTTTGTATTATTAAAACTTGTTTATTTTCTTTTATTAATATCAACAGACTATTTCAAAGCTCGTTTTCAAACATGAATTTGTTTGGGACAATATGATCACTTTTTTTGCTTTCTAGTCTTATACAGGCATGCAGTTACTATACAACCAAATCAGTCACTCATAATTCATTTCCTATCATTATCGTAAAAATGTTCTTCAAAAACGAAGAAACAAAAACATGCTGGGAATGTATTATGCAACCCAGATCAGGTCAAAAATATGTTCCCCAATTCTCAAGTATTGCTAAAAAATAGTAGGGTGAGGCTTTCAAGCAGAAGGCATTCTCTGCTGCCAATATTTAAGATGTTCGTCTGCCAACTCAATTACTTACTTGACAGGAAAGAAAAAAAATGCAGAAACTCACAGAAGTTAAAATTAGAATGAGTAAACTCAAAAGCAGAATAGCCAATTTGTTATGCAAAGTAACTAACTACTTTTAGATATAAATGGGTTAGTAGTTCCTTACCTTATCACACCTCTATCATTGGACCCTAGGGAACTATCCTTCCTTCCTTAAGTGCAAACTTCCCTTGGCTTTCAGGACATCCATACTCTCCTATGTTTTCTTCCAGTGTCTCTTTCCTGACTACTTTTTAGTCTGTGTTGCAGCTTCCTCTCTCCCTGGGGACCCCTGGTTTCTGTCATGGATGCAACCAATGCACTCTGCTTAAGACACCCTCATCCCCTCCCATACTAGCAGCTGCGATCTCTAGTCACTCTTCCTCCAGGCAGAATCCCTCTCTCCTTGGAGAGCTATGGAACCAGATATGTCTCTTTCGGGGCATGCCCATTTGATGTTTCTCAAACCAGCATGTGCAGATCCGAACATATCACTCCCTCACCCAGCATGACCGGCTCTACTCCTGCGGTCTTCCCCTCCATGAATGGTACAGATTCTTTCTCATGCCCCATGCTGGACTACATCTTCAGTTTGAATCAGTTTCTGAACATGTATCTGTTTATAATTTAAATGATGATAAAAGTCAGTTTATCATCTTGTTCAACGTTATCATCTTCAATGTCTAGCAACTGTGTTTCCATGGACGCCTCTGCTCTCTGCTTCACCTATCTGCAGTCTTAGTCATGCTGCTGAGTTGGAGGGACACTAAGGGGCATCTCTGGATTTCAGAAAATACAACAATCACATTCAGGCTGAATGTGACCAAGAAAGATTCCCTGACTCTGCAAAAGCCATCAGCATTATGTGATTCCCTACGTTGGGACTGCAAAGTCCCATTGCAGATGCAGAAATTATTTCTTAGTGTAGCTAAGAATAAGCTTTTTTTTTTTAAAAGCAAACTTTTAATTCTCATAATAATTTCATGAAGATTTCATATCCCCCCTGCTCTATAATAATGAATAACATTGTATTGATTTCTGAATAACTTCCTTGCCTTTCTAAGACATCACTTTTCTGTCTGAGCACACTTTACAATTTGGATACCATTAATTTGACTTCCAATTAATCTGAATTACTGTCATTTCCATAAGTACCCTCCACAGCCCTGCCTCAACCTTTCTCCTTTCCCCCTTCCATATTTACATGGCAGGATTCTCTCATCATTCCCTTAATTTCTTGGGAAAATATCAATTTATGTTCAAAATAAATTGACTATTGCATATAATTATTAAATGTACTACTTTGAACTCTGTACTTTTCCTAGGACACATTACTTTTTCTAATCTTATTAGAACTTCAGAATTCATCCTGTAGGGTGATATTATAGTTGAACAAATGTGAGAACATTTTTAGTTTTATGGTACTTTATGTTAAAGTCCCCTGGACTAGTACCAAGGACAGAAACATTACATTCTAATATCTTTAAAACAAATTAAGTTATAGTGAAATTTAGATGTAGTAAAGGAAAAGTATTCCTCCAGCTATTACTTACTATGAGTTAAAAACTTACATTTAGTATCTTTATTAATGGGATAAAATACCATTTTAATGATACAAAACAAATTCTTCATTTTTCTATTAGGAAAAATATCATTCTTTCACAGAATTGAAAGGCAAATATAGTCCTTTGAAAATAAACAGGTCCTCGTGTTATTAACTATTATAAATGATATGGTATTTGACTTACAAAAATCTATTGGTGTCTATAAATTAGTATGATATTAGTAAAGATGTTGGCATTGAAAACTTATTTTCAATGTTCTGGAATTATTAACAGGAAGAACAGAATTTCTTTGGGAAGGTGTGTTGATTCCCTGGGAAATCATAAGTCATTTTCGGACTTGACATTGGCTCTATAATAATTATAACATTCATTTGTCTCAAATACTTACACTAGAAGACCAAAGTCATTCCCTCTCATATCTGACATTTCAAAGGACATCTTTCTCTTTGTGCTACAAAAAAGCATTACACATTTCTGAAAGAAAATTAATTTATATCTTGGCTTTGATTCACCACCTACCGAAGATTCATTTAAGACATCTGATATTTGATTGAGACAGGTTAATGGGCATATTAGCTGTCCATCTAGTATTTTCAGGTTCTATGAATGCATTAGGTAAGATGATTAGAAAGTAAAGTGCCTGACTGTACATTATTACTCCAATCCTTTATAGAAAGGCACTTTTTGAAATTTGATTTAATGTTATATTTTTTGCCTTTCCAGAAGGTCAGTTTAAGAACTGTTTATTTGAATAGTATTTCAATATTTTTATAAAATGGTTATTTATAGAGTTTATTGAAAAAATGGTCATTTATAGAGTTTACTGTCCTTTCAAGAATCACTTGATGAAATACCTATATGATAACTACCTTCTGGAGTTTAGTTCCAACACAAATTTTCTGTTGCCCATTTTAATTGTGAGACATTTGAAATTATACAAGGTATTGTGTTTATAGGTTGTTTTTGTGACCCGACCTGACTAGACATTTACTGCCAAGTTTAGAACCCAATTGTAGGACATAACACATTTGGGGTGATAGTACTCCCCATCTTTCTTCTTCATCCCGTTGTCATTGACCTCTTTGGTCTTTTGGGAGATTGGTG
Organism: Meles meles; assembly: GCF_922984935.1. Classification (NCBI taxonomy): domain Eukaryota; kingdom Metazoa; phylum Chordata; class Mammalia; order Carnivora; family Mustelidae; genus Meles; species Meles meles. The sequence continues at coordinate 141,940,232 of NC_060069.1, read as the reverse complement.
AATCCTGTCACTTAGTTACTCAGCAACTGTTTTCTTGTGCAATTATTTTACAAGAAGCACCCAGGCACAAGGGATACATGTTGAGCAAATCTGAACAATTTTTACCCTTTGGTAAATAAAAGTTCAGGAGATAATAATTTTTAAAAAATAATGCAAATAAACTGAAAAGTACCATGTAGGAATACCAAAGTTTCATCTTGAGGGTGAGTCGTGGAGGGGTGGGGTAGAGTTAGAAGAATGTTCCCTGATAAACTGAGGTATGTATTATGAACTGAAAATAGTGAAAGAGGAGCAGATTTGTGAGAGAATTCCAAGCCTATACCCCCAGAAGTCACATTAAGGAACTGAGAGAAACAGGCAGGCACAGAGAAGAGAGTCAGGGCCATGAGATCCCCTGATGCTGGATGGGCAAGCAGAGACAGCATGCTGAACCCTAGATGAATACAGACATACAGAAAACTGGCACCCCTTTATTATACATTCTGGTTGCTTTTTTGTAATGGCATTATATCTCTACTGACTGTAAATTAAATACAACTTCAAATACTTAGAGGTAATGTCAGTGCATAACCACTAATTAAATAAACTTTCCGAAGGTTACTGGCATTAATTTACCCAAACTAACCTCCCAAAATTGTGTTAACATTGTGTTAAATTGAATAATTTCTGCAAAGAATTTTAAAAGAAAGATTCTCTTCCTTCCTTATAAGATTCTTATACCTACTCTTATCATTAATTTCTCTTTGCTCTGAGCTTGCTCTCAGCTTCTTAATTTTCTTCCTATTTTGATTACCTAACCTGAACTTTTGTACAACTGCCTTCTTCCTAGCATTGCAAATTCATGTAAGGAAGAGTAATATGGACAATGTAACTTCTTAAATTACATAATTTTTCCCTACATTCTAGTGCCCTCTTCCTCTCTTTGTACATAGCGTCAATAATTTACTCAACAAGTAGGAACCGAATAAAACACTGCTAGCAGGAAACAATGGTAGTTGGCAGTATTTTAAATGTTTTACATTTATTAGTTCACTTAATCCCAATTGATCCCAGTAATACTACTATGAGATTTGGACTAGTATTACTCACACTTTAAAGATGAGGAAATTGAGGAACAGAAACATTAAATATCCAGACTCTATACAGCTTACAAATGATAGCACTGGATGTCGAGGATGTCTGGCCCTGGAGTTCATATTTGGAATTACTTTCCTTCTGTGGCCCATCACCTGAGCCATAACTGAGTGGTTGATCTACATATCTTATCAAAGCTATGTGATACACACTATGTTAGTTTCTGAGGACAGAACAATGGATCAGAAAGACAAAGACTTTAGTCTTTGGTCATAGGTCAAAGGGCTTAGAGGAAAGAGATGGTAAATCGTAATACATGTTGGTATAGAAGAAGTTCAGGAAGCACACAGAAGACAGTCTACAGAGGTGGGAGACGATGTCTTGCAGGTATCTCTGTCTAAACTGAGACCTGAAGGATAAGTAAGAATGATGATCCAGGTACCAGACTGGCTACATGATTTGCCAGACCTACTCCAAAATGAAATGTGGGGGTCTCTTGTCCAAAACATATTGTGAATTTCAAGGCAACCACAGCAATAGATTGAAGCAAACATAGGGCCCTTCTGAGTGTCAGGCTCCATGCAACTGTGCATGTATTACATTCACGGAGTCAGCTCTGCTCAAGCAAAAAGGAAAGGAAAGGAGGAAGGAAATGGGAACTGCATAGGCCTAAACCAGAAGGGGGAATGGCACATTCAGAACAATGAAAGAAGCTCATGAGAACTGGAATATTCAATATAAAGTTGAGGAGTAAGAGATAAAGTGGCTGGAGAGGGACAAGGCTACTATAATGAGCTTCAGAGGTCAAGGGAAGACCAGTAAGAACATGAAAAGATGCTCAACGTCATTAGCTACCATAAAAATGTTAATCCAAACCACAATACCACTTCACACCCTCTGGGCTTGCTGTAATCAAAAAGACAGATAATAGTGTTGGTGAAGCTGTGGGCTAAGTGGCACTTTCATGTATTACTGGTGGGTGAGAATGAAAAATGGAGCAGGTGTTTTTGGATAAAAAAATCTCACAGTTACCCAGAATGTTAAACACAGATTTATTATATGACTCAGCAATTATACTCGCAAGAGAATTAAAGATATACATTCACATACAAAACCTTGTATGTGAATGTCCATAATAGCATTACTAATAAAACCAAAAAGTTAAAGCACCACAATGTCCATCTACTAATACGTGCATAAATAGAATGTGATATATTTACATAATGGAATATTATATGGCAATAAAAAGAAATTAAGTACTTATACAGGCTACAATATGGATGAACCTTGAAAACATTAGGCTAAGTGAAAACAGCTAGTAACGTAGGGTACATATTGACTGTTTCCATTTATATAAAATTTCCAGAATAGACAAATCTATGGATACACAAGTTTATGGGTGGTTGCCTAGGGCTGGCAGGTGGTGTGAGAGATTGGAAGTGATGGCCAAGAAGGGAGGAATTTTTTTTTGAGATGATGAAAATATTCCAAAATTGATTCTGTGGATGATTGCACAGCTCTGCAAATATACTAAGACACATTTTATTGCACATTTTAATGAGTGAATTGCATTCTCTATGAATTATTTGTAAATAAAACTGTTCATAATTAAAGATAAAGGAAGGAATTTAGGTGTTCTAGAAGCTACTGGAAAAGGATATGAAAGGTTGTAGACCTGCATGGCAAATGCATTTGCTCTTTGAAGAGATCATTCACCCTGTGGAGTGAAGAAGGAATTCAGGAGGAGGAAGGGTAACCCAATGGAAGCATACTGCACTGATAAGGTGCTGGTGAATGGTGGTGGTAGTGGAGACTAGAGAAGTGAATACATTCTAGAAACGTTTTGAAGAGGAATCAACAGTGTTTAGTAAATGACTTAATGAGAAGTGGTGATGAAAGAAAAAGAAGAGTATTTCTAGGTTTGTGTCACAGAGCCCCAGATGGTAAATATTCTCTATCATTAGTAAACTACTTTATGTTTATAAATTATATATATGTATATATTCATATTTTATTGTATATATCCATATTTTAATAGCTTGCATACATTCTGTTTCATATTACATATTCATTACTTTAAAACTGATATTTAAAATTGAAATGTTAATGAATGCAATTTTGATATAAAGTGAAAGTAGAATAAACTCTTCAGAGATTTCAATTTTAAAATATTATATAAGGTGGGTTGCAACTAACAATTGTCAAAATGATGGTTTTCAGAATGGGACCTGTTTATTTTATATTAATGCCTGGGTGTGTTGCCAACTTGAGTATAACACAGCAGCTAAGACTGCAGAATCAGACTGGAAAGTTTACATCCTGATAGTGCCACCTACAACCTTTGTGACCTGAAGTTAATTACTTAACTTAGAAGTGCTTCAGTTTCTCTGTATAATGGGTATAAGAATGCAACATTCATACAGTACTGCTGTGCAGATTAAATGAGTGAATATTTATAGAGCTTAGGACTTGTTAGTACATGATAAATAAATTATCATAAAACACCTAATATCCAGATCTAAGTCATAAATATATGTTTATATATATCCATTTTATTGTGATAGCTAAAAGCATTCTACTCTCACAAAGAAATAGTAACTCTCCTATCTTCTTTATCTCCTATCACCAGTGCATTAGTATTGCTGGACTTTTCTCACAATCTCATGAACTACATCCTAATTATTTATAATATTTTGTCAATGAAAAATAAGATGGGATTGGGAGGGAGACAAACCATAAATGACTCTTAATCTCACAAAACAAACTGGGGGTTGCTGGGGGGAGGTGGGATTGGGAGAGGGGGAGGGCGCTATGGACATTGGGGAGGGTAAGTGCTATCGTGAGTGCTGTGAAGTGTGTAAACCTGGCGATTCACAGACCTGTACCCCTGGGGATAAAAATACATTATATGTTTATTAAAAAAAAAAATTGGAAGGGGAGGCGAACCATAAGAGACTATGGACTCTGAAAAACAACCTGAGGGTTTTGAAGGGTCAGGGGTGGGAGGTTGGGGGAACAGGTGGTGGGTAATGGGGAGGGCATGTTTTGCATGGAGCACTGGGTGTTGTGCAAAAACAATGAATACTGTTACGCTGAAAAAATAAATAAAATGGAAAAAAAATATGTAGTATATTCAGTAAAGAACAAAATTAAAATTAGGATGGAAAAACTACTATAGGAGAGTAAAATTCCTACTGATAAATGATAAAACATTTCACACATAAATAATTAAATTACTGAATAATGGGATTTATATTATATCCATAATGCTATTAATAAAACTCTAGATATTTAATTTGTCTGTAATTTCCATTACATTTGTGGTTGGTTTACTTTATTCCTGACTTTGCTCTTCATCAGGATGACCTTCCTGTTCAAAGACCATGACTTTGGTGTCGGGGTCAGTCTTGTAAGTGTTACATTGATATGAACTCTATGATATCATTCAGTGGTTTTAAAATTTTAAGATTCTAATGATTATGCACCACCTCCTTCAAATTTATACTAGTCAAAGTCATATAAAGTAACCTGACCCCATGTCTGTGATATTACTATTACTTATTATGGCTACTCATTGTGATTGGAACTCCAAGAAAGTAAATCTGAATAAGGGGAATGCGCTTGACCATAATTCTAACATAACTGTTGGCTACTCTGTCTGACAAGACACTTATGTTTTTGTTGTGCAATTGTGTGTAGAATTTTAATCTAAAGGTAATAAAACAAAATATTGAATATCAGAGTTGTTCAGAAAATTCAGAACACATGAAATTAAATAATAAGTATGGGGCTAGAATGGAAATTCAGGACTTAGAAAATAGAATTGATTCAAGATCTCAAGCTATATAAAATTACGGTGTTTTCTTCAAGGTTAAGAAACCAAGAAAAATAGGATGGTTACTACGTTTTCTGGATTCCCATTTTTTCTGTGTATCCTTCATAATGGAAAATAAGAAATGTAATAACTGCTTATTAAAAAATCAATAAGAAATAAAGAAGCCAAGAAGAAACTCGATCTAAAGATTACATCCTCTATCGAGGTAAAATTTAGTTTCATGTCACACAACCATGAGAAGACAGAAAAGAGATGTGAAAAAATGAGGCATATTATGCTCTAAACCTTCCTAGTCAACATTTATTACAAGATACTCAGTGGTATTGCAATGACTTCTGTCACATAACTAAACTTAACTTGTGAACATTGATATCATGTTATTATATCATACTGCCCTGGAAATAATGTGAGTAATCACTAATATGCACAGATTCCATGATTTTAAAGCGATGAAGAATCCATAGGTCACCTGGTTCCATGTTTTTTTAATCCAAAATTTCAACGTTTTGCTGTTTAGCACAAAGAAAGCCCACTGGAAATGGATGAAGCACAATATTAAAAATATTAGAATTGGAATCATATGATATTAGTAACTATTACAGGTGAGCAATAGACATGAGATTTAATTTTACTATAATCTTTTGTCTTTGCTTTTAATTACATTATATATTTTACCAAAGAAAATTTTAAACAAAATAGTCAACATGGAACTTTCCTTTAGAACATTTCCTAGACTGTTAAAACAATGTAGAGATCAGAACTGAAGGTCAAGTCTATGGCATGCTGCTTCAACCTACTTAAAAATCCATAAAGTTCTTTAACCGAAAGGCACAGATTTAAATGTTATTTACTTTGCTATAGCTATCACAGTACAGTTTGTCTAATACACAGTATTTAGTCTTTGTTGCTTCTTCCCACGTCTCGTTAGAATCATAAGATTATGCAAGCTCAGTTCTAGGTACATGAGAAATGTTATAATCAGTTATGTAACCAGTTTAAGAAGTATGGTAATCCAGCTCAAATTGTAGACAAATAAAAGAAGTTTTAAAAGCAAGAAGTACACCACTAGGGAGTAGTACAATAATGTTATTTACACGAAGTGCTTTAAAAAGTACCTGTTATATACTATGTTTTCAAAAAGCACTAACTATAATCAGTCATTATACTTTTCCATCAATATATTTTTATATAAATCCATGCAAGATATTCATTCTATAATGGAATTTTTTACACTTTAGTATGAAGAAACCAAAAATATTTTGGGAATATTTTTTCTTTGCTCTATCTAATGAGACAAATAAGGGCCCTATCTTAAGTCTTCTTCAGTCCATACTTAAAGAAAAAAAAAAAGAGTCTACTCAAAGAATGTATTAGTCTGCTCCTGTCTGTATTCATTTGAATAAGTTATACTGTTCTCTGATTTCACTAATCTTTTCTTCCATAATATCTAAGCTGCTGTTAATCTCATTTTTTTACTAAAGACATTTTTTGAACTCTAGAACTGTCATTTACTCTGTTTATATTTTTGTCTCTATTATGCTCATGCTTTCTTTCATACAGTATATATAGTATATGTAAAAAAATTCATATGTGAATGTTCTTACCTACTAATACCATGTTCTATGTCATTAATGGATCTGTTTCTATTAATTGATTTGTTTTTCCTAATTATGGGTTATATTTTTGTGCATCTTGCATATCTCATAATTTTTGATTGGATGCCAGATATTCTGAGTGCACTATTTTTCTTTTATTCCTTTAAATATGTGTGCTCTCTTCTCTGAGACACTATTAAATTCCTTGAAAGTGATTTTATTTTTCTGAGAATTTTAAATTTTGTTGAGGGAGTTGGGAGCAATCTTTAGTTCGGACTAATCTGGTCACATCACTAAAGGAACATTGTTCAGTATTCAAGTGATTCTTTCTATGACTGTGAATAGTCTCCTCCCACACATACACTTATTGGTATTCAACTGAAGAATCTAAAGAAAAATGCCGAAGATCTCTGGACTTCTCTATGTGCAAATTCCTCTCTTCTCCACGGAGCTCTCTCCTCTCTAGTACCCCATACTAAGAATTCTAGCACGTGGATCACTCAAATTCAGAACATTGTCTCCTCAACTAAGAGAAACAACCAGACTATTCATCTCTTTGTTGTAGCCTGGAAACTCTCTCCAGACATTATGCTTGAGCAGTCACAGGACTTACATCATTTGTTTCTCTTCTCTCAGGGATCAATGTGCTGCCCATAATGTCATAAATTGTGTTTGTTGTTGCTGTTGTTTAAAGCCAGAGTATAAATCAAGCCCTGCTTTATCCATTATAAAAGAGAAGCTCTAACAAGTGTTTTACTGAGAGAGAGAATGGGGGAAAGGCAGAGACAGAGGGAGACAAGCAGACTCCTCACTGAGTGGGGAGCCCAACTTGGGGCTTGATCCAAGGACCCTGAGATCATAACCTGAGCAGAAATAAAGAGTTGGACCTTTAACTGACTAAGCCACCTAGGCACCCAAACAAGTATTTTTAAGTTGCTACTAATTCCATACTTGACATCAGAAAATGCAGTGCATTTACCCTCTAGGGACCTCTAGGAACCACTTTTTGTCATAGTTGTGAGAATTCTTAGGTACACAACACACCACTTTCAACAACAACATTTTTATCAGACTGATACCACAAGTTAAAAAGTACTTGACTGATAAAGTGGCAGAGCTGTATGAGGATCCTGCACTTACCTTGTCCTTTGAACACAGTTAGATAAATAACAAATCATTCTGTATACCCAAGAACCTGGTCTGAGGGCTGGCAGAACAAACTGCACAACTAGAGGTAGAGAAGAGGTCACACTGTGGAGGTGCAGAGACATGATTTGAGGGAAATGGATTGAGGGTGCCATGGAGGAGAGGGAGCCCTGATCACAGAGAGAGGAGGAGAGAGAGAGAGAGAGGAGGAGGAGCACATAAGGAATTGCATAAGGAAAACTCTCCCCCAAAGCCACTGACTGGAAAAATGAGAGGAGCTGAGGCTCAAAGAATGAAGTTTTAGAGGTATGCAGCATGGCTGGTGTGGAGCCCTGAGGCATTGCAGGAGGAGGAGGAGAGCCCTCCTCTTGGAGGATGTCCTGGACATAATGGGAGAGATGGTTCCCCCTTCTTGGAGCACATCTGGGAGAGGTGGCATTGCCTCTTCAGGGACAAAAGAGTCAGCTACACCATTTATCTCACCTACCTTTCAGCCAGCAGCAAAACACCAACACTGGCTGCCTAAACTGCTTACACCAAGTCCTGCTCCCTGAGCTCTGTGGGTTCTGCTTTTCTTGAGCAAGTGTGCCTGAGAACCAGCATAGCAGGACCATCCCCCTGAAAAGCAGCACAACACTCCCCTTGATCCACACCATGTTCCCCCCTCATACTACCCCCTCCTCACACCATTGAGTAGATGTACCATATCTACTGACCACAGAGCTCTGCAAAGCTTCAGCTTTAGTGTAAAGCATCAAATCTCTTTTATAACAAGCAGATCAGAACACACCTAGTTAAAACTCACCACACTCTGGCCAAAGTCCAAACACTTCCCACTTCTGGCAAGGAGAAACTCTGCAGAGGACTGATCTGAGGCAAATAGCAGCCAAAACACAGCCGAAGAGTGCCCACAGCACACACCCAAGGCACTCACTGAAGTACCAGACCCTGGACAGTATATGACTCCTTCTTAATAAAGCCATTACTCTCAGGATCAGGAAACATAACAGGCTTTCTGAACACACAGAAGAAGGCAGAGACCTAAACAAAATTCCAAGACAAGGAATTCATCCCAGAAGAAAGAACACGAAAAGGTCACAGGCCAAGGATCTAATTGAAATAGATGTAAGTAATATGTCTGATCTAGAATTTAAAACAATAATCAAAGGATACTTTGAAAATAATCAAAGGATACTTGAGAAAAGCATAGAGGACAGCAGGAAATCCCTTACCACAGAGATAAAATATCTAAAAACTAGTCAGGCAGAAATAAAAAATGCTATAACGAAGATGTAAAACCAACTGGATATAATGACCATAAGGATGGAAGATGTGGAGGAATGAATACATGAAATAAAAGATAAAATTATGGAAAATAATGAAGCTAAAAGAAGAGAGAAAGAAAAGTATTGAATCATGAATATAGACTTAGGGAAGCCAGCAACTCCATAATGTATAATAAAATTTGTATCATAGGAAGCCCTGAGGAAGAAGAAAGGGAAAAAGGAGTAAAATGTTTGGGTAAATTATAGCTGAAAACTTCCCTGATCTGGGGAAGGAAACAGATATCCATATCCAAGAGGCACAGAGAAATTCCAGCAAAATCGACAAAAGCAGGCCAACACCAAGACATATTGTAGTTGAATTTACAAAATATAGAGATAGGGAAAAAAATCCTAAAAGCAGCAAGAGAAAGCACATTCAATTACGAAGTTCAAAACCAGTTAAGAACTTAATCTATGTCTAAAACACAGGACTTCATTTACTCTGTGGTCATTTGCATTCAACTCTGAAGTTCACTGTATCTCTCACTGGAGTCACTGGAGTCATTGGTGCTGTGATGATACAGGCACAAAATTTTAATAATACAGACATGTAATGCTAAAGTAGTAATAGCATATCCATAAGTCAATCATTTGAATGATTTGATATACTCCTTTGCCTAGTGAAGTAATACTTTACCTGTAAATTAAAATATACTTAGAGTCAAATGATAGAAAAGGTGATAATTAAGGTGAGCCCATGCACAGTATGTATAGAAGTAGGAGACTACCAAGCCATTAAATTGCACACTTTTCCTGTGTGAACCATACAGGAGATGCTGGAGTTTTATTGAGGCTTTATCCATCTCTTCCTGTATTACAAGAATACAGGATACAGAATACAAGAATACACCTTGAGATAGCCCTTTACCTATTTATTCACTAATAGTATGCTTTTTTAGTACCTTCTCATAAAATTACAACACTCTGCCCTGTAGTATAATTATTTGACCTCCTCTTATGCCTGCATATTCCAACACACAATTAGAGGCTTGATGAAAACTGGTCCTCATCAATTTTATGTCTTGTAGCAAAGATAGTATAATTTTCCAGACCGTCTCTGCTTCCTGGGTCTTTAGCTCCACCAGATTTCCCTTTAATGATAATATTCTTAATTTTTATTATCTAATGATTGATATACATAACTGTAAAGATTGATCACAGACCTGTCTGATCCATAATTTTTGGATTGTTTTAGAAAAACACTACACTTATGACTTGCTATTTGCAGTTAATGTTCTAGGTGGATAAAGTGGACACACCACTGAAAAACTTGCAATATCCAAGGATTGATGGAGGAATATGAAATCTTACTTGATTGAAACTAATTGGAATTTAAGGGGAAAAAGGAGATAACGGAAATTGGAAGAGTAGCCTACCCTATAGAGCCGTGTAGATCATAGAATAAATTTTCAAATAATATAAGAAACTACTGGAAGCTTCTGAACAAAAGAGTGATATGTGTGTTGTTTCAAGTGGAGCAATCTAGTTATTTTAATGAGACTAATGGGAGGCATGGTGGATGCACTGAGACCTCTTAAAAAGATACTGCAAAAATCTAGACAAATAATTATGATGGCTTGGACCAGAGCAATAACAGGTAGGTGTTAAGAAATGATCAAATTTTGAATATACTTAAGATCGGGCTAACAGGATTTGCAAAAACAAACAAACAAAGAATATGGGTGTAATAATAGACGAGAATCAAAGATAGTTACAAGAATTTCAGTTATATAACTGTAAAAGCCACTGTTTAATGAGGTGGGATGACTGAGGAAGAAGCAAGTGTGAAAAAAATGTACAGAATTGTATGGGGTATTTTCACTTTAAGCTATTTTTAATATGCAAATCAAGCTGTCTGGTATACCATTGGATGTAGAAGTCTAAGGTTCAGTGAAGAGGTTCATTGGTTGAGATTTAGAGTTTAAGGGATACAAATGATAATCAAAGCCATGAAATTAGATGAATAAGTCAAGGTGCTAAGCATAGAGAAAGGAATTCAAGAATAGGGTCCATATTGGGGCCCTCCATCACTTATAGATCAATTAGAAGGTAAAGATTAATCAAAGGGTACTGAAAGGAGTGAAGTGTGGCAAAAGAAAAACAAAGAACATACAGAAAGCCAAAGAACATGCTTTAAGCAAAAGACATAATATCATTGGGTCACTGCTGTTACTAGGCAGAAAAAAAAAAGAAGAGTGATAATTTGCCATTAAGTTTAAGAAAATGAAAGTTACTGGTAAACTTGTCAGAGAGTTTCAGTAGAATGATATGATCAAAGTTTGTATTCAGGAAATAATTGGAGGAAGAAAATTAGATCAATGTTAACATTTTCAAGGGATTTTTCTGTAAATAGGATGTAGAATCAAATGATACATGGAAGCTGTGAGATATCTATCTGCCTATCTATCTACCTACCTACCTATCATCTGACTGTGTATATGTCATATACATAAATATATTCACATGTATGAAGGGTATGCATAGTAGGTATGTTTGTATGTTACAGATATACATGTAAAATATATGTTATATATGATAAATACACCATAAAGGAAAATTTTATGAATATTTTTGAAAGGTGACAGAATGAATAAAATGGGGGAAAAAAAGAATGCAAAAAAAATATTAGTTCATTAATAAATAATGCTTTTTCAAGAACAATGACATATTTATTTTTAAAATATTTCACAGAATTTTCTCAAAAGTAGTTTTTAACAGGATATGTTGAACTTATGACTTGACTTCTTTGATAATTGTTATTCAAGCTGTGGGCTGGAAAAGAAATTTCAGGAAGCTGTAAATGATTGAAAACCCACCTCTCAGCAAGCTCAGTAGCATCTAGGAAGATTTCCAACCTGCCTAATTATATTCTACCACCTACATCAGATAGGGAATAGAAGTATCCATTTTACCTATTGCCCAGCAGGGACCTATAATATTGCTCTCAGAGCACTAGTATGAAAAAATGCATTAGGAGGACCTTAAAAATGTCATTCAAATACAAAATCCCTCAGAAAAGCCCATTATCTCTACAAAGGGGGAAAAAATACAGGCATTAAAATCTACAGGTGCCAGGAGTATGTTCTTTGGCATTCTTCTCTACAATCAAAAATTGACTTTTTCTTCCCAATGTAAAGATATTATCAAAGTAGTCTTAGCTTTCCTTACAACTGAGTTATATGGAAAAGCTTTACAGAAGAAGGAGATTGCAAATATACTGCCTCACTGTACTAAGCCATTAGAAATTCATGAATTGAAAATTAGTAAATAATTTTTAAAAGGACTTAGCATTGGAGTAAAAACTGTATATTAAAATGTGTGATTACCTACTGAATTGATAAAGAGATTTATAGAATAAGGAAATGGCAGAGGTTGATGGGGACTTACTGTATAAACAATGGAGCTGTACCTTTGAAAAATATGGCAATTCACCTGATATGAGAGAGCAGGTAAATGGCAAATCTCAGAATTGCAATAAAGAACCGATGTTATAACAACTATATAACACTAATTCATTAGACTGCATTTTATACGAACTGAGAATACCAAAACTAACATGATTAAGAGCCCACGGGTTATGCAAATTATTCTTTTACGTATCTTCTCTATGGGTAGCACTTTGAGATCCTCTGATGCAGTATTACATCAAATGAAGGGATTTCCTTTTGGACACTGATGATTTTGCAAATTACGCTAGAAAAATTCAGCAGACAGGGCATTCTCTCATTTGAAATTTAATAATTTCATGGAAAGTCTATGCCTTTTTATAACTTCCCCTCATTTGTCATATGATTACTCACATTAAGCAAATGGCTAGTTCAACTATACGTATGGATGTCTTTAAAATACTTGAACAAATGTATCATCACTGCTCTTTCAATTATTTACTAAAACATTTTATTGATTTTATTTGCCTATTTGTTTTTTACATTGTATTTCTCACCTTGACTTCTCTGTTCCTGTGTTTTTGTATTTTTTTGTGTTTCTGTCTGTTTGGTTGGTTGGTTGGTTTTAGAATCAGACACTAAAAATTGCCCATGACTGCATACCAAAATGCATCTTCTAGGGTAAAAGGTATAAATAAAATTCATCATAAAAGCAGTAAAAATCGGCTGTAAAAAATTTGTCCAGAAGTACAGCTACTTAAAAGATATATAAAAGATACTTATACACTGTCCTTCACACTTAAAGATGATGCTATAAATATGTCATCATATTTTAGTTTTTAATTTCACTAGAGTGTTTATAATAAATTGCTGGTATTTGAAACTCTACAGTCTCTCCTTTTTAAATCCATAATTGTGGATTTGTTGATCTCATTTTGTTAATTTCTATTTAAAGAGGAAAAGGAAATTGAAAATCTTATTTTTTCATTGTAATACAAAGGTGCTGCCAATTTTCCCATGATTTTTCTTTTTGCTTTTGTTTTTAAATCAGAGTCAAGCAATTTTTATCAGCCTGGAGCAACCTGAGTGGTGATATTCTGATGAGAGCAGACCTACTTTCCAGCCTGCATGAATACACAGACCAGTAGGAAGGACAAGTTAAACTGGGTCTGTGATAGCACAGAAAAATATACCAAAGCTATATCTGTAGTCTTGTAAAAGTTCACTTACATACTCAAAATTGGTATTTTGGATGTGAAAACTGCATAATTCAAAACTGCATATTCATAAAGAAAAGACTACTGATTTTAAGTATGCTTTGATTCCATCTCGCCTAAGTTGTATGCACCATAAAGCAGAAAAGTTTTTGTTTTTTTTTTCAGTTCTGCATTCTTTGTGCCTAACATAGTTCATGCAAACATAACAGCTCTTGGTAGTATTTGTTGATAGTTGTTAAATGCACTTGGGTAAGTGATAAAGAAAACATTAGTCATATAAAATCTTATCACTTTAAAGATTATTTTACTGCTTACATTTTATGAAATTTATCTTTTCAAGAAGTCATATTTGCCTTAGAGTTAAAAAAAAGAAAAACACAAGAAAAGGTTAATGTAATCTTCACATTTTAAATATAAAAGATCTAAGAATTTTCAACACTGAAAATTTCATGTGATTTTCATGTGATGTGAAACATTCACACCATTACCTTCTGCCTTTCATTAAAGGGATTTAAATAAATCATTTTTTAAAATGGGAAATTTCCTTAGGTCCAAAGCTATACATGGACAATAAGGAATAATATCCTAAAGCAGAAAACAATAACCTAATAATGAATACAGTCATGTAATAATAAATATATGCTGAGATATTTAAATTGTTATAAAATTTAAAACATCATATTTTGTTCAAATAGTTGTGTGACATAACTGCCTATCTTTATTATTGCCAGAAATCCCTTTGACCTGGTATTTTAGTCTGCAAGAGCATTTTTAAGTATCGTCAGGATCACAGTACCTAAATTCAGGGAGAAAATTGTTCACCATTTCTACACTATTAAAATAGAAAGAAACATTTCAGTGCAACTATGACTTCAGTACACGTAAGTGCAAAGCTAAATGTTAAACTGTTCATGCTTAGTAATTTTTTAATCTTAAATTTCATTTTAAACAAATCTTAGTGAAGTAACAAAAAGCAATATGGACTTAAAATACGAAAATTAATGTAGAATCAGGTTGCTCTCTCGGACACAGACACAGTTTTCAAAATGAATGTAAAAGAACAGAAAATCCTTTTATTTTAACCACAAAGTTTTGAACTGGTCTAAACTCAGATCATGACTAGAATGTGATGTTTCACTTCAGCAAAAAATAGGAAGAAATTGTTTTTGAGGTTAACCACTCTGCTTTATGTATTGAGTTTATTGGCATCATTTTGAAAGGACCGCTTGGTATTAAGGACTGAAACTAAATGAGTTTCTGTTACTATGATTTGTAAACTCTTTAGCCTTTCATTAATAATGAAACACATTTATTTACTGGAAGGAAGTGCCTGATCCCATCAATAGGAGGACAGAGAATGGGTTTCAGTCTTAATCAGAATATGTTTGAATGTGCTACAGTGACCAAAATTTCATAACTAAATTTTGTAGCATGATGATTCAAAGTATGTCTGAAAAGCAGTTATTTTAAAAGTATGATCTGTGTACATGCTATAGCTGTACATAGCTCTTTCAATTATTTACTAATTGAGATTATTTACAAATTTACAGCTATAAGAGCTACCGATAGAGTAAGATATGTAAAAGAATAATTTGTAAATGAATATGTAAAAGAATAATTACCCATAGAGTAAGATATGTAAAAGAATAACTTGCATGCTAGCTTTAATATGACTTTGAAAAGCAATTTTTTGTAGTTTTATATTTATTTAATGATATTTAAAAGTATAACTAGTATATTGATACCACTGATATTTTTGGGCAGGATTAGAAAAACTGAAAACTAATTCATTTAAAAAAACTGTATAACAGGAAACACATGAATACAAAAGAGAGGAATTAATCAAAGAATGACAATTACCTTATGGTTTCACTCACATGTGGAATTTAAGAAACAAAACAAAGGATCATAGGGGTAGGAAGGGCAAACTGAATGAGAAGAAATCAGAGAAGGAAAGAAACCATGAGAGACTCTTGATTTTGGGAAACAAACTGAGGGTTGCTGGAAGGGAGGTGGGTGGGAGGATGAGTAACTGGGTGATGGGCGTTAAGGAGGGCATGTGATGTGATGAGCACTGGGTGTTGTCTGCAGCTGATGAATCAGTGAACACTACATCTGAAACTAATGATGTACTATATGTTGGCTAATTGAATTTAAATTAAAAAAAGAAAAAGAGAGGAAAATGTCAAATGACTGAAGCTTGAGAAATTCTGCTTTAAGACAGTTATAACTTATTGCTATACATTTCAAATACTTCTTATTCAGTGTATGGTGGGATTAATTTCTAGTAGAGGAAGGCCTATAATTTACTATGCAGGACAAGTACAACAGGAGTAAAATAATTATAGATTCTGTATCTTAAGAGTAGATAAGTGGCACATGTGAGATGTCATCTCCCAGACAAAATTATAAGCACTTTGTAATTATTATATAAAACATTCTATTCATATAGGCAGGTTTGCATGCTGTTACAGTTACCATTTTGTAAGAATTCTAGAAGTAAAAATCACTCCCCGTAGATCTTTTTACTTCCATTTACTCTTAAAATAACAAGTAACAATATTTCTTTAAACATGTTTAAAAGACATCCGGTTTATCAGATGACTATGAAATCCTAGTTTGGAAAATTTATGTGCAAGGCACTGTGAAGTAACTTTGCTTTGTGGAGGGTGGCGTTTTTTTTTTTTTCCCCTTGTATTTTAATGACCCTTTTAGCCTTTCTTACAATGTGAAAGAGTCTATTTAGAATTAATATTTACCGCTATGTAATGTGGAAGGTCTACATGGGCCCAAAAGAAGGCAAAAATGAATCACTTCTTAGAGAGGAAAATTTGGGGGTGGGGAAGAAGACAGAGCAGAAAAAAAATCTGTGACATTTCATGTCTCATAAGAAGAAGGACCAGCCTTTCTTTAGTATTAGAATCTATCCTCACCCAAGATAGAAGGTTTGAGCCCTCATCTACACTTCCCTGCAGGGATGGAGATTGACAGCAAACATACAGTGAGTGAGATGAATACTCAAATGCAAATGCTGGACACTGTCAACTTCCACGGGAATGTGATACATAGTTACAAGATCTGGAACTGATATTGCTAGAAGTGATTTTATAGTAAATTCTACATACAGTTATGTCATGGAAGCACAATCTATAACAACTGTTACACCATTCTACTGTTCTTGTGTTATTCGTACAGAACATATGACCATGCTCAGAGAATTTATTTATCTGATTCCCTTTGTGACAGCAGTCATCAACAGGGAATCAATATGATCATTTTTTCATGCATAAAATATCTGAAGACTGGATATATCCAAAGACAAGAGAAAATGACACTTTTTAAAATGTTTGATTTGTGTCTAGGATATTGTTATATGGACTTTCATTTCATCTTCAGAAACTTTTTTCAGGGATATCTTATTATCCTGATTTAGACATGCAAAAACTGAGGTTAGATATATGAAGTAACATAGTGAGTGATACACCAAAGTGTCAAAGGGACAAAGTGATAGAATTAGGATTAACCGTTGACTTGTGTGACGTTTTTGCATGACTTCCTATACTAATTCATCAATACCTATAATCTTACATATACTAACATTTATTAATAAGAATGATAAGAAGGAATGATCTAAAGAAACTGGTTCAAACTAGATGACAGATATTAATGCCAGGCACTCTGTCAAACGCTGTAGAAATTTAATCTTACATAATTGGTAGATCAACTTTGTGAAAGAAGCAGGGTTTTTTTTTTTAAATAAAGATTTTAGTATAAAAAATTAGATTGCTTAGTTTGTTAATTACAAAACTATTTATAAGTTTCAATTCATGGATCTTTTATATTCTAAAACAATAGCTTTGGTTTTGTCCTAAACTTTATTATATAACATTTAAATATTATTAAGATTATATGTATAGTATCCATTTAATGAAGAAGCTAGGGATTTCTGATTTTTATAAACAATTTTATTTATTTATTTATTTATTTAATTTTTTAAAAAGATTTTATTTATTTATTTGACAGAGATCACAAGTAGGCAGAGAGGCAGGCAGAGAGAATGAGAGGGAAACAGGCTCTCTGCTGAACAGAGAGCCCGATGCGGGACTCGATTCCAGGACCCTGAGATCATGACCTGAGCCGAAGGCAGCGGCTTAACCCACTGAGCCACCCAGGCACCCTAAACAATTTTATTTTAAGATGACTCCAAACTAAAGTGCTAATATTAATCTGTAAGGTAATGAATTTCTTGATAACCCTGGTAAATTGATATTTTCAGAGAGAACCATAAATAATACTTAAATTGCACTAAAGTGTCTAGAAATTTTCAATAAATGGGTAACTAAAAGTGAAAAATGTGAAATTTCTTTAACAATAAAACGATGAACAAAATGTTATTTTGAAATAAAATGAATATTAAGAAAGTATTTTTGAAGCAAGTGAATACTCTTTTTCTTACATATTATACATATTTCTGAAATTTTCTGAAGTTGTTAAAATTTCATACACTGTTTTAAATGTAGATAAGATGCATTAAAGTGGGTTAGATGAAACAGTCATGAGTTTAAATATATTTAAGGACCCTATTTTTTGTTGTGATTTCTGAAGGATGCCATATTATGCAAGGATATTTCATGGAATACTAATATACATAGTTCAATTGTTCTACAAAACTATAGATACAGAAAACATACACACGTGAGCACATTTGAAGTGCCTCATGATGTCCCCTTTGCTGAGCTTCTGCAAATTCCTGATCCACAAAATCATGAACAAAAGAAAATGGCTGTTTTGTTCCACTTGGTTTTGGGGCCATTTTTCATGCAGTAAGAATATCAGAAGTTTAGTCGTGAAAATGTATATACAGTGCTTATTAAGACGTTATTAACATAAAGCTATTTTGGGCGGTAAACACTTCTCATGGACTCCTAACATTTATTCCATTGGAAGGGAGCTCTGTGAACATACCAGTTCTGGACTTTCCAACTCCTTAATTACTCTTCCCCATGAGAACCAGGCAGACGTTTGATGGGTATCATACTGATCATACTGAATATGTTTTTCTTAGCTGCTCTCTTCTTTTATTTTCAGAAAAGACCTTTCTGCAGAGACCAGAGGTTCTCCCTTGCTTTCAGCCATGATGGTAACCTTGGCAGTGATATCTACTCTCCCACGGTGGGGGGCTACAAGGTCTAACGCTACTCAGGACTGTGCTGGGTAAGTCTATCTAATTCTCTGGTTCGGTATAAGAACATTCACTTACCTGCAGGTTTGAGTCACATGACATTTTATCTCTATTTTTTTTTTTTTGTCTTATCTAGTGATTGAGAATTTAGGTAAGGAAAGGGGATATTATTAATTGAGACCCCATCCTTTGAAAATCTACACTGACGACCATATGTGCTAAGTGCACTGCCATATTTTTGGATTCAGTTTTTAGTATGAGCACATTACACTGACGCTGTTTCACTGTCTGGACCTACAGAACGAGCAGTTTCATCAAAACGTCGATATGTCTATATGATGGGAAGTTTTGATTTGTTTTGTTCCTTATTTCCCAAGCCTCTATCAGGTGCCAAGTAATCTGTTAAGGGCACTTTTCTGTTGACAGGATTAGCTGTTAAATTTCATGTGACATAGAGAATTATTTTCCAGAGTATGGCCTGAAGTCAATCTATAGGATACCAACCTTATGAGTTTATTAAATATGTACTTCTAGGTCCTGTATCAGACATACTAAGTCAATCTCAGGGAGTGGGATTCTAGAAGGTGCATTTTAACAGGCTCTCCAAGTGATTCTTGCGGAAAATACAATCTCATGCTTTCCATGACAAGAGAGATATGATCTGAATATACTCCCTGATAGTGTTTAATCAAACCTCAGGCACCAGACTTTATGGAATCTATTAACAACTAGAATTTACTCAGAATAACAAACAAGATAAACTATGTTTTAAAAATTATGTAATATGACAAAGATAAAATAAAGTTTATTGAATATTTACAAAATGTAAAGAGGACTACTTCCCAGATTTATTCTACCTTTAAGGGAAGTAAATATTATTATCCACATTTTAAAGATGAAGAAACTCATATTAGTAAGAGTTCAGATCATACTGCCAAATGGCAGAGCTGAGATTCAAACCAGGTATGTCTTACTTCAAAGCTCAGGTCAACCATTCAGGTTTTGAATTTTGGTTGTTGAAGAAACTAGTAATGAGAAATGAGTCTTACTATGCAGAAAATAAGATATGAATCAAAATAATTTAGGAGAAATGTCATGATAGAAAGTGAATAATCTTCATTTTTTTACCCACTGGACAGAAGTTACATTTGGAAAAACAAAAGCATGTATGGGTTTCTATAATTGTTTTGTAGAAAATAAACCAATTTAAAAAAAAAAGATGAGTATTTTAATAGAGAAGATTCTTTTCAAACAAAACTAGTTGATTATTCTTCGTAACTACTAGAGAAGAAATTTCTGAATATATTTTTGGGTGGCCTGGGGTTTACAGTATGGAAAAAAAATGTCACAGCTTCCTGGTTACTTGATAACTTTTCATGATAAAATAACTGGATATAATGCATCTCTCGTTTTTTGTATACACATAAGGAAACATCCATTAAATGAACAGTAAACACTATCTTAAGATGAGAACTTTCAGGTGCTGGCTCGCTCGCTTTGGCAGAACATATGCTAAAATTGGAGTGATACAGAGAAGATAAGCAAGATCCCTGCATAGGGATGCCATGCAAATCCCTGTCCCATACCTTGAAATAACTTCACATGAAACCATTGATCAATAAGCAGCTACTAGTGAAAAAAAAAAGATGAGAACTTTTGGGAATTTACAGTGGTCAAGAATATAATGAAAGCATGAGTTAGGAATAAGAAGGTATAATTAATAAAGGCTTATAGACATGAAAATCATTATTCTGGAGAGATCTTATCTAAAGAAATGTACTAAATTGACAAGAAAACAATTACCTGCAGTCTTTTTATCTTTTTTTTATAATTTAAAATAATTTTATGGAAATATAACTCCTTTAAGATTTGACAATTGTGCCTTAATAATATCTAGGATTTTTCTGGTAACAAAATGGTTTTGGTATGTTGCAAATGGTATGGCTCCTCTGGGTTGCCAGAAGATATTTTATAAAATTTTTTTATAAATTTGATTTTCAATTTGTAATTACAAAATAAGTATAGAAAAATATTATAACTATTACCAAAAAAGATACACTCTCTTAAAAATGCCATCATGAGGAGGAAATGAGGAAAAGTGTGATATATATATATATATACATATCATGTATATCTTATATGTATGTGTATGATACATACATATATACATATATATGTGAATACAATTCTTGCAAAGAATAAATAGTAAATAGCAAGGGAGATGGCTGTTTTGTCAATGTATGAAGTTAGCATGTTGTTCAAAACTACATGATGAGTTGGAGGGATAGAAAATGTCTTTCAGATAAATTGGTTTCAAATTTTTCTGCTATCCTTATTGATAAGTCAAAGGTACTTATACTGTAGAAATCACTGTCCTTTGCAGAACTTGATTTAAATTAATGAAAGGCTTAAAGGAGTTTCTCTTTAATATTAAGAAAAGATACTGGTAAGCTTAACCTTACCCTCTTTTACACATGTGAAATGTCAATTCATTTTATCACTAAATCACTATCTTTTCCTTTCTGTTTCACTTTTGTCCATACTTTGGAGTTTTGTGTGTACAATTATTAAAAATAACAATAGTGAAAATCTATTATTAGTTAATTTGTTAATAATGTAAATGTATTCTGGTGACAGGTCGCCCATTTACATAGGAATGAAAATGACCATGTTGCATTTTGTTGTGTTTGTGTTTATTTCTCTTTATTAGATTCTAAATTATATGAAAGCAAAAACCTAATTGTTGGAACATAACCCGGATCCTCACCAATGTGAGGATCTCAAATCCTGTGAGAAAACTCCGGGAGATGGAGGGCAAGTCTTCCGGGGCCCAGAATAAACATGGGAGGATCCCTGGAGTGTTTTCACGTCCTCCTTTAGATGGATCTGGTAAGTGTGGAGAATCCCTAACTTGCTCCTGTCATTTAAAGCTAAGAGATAATCCTTGTTGTTCACTTGCCTCACTTGATTGCCTACACATAAATCACATCTCGAACGTAGCTCATGACCTGCACAGAAATCTATATCCTGTTCGTAATCAGATCTTGTGGAAGGTATAAAAGAAGTGATTGTAAGAAATAAAGATGTCTCCTGATCATCAGTCAGTAGTCCCCCCATCATTTCAGCTCCCATCACCAGGATCCCCACCTCGTGAAGGTGACACCTAAACTTCCACTGCACAAGGCAATTCTAAAGAGTAAAGAGTTAATGATGAGAGCAGAATCTGGTCAGTTGGGATGACTCTCATTTTCACAGCATCGGGCGGGGAGCTAAAATTGCAATAACTCATAGATTCCATGTATGCCAAAAGTCCCTGTAGGAAAACGTAAGAACATCAACAACCGAAAATTTGGTGACATAATGAAAAACATCTTTAAATATTACACTTTCACTTTTTTCTCCTCCACTAATTTTCAGGCTGAGTGTGGTAGGATCACCTTTTGAAAAATTCAACTATGTCTTGCATTCTTACAAGTTACTTGGTAAACTGGAGTCCAATGTGAGATTTAGTAATATGCAAAATTTTGAAAGTACAATGGTATTGAAAATCACTATATATTGAGATCATTTTACCTTATCTCCTTCAGAAAATGTGATGCCATCTACTGCTCTTTTCCAAGTGATTTCTGGTATAGGCTCCCCTTCTGCTTCACATATAAGTGTGACGTGACCATTCTCATACGTTGTCTCATTTTTAAGCTGTATTATGTGAGGCTGTACTGTAAAGAATATATACATTACTCAATCTGTATGGGAGGAAAATATCACTATTCGGACTTAAAAGCCGCAGTGGGCACTTAAGTTCACATTAGTACAGTATAGAATTACTAACGTTTTAACAGTTGCAGCAGCACACTTTGCATTAAAGGAGTGCCAAGAAACTTGCGAAGTACACGGGAAAAAGCTTTAGAAAATAATTCTCATCGATTATCATAAAAAAAATTGAAGTGGCTTAAAAACCAACATACAAATTATAATTCCTTTTGAAACTTTGTAATTTCAAAAGACCTTTATTTTTCCCTCTCTTAAAGCTACAAAATTAAAATTTCCTCTTTTTTTTCCATTTTATTTATTTTTTCAGCGTAACAGTATTCATTCTTTTTGCACAACACCCAGTGCTCCATGCAAAACGTGCCCTCCCCATTACCCACCACCTGTTCCCCCAACCTCCCACCCCTGACCCTTCAAAACCCTCAGGTTGTTTTTCAGAGTCCATAGTCTCTTATGGTTCGCCTCCCCTTCCAAATTTTTTTTTTTTAATAAACATATAATGTATTTTTATCCCCAGGGGTACATGTCTGTGAATCACCAGGTTTACACACTTCACAGCACTCACGATAGCACTTACCCTCCCCAATGTCCATAGCCCCCTCCCCTTCTCCCAATCCCACCTCCCCCCAGCAACCCCCAGTTTGTTTTGTGAGATTAAGAGTCATTTATGGTTTGTCTCCCTCCCAATCCCATCTTGTTTCATTGATTCTTCTCCTATCCCCCTACCCCCCCATGTTGCTTCTCCATGTCCTCATATCAGGGAGATCATATGATAGTTGTCTTTCTCTGATTGACTTATTTCACTAAGCATGATACGCTCTAGTTCCATCCACGTCATCGCAAATGGCATGATTTCATTTTTTGATGGCTGCATAGTATTCCATTGTGTATATATACCACATCTTCTTTATCCATTCATCTGTCTACAATAGCCAAACTATGGAAAGAACCTAGATGTCCATCAAAAATTTCCTCTTTTAAAGCCACATGGTGGCTTTATATTTATGAGTGTGTATGTGTTCATGCGTAACATCTGCTTATTTAGTGATTATCTCTTAAGCTTTAGAAATAATTCTGCCCGAGGACAATGATGATTGTATCTTGAATATGTAGTACGTAAAATTATGCACAATGTTTAAAATATTTATGAAGTAAGTATATATATGTTAGATTCTTACATTACTCCAATTGACTTATTTTTACTTCAATTTATTTTAACAATATTTTAGACATTGTAACTAATCATTTCATTATAATTATGACTTCAGTAATGAGAGAAAACATTGTCTACTAATTTAAATTATCATTATACTAAAAATATGTCCATCCACAAGTTTACATGATACCACAGATCTTTACAATTATAAAATCTGCATTATCTGCATATCTTAAATTTTTACATGGTAGAACTTAAAAGGGATGAAAACCAGCACATGGTATTTCAGAAAAGTAACACTTTATTTAATCTTTAAATGCAACAGATCATGGGATATAAATAAGTTACTTTTAATTTTGGAAACCTAGGTTCCAAATATTGGAAATATGGAATGTATCATTTTTAACAGATCAGTGTTTATTCCATTGACTTTAATGGATTTAGTTGGATTTCTACTATATATATTTGATTTTGTTTCAAGCACAATGCAAATTTGTTTAGTGTTACTATAAAAAAGTGATTACAACAGTGATGTAGAATATCATGAAGTATTTTCCATTTGAAAAGATGAAGATATTAGAATCTTTCTTTTTTCTCTTTGCTCTCACTCACTGCCATCTTAATAAAAAATGATTAGTATTTCATAATAGCTCTCTAATGTAAATTGAGAATATCTACTCTTTGGAATTATCTCAGAAACTATCATTAGTAATTAATAATTTTTTTCATACTGAGTCATATTTATTTAGTGTAGGTTCTAAAGAGAACAATCTTGTTAAGTGGGGAATAATGCTAGAATAAGTTAACAACTTTCTATGACTTCTAACAATTTTAAATTATTTACTCTTTCCTCTACATGAACTATGGTCCTTCTCACTCTCACAGAATTTTCCTTCTTTTCTTTCCACCTCCTCTTTTTTGTTGTGAAAGAATTTTGATAACAGTGTTTTGAAAAATGGAGAAAACATATTACAGGTTATTAGTGCATATAATTTTGTGTTATGCTTTTTAAAGACAATGACATTTATAAATGAAACAAGATGGGATTGGGAGGGAGACAAACCATAAATGACTCTTAATCTCACAAAACAAACTGGGGGTTGCTGGGGGGAGGTGGGATTGGGAGAGGGGGAGCGGGCTATGGACATTGGGGAGGGGAGGCGAACCATAAGAGACTATGGACTCTGAAAAACAACCTGAGGGTTTTGAAGGGTCAGGGGTGGGAGGTTGGGGGAACAGGTGGTGGGTGATGGGGAGGGCACGTTTTGCATGGAGCACTGGGTGTTGTGCAAAAAGAATGAATACTGTTACGCTGAAAAAATTAATAAAAAGGAAAAAAAAAAGAAATAAAACTTTGGAAAATACTAAAAAAAAAAAAAATAAAATAAAGACAATGACATATTCCAAATACACAAGTAAAATTGGTTTTCTTCTTACAAACATAATGGAAGCTAAATCAATTTAAAAAAAAAAAAAAAAAACACCTTACTGCTTATCCACTTTCTGTAAGTTCCCCAAAGAAAGCAATACAGCTTTTGGTAAAAATGAAAGACATTTGTATTATATACCCTTTTAATAGAATGAAGAGAAGTAATTTCTTTTGGTTACAGGTCAATATTTCCTAATTTTAGCTTTACAGATGTGTTGTTCTGAAGTATATTAAAAGTAAAACTAATCTCACATGTGTCACATAAAGATTATCTTTATGTGAAATCTTTATGTGACACATGTGAGATCTGTTTATATATATATATATAAACAGATCCCAGTTATGTGTAATTTAAAGGAATTTTCTTCCATCTTCTGTTATCAGTCATCCAATATTTTATAAGAATATACATGTTTCATTTCATGTAATTTTTCAAATAATTCTGTCTGGTAGCTGCAATGCTAAAATATGTTTCAGATGAGAAAACAGATTTAATTTTAGAAAGTTAATGACCTATAAATGACAGAGTAGAATTTGACTCAGATTTCCCTCGAGACATCATAATTTTAACCACTATGCTATAATACTTACCAAAGACCTGGAGAAATGCCTGCTTTTCATCTTCTCCTGCTTTATTTGTGGCCCTGCAGATATAAGGACCCCCATCACTATTAATTATGTTCCTGACAGTGAGTTCTGTATTGCTTCCCTTCAATATGTACTTTTCATTTTCTTCAATGAACTTGCCATTCCTAAAGAAGAAAACAGAGGTTGATCTTCATAAATCTGACTTCATAACTCAGGAGGAGATTGTATTCAATTTTTTGATCGGCAGTTGTCAATAATTACATGGATTTGGATAGACAAAGCTATATTCTAATCACAAGTATATTTTTTAGTAATCCAGTAAAACTCAGTTACTAGATATCTAGAGACAAGAATAATATTTGAGCTATGTTGAAGTCTTAACACTGATCTTAGGCAAAATAAACACATTGGTTCAATTTTTACTTTATTAGCAAAAAAAAAAATTTGTACTGCTGATTTTAATTCCACATACACTTTTTGTGTCAGTGAGTCAACACATGTTTATTTACTAGGTCCCTAGGATACATTTAAGAGAATTTCTATGGAAACATCCTCTAAAGAAGTTTCAAAGTAAATGCAATTTAAATATGTTACCAATTTATATTGTAAATAAGCACTACCAATAAGAGGGTAAGATGAAACAATTATGTGCAAATGCAGTTAGAGAAATTATCCTGAATATGATGATTTAATTCATTATTCATTCCTCTTAAACATAAATAATTTTCAATATTTTCCAATTTTTTCAGAGTTGAAATAGTTTTCACTCTCCTCCAGTTCCAGTTTTTTGTTATCTATTAAAAAAAAAGTCTTTTAAGCTTTTTCTATAACTTACAGTAAGAAATGTCTTAAACATACTTAAATCTTAAGTAATTTCTACAATTCTCCTTAATATATGTGAAATCTTTTTTTTTTCTTATGTGAAACCTTCTTATACTGTCTATTCCCTTCCATTCTAGTTTATTCACATTTCCTTTTCCTCCTTCTCTTTTTCTTTCTCCTTTAATTTTCCTTCTCTTTCTTATAATGATATTTTGAAGGACTGAATTGATTGTAAGGCCCACTAATGTAAAACATTTAGGATCTGTCCTTAGGGGATGGGATATCTATTTGTCCATACAAGTTTAAATTTAAAGAAGAAAAATCTTTGAAAGAATTATAACAAATATTTCCTAGAATGAGAGAGAACATTTCTTCAATACCCTAAATGATCTTTCCAGTGAATTCTGGTTTCACTTTCCAGAGAGCATTGGCACATATCCTAATATAATCCTTATCCTTCTATGACTCATTAACATCTGTTTTTCCCATTTCTATTGACATCTCTAACGATACCATGAAATGTACAAAAATTGCATGAGAGTGGGGTGCAAAAGTAGTCTGTAAAATATTAAGACTACATATATTGCTCTGTATTTTTAATGTTCTTTTCATATTTTTATTAATCTAAAATTTATAACAACCAAAAATAATGTTTCAGCAATTTTGTCAAGAATATAATGTATAAATAGAATTTTCACAGCAACTAATGATACAATACATTTCTTACTCTAATCAGTAGAAAGTAATAATTTGGAGGACAACAACAATAACTATAATAATAATACTTTAGAAGTTTAAGCAACTTACGGCCTATAAGACACTTTCCTTATATATTCAACTTGGCTTAAAACTCACAATTAAAAAAAAACAAAAAACAAAAAACAACTCACAATTAGCTCATATGTCCATTGTCCTTCTTACCCTTATTCACATATTAGAGAACTAAAATTGTAAGTATGATTTTCCCACCCCTGAAATAACAGATGAAGAAAATTGGATTTACATAGTAATATAAGCAGCAGATTAACTAAATTCTAATGTTCTTTCTGACAAAGAGAGTTATTTCCCTAACTCATTTGGAATATTGTGCCAAATGTTTGAAGTATAGGAAATGAGTGAGACATGGCTACCTATCATGAAGAATTTGTAATATGATTGGCATTAAGAGCAGTAACCAAAGATAAGGTAGATCCCATTAATGAATTTATCATAATTTTTTGTGGGTTAGGTAGGGACAAGGAGGGATATACTATAGTAGGAGAGAAGGAAAAAGATGATGGGTAAAGTACTCCAGAAATTTTCATGGGGAGAAAAAATAATTATGATTTGGGCTCTGAAGTGGATGGAGAGATCTAGAAGAGATTTAGAGGAAATCTGTGTTTAAAGACTATCGTTCCTTCAAAAGCTCAATTTAAAGATATCAGCAAGAGATATAACCAAACTAATAGCTCTTTAATACCACTCTCCTAAAAAACTTGTGATATAGAATATACTTGACATTATTCACACTCTACTGAGGAATCCCATGTCTGAAAAAGATTCCCAAAGAATTCTGATAGAATTTTGTAAGCCTATACTTTAAAATGTAAACCACTTCTCTAAGTACTCCTTTACTAGGCATGAGAAAATAAGGATTAGAATCAGGGAATTAGTGGAGATAATAAAGAAGAAAGGATAATTCCACTTTTAAGCATAATGGAGTAACAGGGACCATATCCACCCTCCCATTGTAAAGAGCAAACAATAGACACTGATAAATTAACAGTTTTTAAACACTAATCAATAAGTAGCTCATAATAGTGACCTCTTAAGACCACCATAGCTTACTATGCGAGGAGAGTTTCAAATCTGTAGCTTGTAGAGGGAGAACCCAAGTACAGCCAGGCAGAGTTCTCAGCTGGAGGAGGTTAAAGTAGCTAGAATTTGTGAACCAGAGAATATAAGAAAAGACAGCTGCACAAGAAAGAGGGTAAAGAGATATGCAGTGTATCCCCAATCAATCTTTAACTACTGATTCGTGACTGCATGCCAAAAAGGCTTTCCCAGCATAGGCAAAGAACCACTGGAAAAGATAAAACACAGCAATCCCAGAACCAGGAATAATTTTCTTCTCAATCATTCAAGGTAAAAAGACCTAAAATGCAGGACATTAAGACATCTCCTTAGAAGAATATTGCTTCAATAATGGAACCAAGCTGGGGCTCCTGGGTGGCTCAGTGGGTTAAAGGCTCTGCCTTTGGCTCAGGTTATGATCCCGGAGTCCTGGGATCAAGCCCTGCATCAGGCGCTCTGCTCAGCAGGGAGTCTGCTTCCTCTGCCTGCCTCTCTGCCTGCTTGTAATCTCTGTCAAATCAATAAATAAAATCTTAAAAAAAAATAATAATAATGGAACCAAGCTGACCCTAGGATGAAGTTTGCTCTGGATCCACTAAAAGAATCTAAAAGCAATCATCAAATGATCAAATGTATCCCAAGTTACCTCCTATATCTAAAAATAGAGTAAGAGAGTACAAGAATATCCAGTACTCCAAAACAAAAAATCATTAATACCTGGCTCTCAATCAAAAATTACCAGGCTAGTATATAAGTGGGAAAAGAGGACACATAAGAAGGAGAAAATTCAATATATTAGAAAGATCCAAAAATGCTACAGATGATAGAAACAGGAGAAAAGATTGTTCAAATAACTATTAGAATATATTCTATATGTTCAAGAAAGTAAAAATGAGCTATAAGC
Organism: Meles meles; assembly: GCF_922984935.1. Lineage (NCBI taxonomy): Eukaryota > Metazoa > Chordata > Mammalia > Carnivora > Mustelidae > Meles > Meles meles. Next base: position 141,910,969 of record NC_060069.1, on the reverse strand, counting down.
TTGTAAGAGGAAAGAGAAAGTCCTCTATCATAGAATGTATAATAAATATTAAGTAAATGGAGGGGAAGTTCAAGATGGTGGTGTAGGAAGATCCTGAACTCAACTCCTCCCATGGACACACCAAATCTTCAGCTATGCAAGGATCAATTCCCCTTGAAAAATACAGGAAAACTAGCTTTAGAGTTTCTCCACAACAAAGGATAAAGGATTGAGACAGGTAGGAGAAGCAGAAATATAATCTTGCCAAAATTCCTACTGTCAACATGGCAAATCGCAATTTGGAGGAACATCACAAATTTGGAGTTTCTCCCTGAGGAGTGAGGGGCTTATACCCCATATCAGGCACCCCAACCCTTGGGGTTTACACTGGGGAGATGAACACCCAAAATATCTGATTCTGCAAAGCAAAAGGGCTTTTATGCTCGAGATCCAAAAGGCTGTGAGAAATGGAAAGGCTGCTTTTAAAGGTCTTACAGACTTACCCCAGGAATCTCAAAACAAAACAAAACAAAATGTAGTTTGGAAAGCACATTTCTATATGCAGTGGACATTCATTAGCATGTGCTGGAGACACAGGTGTCTGGTAGGACTTTCTCCAGGGGAGAAGATGCTGGTGGCACCATTTTTGCATTCTCATTCAACCTTGCTAGTATTTTTTTTTTAAAGATTTTATTTATTTATTTGACAGAGAGAGATCACAAGTAGATAGAGAGGCAGGCAGAGAGAGGGAAGCAGGCTCCCCACTGAGCAGAGAGCCTGATGTGGGACTCGATCCCAGGACCCTGAGATCATGACCTGAGCCGAAGGCAGCGGCTTAACCCACTGAGCCACCCAGGTGCCGAACCTTGCTAGTATTGCAGGGCTTGCCCCATATAGCCCTGTGGTAGCTGTAATCCTATAGCCCTGCTGCAGCTGCCTGACTTGCCCTTTCCACAAGCTCTGGTGGCCCTACTATTGCCAGTGAGCTCCCTCCTATCTTGGGGCCCCTCTGGGTTCCCCCATAGCCTTTCTGAAGCCAGCAGGCTCACCCTGCCCACATGCTGTATCTTCCTGGGCCCCACTATGCCAAGCTGTTCATTCTACACTTGTGCTCTCACCAGTTAAGAATAAATCAAACTGTGTAGGTAAACACAAAGTTCAAGAGACATCCAAGAACTAGGGCAAGGTTGAATGAAAAGTTTCATCACCTACACAATGCCACTCCTTCTAGAATGGGAAAGAGCTATTCTGCCTCATACACAGAAACAAAAATATAAAGTAAAACAAAATGAGAAAAGAATATATGCCCCAAAACAGAACAACATAAAATCCAGAAAAGAAAAAAAAAAATCCTTGTTGAAATGGAGATAAGTAATTTACCTGACAAAGAGTTCAAAGTAATGGTCATAAAGATGCTCACTAAATTGGGAAAAGAATGGATGAACATAGTAAGAACATCAAACAAAGAGACTGAAAATACAAGAAAGTATCAAACAGAAGTCATAGGAGTGAAGAATACAATAATTGACCTGAAAAAAATACACTAAAGAATTTCAACCACAGTTTGGATGAAGTAGAACAGATCAGCAACCTGGAAGACAGGACAGTGGAACTCACCCAAAAGGAACAACAACAACAATAATAAAAAAAAGAATTTTACAAAGTGAAGACAGCTTATGGGACCTATGGGACAACATCAAGTGGAGTAACATTCACATTATAGGGTCCCAGAAGGAGAAGAGAAAGAGAAAGGGACAGAAAACTTATTTGAAGAAACAATAGCTGACAACTTAACCAACCTAGGGTAGGAAATAGACATCCAGTTCCAGGAAGCACAGATAGTTCCAAAAAAGATGAACCCAAAGAGCTCCACAGCATAACACATTATAATTCAAATGTCAAAGTTAAAGAAAAAGAGAAAATATTAAAGGCAGCAAGAGAATAACTTGGTACATATAAAGAAACCCCATTAGACTATCAGCTGGTTTTTCAGCATAAACTCTGCAAGCCACAAGAGAATGGCATGGTGTATTCAAAGAGCTAAAAGGAAAACTTCCAACCAATAATATTCTACCCAGCAAGGATATCCTTCAGAATAAATGACAGACAGAGTTTTCTAGATAAGCAAAAGCTAAAGGATTTCACACCACTACACCAGCCTTGCAAGAAATGTTAAAGGTACTTCCTCAAGCTAAAAAGAAAATGTACTAGCTAGTAATAAGAAAACATATGAAAGTAAACACCTGACAGGAAAAGGCAAATATATTAAGGAGTGGATTAACCACTTAAAATTTTACAATGAAGTTTAAAAGACAAGGTAGTAAAACAAACTAAAATTACAATAATTTGTTAAGGTATGCACAAAATAAAAGATATAATATATGACATCAGAAACATAAAACATGTGGTGGGGGAAAAATCTAGAGTCTTTAATATGTATTCAAAACTTACAATGCTCACAAGTTAAAATAAACTGCTATACAGACAGTCTATTATATGTGTGCCTCACAAAGCAAAAACCTGTATAGTAGCTGCACAAAGGATAATGGGAAAAGAATCTAAACATAAAACTAAAAAAGGTATGAAACCACAAGGGAAAAGACCAAGAGAAGAAAGGAAGAAAGAGGAGCTACAAACCATCCAGAAAACTATTAACAAAATGGCACTATGTACATACCTATCAATAATTACTTTAAATGCAAATGGACTAAATTCTCCAATCAAAAGACATATAATGGGTGAATGGATAAAACAAGACCTATTTGATATGTTGCCTATAAGAGACCCAATTCAGATCTTAGGGCACAGAGAGATTTAAAGTGAAGGGATAGAAAAAGCTCTTCCATGCAAATGAAAATGAAAACAAAGCTAGCATAGGTGAACTTATATCAGACAAAATGATCACTTTAAACCAAAACAAATACAATACAAAGACAAGGAAGGGCATTATGTAATGATAAAAAGGTCATTCAAAAAAGAAGATAAACATTTATATATAATTATGCACCCAAAATAGGAGTACCTAAATATACATAGCAAGTATTAACAGACCTAAAGGCAGAAATTGACAATACAATAGTAGTAGAGGAATTTAATACTTCATTTACACCAATAGATCTATCATCCAGACAGAAAATCAATAAGGAAACATTGGCCTTACACAATACATTAGACCAGATGGACATAATAGATATATATATACAGAGCAGTCCATCGAAAATCAGCAGAATACACATTCTTCTCAAGTGTGCATGGAATATTCTCCAGGATAAATGGCATTTGGCCAAAAACAAGTCTCAATAAATTTAAGAAGGCTGAAATCATAGCAAGCATCTTTTCTTATCACAATGATATGAAACTAGAAATCAACTACAAAAAGAAAACTAGAAAAATCCCATAGAAAAAAAAAGGAAATCTTGCCATTTCTAACAACACAAATGGACCCTTAAAGTATTATGCTAAATGACATAAATCAAACAGAGACAGATGAATACCATATGATTTCACTTGCATGTAAACCCTAAATAACAAAAAGGTTGAACAAACACAACAGTCTCATGGATACAGACAATGGACTGGTGGATGTCAAAGGGGAAGGCAGTTAGTGATGGGTGAAATGGGTGAAGGGAAATCATTGTATGGTGACAGATGGTAATTAGACTTATAGTGGTGATCACATTGTAAAGTATCAGAAAGTCAAATTATTATGATGTATACCTGAAACTAATAATATCTTATACCAATTTTGCCTCAAAAATAAAGTCCTCTGTCAAACTTATAGAGATAAAATATAGGATGAGGAAATATACTCTGATAAATTTGAGAGCAGTTTAAGCATTGCTAAAGAAAAAAATCAATAATTTGAAAATATAGCAATATATTTTAGTAACCTTAAAGACATAAAATTTGAAAACAGAAAAAAAGGACTCAAAATTCTATCTGGTATCATTTTATTCCTAAACAAGTTCTTTAATAATTTTTATAATACTGACTTTGATAAATATTTAAACACATAACAGGGCTTCAAAAGACATGGAATAAAACAGAGAGAACTGAGAACAGAAAGAGATAATAATTGTAAAATCAGTAAGGATATAGAAGATGTGAATAATACTAATCACCTAGCTGACCTATTTGATATTTAGAGACTACTCCATATGATAGTGGAATATCTATTTATCTACCTTTCTATATATAGATATATACACATATACACATATATGTATTTTGTCAAGTGCAAACAGAACATTTGAAAATATTATAAAGTGAGACCTAATAAATTTAAGTAAACTGATATCATATAAAGTATGTTTTCTAACAATTAAGGAATTTAGTTTTAAATTAGTATCAGAAATACATATGAAATACACCCAAATATTTGGAAAAAAATCAGCAACATTCTAAATAACCAACGTCGAAAATAATGTTACAAGAATTGATACAGAGAGACAATTGTATCCTGATATTTATAAGCAGCAAAATCAACAATAGCCAAATTATAGAAAGAACCCAAATGTCCATAGACTGATGAAAGGATAGAGTAATTGGATAAAGAAATAGTACAATGGAGTATTACTCGGGCATCAAAATGAAATTTTGTATTTTGCAATGGTGTGGATGGAATTAGAGTATACCATGCTAAGCGATGTAAGTCAGAGAAAGACAAATACCATATGATTTCACTCATAGATCGAATTTAAGACACAAAGCAGATAAACACAGGGGAAAAGGAGAGAGCAAGGCAATCCACAAAAGAGACTCTTAATTACAGGGAATAAACTGAAGGTTGCTAGAGGGGCAGTGAGGGGAAATCGGTTAAATGGGTGATGGAGATTAAGGAGATATCTTGCTGTCATGAGCACTGGCTATTATATATGAGTGATGAATCTCTAAAATTCTATACCTAAAACTAATATTACACCATATGTTAACTAACTGGAATGTAAATAAAACTTGAAACAAACAAGATAACATTACAAGAAAAAAAAATTTAAATACTTGAACAAGGGGTGCCTGGGTGGCTCAGTCACCCAGTTAAATGCCTGCCTTTAGCTCAGGTCATGATCTCAGGATCTTGGAACCAAACCCTACATCAGGCTCTACACTCAACGGGGAGCCTGTTTCTCCCTCTCCCTCTGCTCCTCCCCCAACTTGCATTCATGCATGCTTTCTCTTTCTCTAAAAAATAAATAAAATTTTTAAAAAATATATTTGAACTGGGGCGCCTGGGTGGCTCAGTGGGTTAAGCCGCTGCCTTCGGCTCAGGTCATGATCTCAGGGTCCTGGGATCGAGTCCTACATCAGGATCTCTGCTCGGCAGGGAGCCTGCTTCCCTCTCTCTCTCTCTCTCTCTCTCTGCCTGCCTCTCTGCCTACCTGTGTTTTCTCTCTCTCACTGTCAAATAAACAAATAAATAAAATCTTAAAAAAAATATATATATATATTTGAACTGGACAAAAATGGAACTGTGACATATTAAAATGAGTACAGTGCAATTAAAGTATTGTTAAAGGGAAAAATGAATGTTTATATTAGAAAAGTATAAATGATTGAAATCAATGACGTATGTATCCACTTCGAGCCACTAAAAAAAGAAAAGAATATTGAACAAAAAGTAAAAAAAGGAAGACAATAATAAAAATAAGAGCAGAAATCAGTGAATTAGAAAATAGAAAAATAAGAAGAAAATAAGTGAATCCAAAAGCTGATCATTGAAAAGATTGTTCTTTTCATAAACATTTTTCTAGACTGATTGGGATGAAAAGGGAGCAGAACAAATAACCAGTGACCAGGTTATCAGGATGAGAGAGGAAGGACCAATATAGATAATGCACAAATTATAAGTATAATAAGAAAATACTATAAATGACTTTATGCTAGTAAAAACAACTGAAATGAAATGGACAAATTGCTGGAAAGATAGATATCACCAGAGACCACTAAAGACAAAGATATTACTGGGATAGACCTAGGTCTATGAAAGAACTTGAATTTGTAGTTAAACCTTTACACTACACAAGTCCTAGCATAGGCTGTTTCATTGGAAAATTTTCCAAATATTTAAAAAAAATTAATAAGCATTATAATTATACATTTTATATACACATATATAAATATGACATATGTAATGTCAAAATAAAAACTTCCTTCTAATACTAATTTTAATTTTGTCAATGTCATTACCATATACTCCCATTCTGCTATTATATATTAAATATCTGAGAATGGAACAATTATTTGCACCATTAAAGGGATGAAACAAATGCTATATAAAGATGGAAAGATAAAAAATACAGATTTAAATGACTTACTATATTAGCCTATGAATTTTATTTATTCTAGCCTGTATAATTATGTTTCCACTTAAATAAGAGAATTTTGAACAAATGTTGAACTTTAAGACAGAAATCTAAACACAAGGAAGTCTCCCCTGGAAAGAAAAAATGATGAGAATGAGATTCTAGAACAATATTTGTTCATTGTAATGAATGATCCAAGAGCTTTTCTGTGCTGCAATTAGATGTAATATTGACTCTTAAGGATACACACCAGAAACCAGAAGTCTCTGAGATACATGATCATTATCTGGGGTGAATATGTTCATGTTTGATGTGTAATCCTTCAGAAAATACCAACAGTATGTCACAAAGGAATTAATGTTTGCAAAGAACATCTATTTACCTGATTTGAAGAAATATCTTGTTTATTGCTACCTGCTGTATTAAATGGATTAGGTTTGAAAGGAGCAGAATATCAGTAAGTGCTCAGGAATTAATAGAAAAAAAGGGAATTGGGTTGTAATTATTCTTCTTGAAAAAGTTTTTTTTATTTTCAACATTTTGAGGAACCTCCATGCTGTTTTCCAGAGTGGTTGGACCAGCTTGCATTCCCACCAACAGTGGAGGAGGGTTCCCCTTTCTCCACATCCTCGCCAGCATCTGTCATTTCCTGACTTGTTAATTTTAGCCATTCTGACTGGTGTGAGGTGATATCTCATTGTGGTTTTGATTTGTATTTCCCTGATGCCGAGTGACGTGGAGCACTTTTTCATGTGTCTGTTGGCCATCTGGATGTCTTCTTTGCAGAAATGTCTGTTCATGTCCTCTGCCCATTTCTTGATTGGATTGTTTGTTCTTTGGGTGTTGAGTTTGCTAAGTTCCTTATAGATTTTGGATACTAGCCCTTTATCTGATATGTCGTTTGCAAATATCTTCTCCCATTCTGTCAGTTGTCTTTTGGTTTTGTTAACTGTTTCCTTTGCTGTGCAAAAGCTTTTGATCTTGATGAAATCCCAATAGTTCATTTTTGCCCTTGCTTCCCTTGCCTTTGCCGTTGTTCCTAGGAAGATGTTGCTACGGCTGAGGTCGAAGAGGTTGCTGCCTGCATTCTCCTCAAGGATTTTGATGGATTCCTTTCTCACATTGAGGTCCTTCATCCATTTGGAGTCTATTTTCGTGTGTGGAGAAAGGGGAACCCTCCTCCACTGTTGGTGGGAATGCAAGCTGGTGCAACCACTCTGGAAAACAGCATGGAGGTTCCTCAAAATGTTGAAAATAGAACTACCCTATGACCCAGCAATTGCACTACTGGGTATTTACCCTAAAGATACAAACATAGTGATCTGAAGGGGCACGTGTACCCGAATGTTTATAGCAGCAATGTCTACAATAGCCAGACTATGGAAAGAACCTAGATGTCCATCAACAGATGAATGGATCAAGAAGATGTGGTATATATACACAATGGAATACTATGCAGCCATCAAAAGAAATGAAATCTTGCCATTTGCGACGACGTGGATGGAACTAGAGCGTATCATGCTTAGTGAAATAAGTCAATCGGAGAAAGACAACTATCATATGATCTCCCTGATATGAGGACATGGAGAAGCAACATGGGGGGATAGGGGGATAGGAGAAGAATAAATGAAACAAGATGGGATTGGGAGGGAGACAAACCATAAATGACTCTTAATCTCACAAAACAAACTGGGGGTTGCTGGGGGGAGGTGGGATTGGGAGAGGGGGAGCGGGCTATGGACATTGGGGAGGGGAGGCGAACCATAAGAGACTATGGACTCTGAAAAACAACCTGAGGGTTTTGAAGGGTCAGGGGTGGGAGGTTGGGGGAACAGGTGGTGGGTGATGGGGAGGGCACGTTTTGCATGGAGCACTGGGTGTTGTGCAAAAAGAATGAATACTGTTACGCTGAAAAAATTAATAAAAAGGGAAAAAAAAATCTAAAAAAAAAAAAAAAAAGTTTTTTTTAAACAACCTAATCCTCACTATGGCTAATTTTTGTCAATATGAATATATTTCTACTAATTGTTTTCTTGTGATTATTCTTTTTTTTTTAAAGATTTTATTTATTTATTTGACAGATAGAGATCATAAGCAGGCAGAGAGGCAGGCAGAGAGAGAGGAGGAAGCAGGCTCCCTGCTGAGCAGAGAGCCTGATGCCGGGCTAGATCCCAGAGTCCCAGGATCATGACCTGAGCCGAAGGCAGAGGCTTTAACCCGCTGAGCCACCCAGGGGCCCCTCTTGTGATTATTCCTAAACTATTTGGTTTATGAAGCATAGAAGAGATTCTATAAATATCTGTAGCTATGCTTGAGTAGTAACCTGAATTAATAACTAAGATGTATTTTTAATGTCCATTTGTAAAGTTTCTTTGTCTCTTTTTTAACAGTTAGAGCCACAACCCAAAAGAAGGAAATATATTGAAATTGGAACATTCCCTTACACCATACACAGAGATAAACTCAAAATGGATGAAAGACCTCAATGTGAGACAAGAATCCATCAAAATCCTAGAGGAGAACATAGGCAATTACCTCTTCGACATGGGTCACAGTAAATTCTTTTGAGACATATCTCCAAAGACAAGTGAAACAAAAGCAAAAATAAACTTTCAGAACTTCATCAAGTTAAAAAGATTGGACACAGCAAGGGAAACAGTCAATAAAACTAAGAGGCAGCCCATGGAATGGGAGAAGATATTTGCAAATAACATTACAGATAAAGGGCTGATATCCAAGAATTATAAAGATATATAAACCATGACCAGGTAGGAGTCATCCCTGGGTTGCAAGGTTGGTTCAACATTCGCAAATCAATCAGTGTGATAGAACACATCAATAAGAGAAGAGAGAAGAGCCACATGGTCCTCTCAATTGATGCAGAAAAAGCATTTGACAAAATCCAGCATCCGTTCCTGATGAAAACGCTTCAAAGTATAGGGATAGAGGGAACGTTCCTGAACTTCATCAAATCTATCTATGAAAGACCCACAGCAAATATCATCCTCAATGGGAAAAAGCTTGCAGCCTTCCCGTTGAGATCAGGAACACGACAAGGATGCCCACTCTCACCACTCTTGTTCAACATAGTATTAGAAGTCCTAGCAACGGCAATCAGACAACAAAGAGAAATAAAAGGTATCCAAATTGGCAAGGAAGAAGTCAAACTCTCTCTCTTCGCAGATGACATGATTCTGTATATGGAAAACCCCAAAGACTCCACCCCCAAACTACTAGAACTCATACAGCAATTCAGTAACGTGGCAGGATACAAAGTCAATGTACAGAAATCAGTGACTTTCTTATACACTAACAATGAAAATACAGAAAGGGAAATTAGAGAATCGATTCCATTTACTATAGCACCAAGAACCATAAGATACCTGGGAATAAACCTAACCAAAGAGGTAAAGGACCTGTACTCAAGGAACTACAGAACACTCATGAAAGAAATTGAAGAAGACACAAAAAGATGGAAGACTGTTCCATGCTCTTGGATTGGAAGAATAAACATTGTTAAAGTGTCTATACTGCCTAGAGCAATCTATACTTTTAATGCCATTCCGATCAAAATTCCACCGGTATTTTTCAAAGAGCTGGAGCAAATAATCCTAAAATTTGTATGGAATCAGAAGAGACCCCGAATTGCTAAGGAAATGTTGAAAAACAAAAACAAAACTGGCGGCATCACGTTATCCGATTTCAAGCTTTACTACAAAGCTGTGATCACCAAGACAGCGTGGTACTGGCATAAAAACAGACACATAGACCGGTGTAATAGAGTGGAGAGCCCAGATATGGACCCTCAACTCTATGGTGAAATAATCTTCAACAAAACAGGAAAAAATATTCAATGGAAAAAAGACAGTCTCTTCAATAAATGGGAAAACTTTTTCAAAAAGCTGGGAAAACTGGACAGCGATATGTAGAAGAATGAAACTCGACCATTCTCTTACACCGTACACAAAGATAAACTCAAAATGGATAAAAGACCTCAACGTGAGACAGGAATCTATCAGAATCCTAGAGGAGAACATAGGCAGTAACCTCTTCGATATCAGCCACAGCAACTTCTTTCAAGATATGTCTCCAAAGGCCAAGGAAACAAAAGCAAAAATGAACTTTTGGGACTTCATCAAGATCAAAAGCTTCTGCACAGCAAAGGAAACAGTCAACAAAACCAAAAGGCAACCCACGAATGGGAGAAGATATTTGCAAATGACAGTACAGACAAAAGGTTGATATCCAGGATCTATAAAGAACTTCTCAAACTCAACACACACAAAACAGATAATCATATCAAAAAACGGGCAGAAGATATGAACAGACACTTCTCCAATGAAGACATACAAATGGCTATCAGACACATGAAAAAATGTTCATCATCACTAGCCATCAGGGAGATTCAAATTAAAACCACATTGAGATACCACCTGACACCAGTTAGAATGGCCAAAATGAGCAAGACAGGAAACAACGTGTGTTGGAGAGGATGTGGAGAAAGGGGAACCCTCTTATACTGTTGGTGGGAATGCAAGTTAGTGCAGCCACTTTGGAGAACAGTGTGGAGATTCCTGAAGAAATTAAGAATAGAGCTTCCCTATGACCCCGCAATTGCACTGCTGGGTATTTACCCCAAAATACAGATGTAGTGAAAAGAAGGGCCATCTGTACCCCAATGTTTATTGCAGCAATGGCTACAGTCGCCAAACTGTGGAAAGAACCAAGATGCCCTTCAACGGATGAATGGATAAGGAAGATGTGGTCCATATACACAATGGAGTATTATGCCTCCATCAGAAAGGATGAATACCCAACTTTCGTAGCAACATGGACGGGACTGGAAGAGATTATGCTGAGCGAAATAAGTCAAGCAGAGAGAGTCAAGTATCATATGGTCTCACTTATTTGTGGAGCATAACAAATAACATGGAGGACATGGGGAGATGGAGAGGAGAGGGAGTTGAGGGAAACTGGAAGGGGAGATGAACCATGAGAGACTATGGACTCTGAAAAACAACCAGAGGGTTTTGAAGGGGTGGTGGTGGGGTGGTGGTGGGAGGTTGAGGAACCAGGTGGTGGATAACTGGGAGGGCAGGTACTGCATGGAGCACTGGGTGTGATGCCAAAACAATGAACACTGTTATGCTGTAAATAAACAAATAAACAAACAACAAAAAATATATATATAAAAAACTTCTCAAAATCAACACTCAAAAAACTAATAACCCAGTCAAAAAATGAGCAGAAGACATAAACAGACACTTCTCCAAAAAGACATACAAATGGCTAACAAACACATGAAAAAATGTTAAACATCACTAGCCATCAGGGAAATACAAATCAAAATCACAGTAAGACACTACCTTACAACAGTTAGAATGGGAAAAACTAACAAAACAGGAAACAACAATTGTTGGCAAGGATGTGGAGAAAGGGGACCCGACCCCTCTTACACTGTTGGTGGGAATGAAGTTTGGTACAGCCACTCTGCAAAACAGTATGGAGTTTCCTCAAGATGTTAAGAATAAAGCTACCCTATGACCTGACAATTACATTACTGGGCATTTATCCCAAAGATACAGACATAGTGAAAAGAAGGGGCATGTGCACCCCAATGTTCATAGCAACAATGTTCACAATAGCCAAACTGTGGAAGGAGCTGAGATGCCCTTCAACAGATGAATGGATAAAGAAGATGTGGTACATAAGCACAGCCATCAGAAACGATGATTTCCCACCATTTGCATCAACATGGATGGAACTGGAGGGGATTATGCTAAGTGAAGTAAGTCAAGCAGAGAAAGACAACATATGATTTCACTCATATGTGGAACATAAGCAGTAGCATGGAGGACCATAGGGGAAGGGAGGGAAATCCAAAGTGCGAGAAATCATAGAGGGAAATTAGCCATGAAGGACTATGGACCCCAAGAAACAATCTGGGATTTTCAGAGTGGGAGGTAGTGGGGGGAGGGGATAACAGGGTCATGAGTATTGAGGACAGCATGTGCTGTGATGAGCACTGGGTGTTATACTTAACTAACAAACCACTGAACACTACATCAAAAGCTATACAGTGGCTAACTGAACATAATAAATAAAAAACATGGACAGAATCAAATTAGTATTAAACAATTAGAAGCAAAAATATTTAATAATATAAGTCAATTAATAAAAAGCTGATGAAAATTTTTTAAAAAGAATGAAATATGTTGATATCTGTTTGATGTTAATAGAAATCAAGTAACATTTAAAAATTCTATAGAAATATATAAAAGTAAACTGTCAAAGAACAGATTTAGAATAGAGAGTTTATTCTTTTGATGAAGTAATTTATTTATTTATTTATTTTATTATTATTTTTTGCAGCTCTTTTTTTTTTAAGATTTTATTTATTTATTTGACAGGCAGAGATCACAAGTAGGCAGAGAGGCAGGCAGAGAGAGAGGGAGAAGCAGGCTCCCTGCTGAGCAGAGAACCGGATGCGGGACTCGATCCCAGGACCCTGAGATCATGACCTGAGCCGAAGGCAGCGGCTTAACCCACTAAGCCACCCAGGCGCCCCATGAAGTAAATTTTTTAAAAATGACATTACATTTATGGAAATTTAACTGTACATAATTAGCTTTTTTCCTGAATAATATGGTACATAAGTAAAACATACAATTACATTTTAATAAAATATGATTTTTAATATACACACAGTGATGCTATTAATAATAGCATTCCTATTTCTAGATACTCTCTAGAAGTAACATTAACGTGGTTGAATCAGTCATTGGGCTTCTGGGCCCACTTTGGCCAAAAATATGCCTTATACAAAGTATAACCAGCTGATTAGTGGGCCTTTGACTTGGGTTAATTCACTTTGTTAATCTCTTTAACAATTTAATCTAACCAATTTAACTGAAAACAAAACCACCACAACCTTTTAATAAAACTCAAAAGAATGTTTTTATTCTTGATAAAATAATATCAGGAATCTTTTTCCATGACATTGATTCTGGATGTAAGCCAGAAGGATGTACACGTATAACACCTACCTGTACCAGGAGATGGAGGGCTCAGGGGAACCAGAGGCCCTGCAAGATAACATCATCTCCTCTCCTCTCTCTGCTGTGGCATTAAAGGATTTCTGAGGCATTGTGATTACTGGCGGCACTGAAAAAGGACATAAACATAGATTAAATGGAGATGAAAAACATTTCATCAACACCATTGGGACTTCCTTACAACTACTTAGTTGTTGTCCTTGTTAAAATGCTAAGCTTTAGAACTTGATCACTTACTTCTGTACTTACATTACTTACATCAACAAGATGGACTTGGTTGCACAGTAAAATGGCTTTAGGACCACTGATCTGCCTTCCAATGTACAATAATTAAATAATACACACCTGTGTTATTTTACCATTTTTAACCCATCAAATTAGACTAAATGAGAAACTTTTGTAAACCAGACATTTTAACAAATTTATATGTATACTTTTATGAAATATTTCTCACAAAAAAACAGACAATACCACCCTGACTGACAGCAACACTGAGATCTACTCAGAGCATAAATGGATTTCCTATTTGGGTCTTCATCGGTACATGTAATTCTATAAGCAATCATTCACTGCTTCAAGACAGGGCTTTCAAATTAGGTGTCAAACGATAATGTTCTTTCTGATTAACTGCACTTAATTTCTTCACACAACTATAGAACATTTTATGAAGAGAAACTGCTCAAGCTATAGAGAGTATGAAATAGATTTTCACGAACAATTCAATTTTAAAATTAAGCTTCCCCAATTTCTAACTAATTACATTGCAAAAACCGTATATGCTGCACATTTGGACATGTTGAAACTGTTACTGAAATGTACTGTTTGCAATAAATAAATCAATAGTATCCATAATAGATGCTAAATATCAAAGCACAGCATAAATTTTTATTTTAATGAACACTCTGATTTTCAATTGAATCTGACAAAATGATATTCACAAAATTAATTATATTAATAGAATTGTTTTTTACATATCCTAAACAACATGACCAGACAGGCATTTAGAAGTGTGACAATAATTAAATATCTCCACAATAGCATTCAGGTCAGCACTGATGCTGTATTATTGTCATTGATGGTGGGGATAGGAACTGATATGTATCTTACCAGTTAAGCACAATAAATCAAGTTTCTGCCTTTATGAATTTAGATACAAGGGACATGATCTGGCATGCTGTCTCTAAAGTAACATAGTAATTACAAGTATTACAGTAGGATGGACTGTTTTTGAGACATTAACTCTGCATTTCAAGTACATTAAAATTTGACTTTCTGTACCTTGTTTTACTTCTTTTGTAATTATAGAAAAGAACACTTTAATCAAAATGTAATGCCTTTCATTTTGTTATAATAAATGTAGTTGCAATAGCACATGACTATTTTTTATTACAACAATAAATATTTTAACCCATTAGATAATTAGAATGTAAATGAAGTTTTTAAAAAAATTCTCCATTTGCGTAAATTTCTGTATTTGTGGAAAAACATTTCAAAATGGGGAATCACATGCTCCAGTGCTTGTCCTACTATTTTTACTACTGAAACACATTATTTATTCTTTATCATAATTTTCTGTTCTGTCGTGTAAACTGCATATGCTGGATGGTTTGTAAGAATTGACAAATCTTAATGTTTACATTTTATGATACAGTGACTCAGCTCATGAAATGTGCGTTCTTACTTAGAGTGTGGATTTGTCAAACAATATTATTATTGCATATTTATAGGGTCCTTTGAAGAGAAATTCCGGAACTATTCTGAAGAATAATAGCATTCGAAACCCGCAGAGGTGTTCACTAGTTCTGATGCTAAGATATGCAGGGAATTTGTAAGCCACTGATCAAACTATAGAGCATTTTTATGTGTACTACCTCATTGGTTCTGAATTTGCTATTGAGTTGGAGTAAATAATTTTTTTTAAAAGATTTTATTTATTTATTTGACAGAGAGACAGAGAGAGAGGAGTGGCGGGCAGAAGGAGAGGGAGAAGGAGTCTCCCCGTGGAGCAGGGAGCCCAACACGGGGCTTCATCCCAGGACCCTGGATCATGACCTGAGCAGAAGGCAGTCCTTAACCAACTGAGCCACCCAGGCCCCTGGATTAAATAATTTTAAAAGAGATTACAATTATATTTCATCCAAATGCCTTGCTATCTCATAAGACCCATATCTAGGATTTTAACTTCTTAATCCTTTTTTTATTGGACTATATCTGAAATATCTAGTTTTAGTAACCTTACAATGACTTATATTCTATATATACTAAGTACTCAATATTTTCTGGTAAGCTTCAGTTCTCATTCTTTGGCTTTAAGAAACATGAGAATGTAGATGCAAGTAGCTCCAGAACCCTGACTTAAATGGAGGTTTTGGCTCAAATTCATGTTATAATTTCCCTCACTGGCTGCTCAGGCACCAAAGATCCCACTAATTTAACAGCTTAATTCCCTTTCATCAACAATGACATCCAGCAGTCCCACATGTCTTTTGTGTCTTGCCCTCTTCCTCTACACACCACCACTTAAATATTTCTCAGAAGTTGAAGAACAAACATAGCATTAACTATGGAATATGCATGTGGTTCAAATTGACCACCACCAATAACCCTCCAAATTTATTCTAGATAAGCATGACAACCTCCCACCTCCAATCACCACCACTGTCAAGAAAGCTATTCTTGCATAACTCATCTGATTAATCAATCAGATCTGGGCAAAATATATGTCACCAAATAAATTCCCGTGTATATCCTCTATTTGGCAGAAGACTACTAAAATTAAGATTCACGGTCCTCTTTTACTTACTTTCCCTTGTTTTAACTCTTAAGGCTGTGTGACACTTAGAAATTAGTATAAAGGTGGATTTGAAAAAGATGGTAGAGGGGCACCTGGGTGGCTCAGTGGGTTAAAGCCTCTGCCTTCGGCTCAGGTCGTGGTCTCAGGGTCCTGGGATCGAGCCCCGCATCGGGCTCTCTGCTCAGCCGCAAGCCTGCTTCCTCCTCTCTCTCTCTCTGCCTGCCTCTCTGCCTACTTATGATCTCTGTCTGTCAAATAAATAAATAAAAAATCTTAAAAAAAAAAGTTAATTCTGACATATACTACACATGGATGACCCTTGAAGATGTTATACCAAGTAAAATAAACCAGTCACAGAAAGACAAAATACTTTATAATTCCTCTTACTATGTACTTAGTCAAAATCATCGAGACAGAAAGTGAAATACATTTTGATTAAAATTCTTGACCTTCCCCTCTCGACAGTACCTTACCCCTTTCCTTCTTAACCACTTAATTAATTGCTTGTAATTTTATGCAAATAACAACACACAGTTTTTTATATTTCCTGCTTCTCTTACAAAATATACCCTTTTCTGTACCATGCTTCTTTTCTCAAACTAATAATACATGCAAGGGATATATTCATGTTACTATGTAGAGAAATTCTTCACTCCTGTTCAAATTACAGTCTTCTTTGTAATAGTCTTCTATTAGGCATGTATTATGTCACCTGAGAATATCCAAATATTTAGCTATTATAATCTTTATCTACTGCAATCAATGCTCCATTTAATTATCTAGAAGTAAAATTGATATCTCAAAGAGTAAATGTATATATAATTTTCACTGAAGAGGACTAAATCAAATTGCCTTCAGTGGTCATTACACACTTTTCAACCCCAACTGTGGATTACTTTTCTAACCAGAAAAAAAAAAAAAAAAAAAAATATATATATATATATATACACACACACACAATGAAAAAATAAGAAAATAAAACAATAAAAGTTGAAGTAAATAATTTTCAGGTAATTTCCTAAAGTTAATTCATAGCTGAATGTCCATAAGCATTAGAACCCTTATTAAAGAACACCCAAGTGAAAAATCACAGTTGGAAGCATGGAAAGCACTACTTTGATTTTCTCCTTGTTTCCACAGTAAGAGGTGATAATTAAATAAAAGACTAAAGTTCATATAGAAAATAACTCGGGGCAAAATAGAAAAAAAATTCTGAAAGTCTTAAACATGTTGAGGGATACTTTCATGATTAAGCATGGCCCTTTTTATGCTCTTCAGAGTACATTCTGTGATTAACAATATTCTATAGTACTCCAAGTATGTATCAAGAAGCCCAGAAGTCCTCAGAATCCATTCAGGGGGTCTTACGATGCCTTCCCTTTACCAGACACCTATCTGTGTGAATATGGATTTCTCCTGCAACAAAATTCTCACAGTTTTCATAATCCCAATTACTGGACTGTGGTAATGGAGGAAAAGTTCAATCATCTCCTTGTTTAAAAGAGTTCTTTCCTCAGGTTCAAAAATATATCACAGAAGACTGAATGCAGCAACAGATATGAGAATCTCCCTGTCTTCTGTTAGAGTACACACTAGAGAAACTTACAAAAATGTAAAAAATAAAGCAGAAAGTTGTTTTTTATTTATTTTGTTGATGGTTTACTTTGTTGTGCAAAAAAGCTTTTTATTGGGGCCCTAGGATGGCTCAGAGGGTTAACCCTCTGCTTTCAGCTCAGGTCATGGTCTCAGGGTTCTGGGATCAAGCCCCAATGTGGGGCTTTGCTCAGCAGGGAGCTTGCTTCCCCCCAACCCCTGTCTGCCTTTCTTCTTACTTGTGATCTCTCTCTCTGTGTCAAATTAAAAAAAATAAATAAATAAAGCTTTTTTTTTTTTTTTGGGCATAGTCCCAGTAATTATTTTTGCTTTTTTTTTCCTTGCCTGAGGAGACATATTCATATATTTGAAATGATATATCCAATAAGAGTTTAATATCCAAAAAGAACTTACACAATTCAACACCAAAAATCCAAATGATCTGATTCAAAAATGGACAGAGGAGAAAAACAGCCTGAGGGTTTTGAAGGGTCAGGGGTGGGAGGTTGGGGGAACAGGTCGTGGGTAATAGGGAGGGCACGTATTGCATGGAGCACTGGGTGTTGTGCAAAAACAATGAATACTGTTACGCTGAAAAAATAAATAAAATGGGGAAAAAATGGACAGAGGACACATGAAAAGATGCTGAACGTCACTAATCATTGGGGAAATCAAAACCATAATGTACATCAAAACCACAATATATCACCTCACACTAGTCAGAATGGTTAGTGTCAAAACGACAAGAAATAACAAGTGTTGGTGAAAATATAGAGAAAGAGAAACCCTCAGGTACTGTTGGTCACGAAAGTAAATTGGTGCATTCACCATGGAAAACAGTATGGAGTTAACTCAAAAAATTAAAAATAGAAATACTATATAATCCCGAGTTGGCCGAGTTGAGCGCCAAGGACCTGAAGGAGAAGAAAGAGAAGGTGGAGGAGAAAGCCAGCCTAAAAGAGCGAAAGAAAGAAGTGGTGGAGGAGGAGGAGAACGGAGCCGAGGAGGAAGAAGAAGAAACTGCTGAGGACGGAGAGGAGGAGGATGAAGGGGAAGAAGAAGATGAGGAAGAAGAAGAAGATGACGACGAAGGGCCCGCGCTGAAGAGAGCTGCTGAAGAGGAGGATGAAGCGGATCCCAAGCGGCAGAAGACAGAAAATGGGGCGTCGGCATGAGCCCCCCTGCCAATGGGCTGGGGGTGGGAGGCCCCTCAGGGCCTGGAGGTGGGGGTGGGAACAGACGAGTGCAGCCACTCTCCACCTGGCTCCTGGTTCTGGACCCTGCACCGGAGCTGCCACCCTCTTTGTCCCCAGCCTTTCTCACGTCCGCCTCTCCAGACACTGCCCCTTCTATCCTCACTCTGCCGTTGTTCCACCTCTTGACCTGCTCCATCTGAGCTCCCCAGCTGGTCCCAATTGCTCTTCTCCCTGTCCTTGC
This sequence comes from Meles meles, assembly GCF_922984935.1. Classification (NCBI taxonomy): domain Eukaryota; kingdom Metazoa; phylum Chordata; class Mammalia; order Carnivora; family Mustelidae; genus Meles; species Meles meles. The sequence goes on along the minus strand of NC_060069.1, from coordinate 141,891,812 downwards.
TCTCTTCCTCCCTTCCCTCACCCCTCCTCCGGTAGCCTCTCCTTCCTCACCTCTGCATTCCATCCTCATGTCCTGTCCATCCCTACCCTGCCTGATCCCTGGGTCTCCCTCAGATCCCCTTCTCTCAGACAGCGCCAGGCCGGGGTGGGGCCAGGGTTGGGGCCGAGCCCCACAGCTGCCCCCCTCCCCTCCCCTCCCCTTTTTGTATAATTTAATAAAGAAACGGTCGCGCTTCTGTTTTTAAAAAACAAAACAAAAAACAAAACAAAACAAAAAAACATACATACTGAGTATGTACTCAAAGAAAATGAAAACACCAATTCAAAAAAATTATGCATACCTTTGTTTATTAGAGCATTATTTACAATAGCCAAGATATGGAAACTACCCAAGTGTCCATCAATAGTTGAATGGATATATCCATTTATTATGTATTATGCTAAATGAAGTAAATTAGACTAAGATGACACAGACCATATAATTTCACTCATATGTAAAATATATTAAAAAAATAAACAAGGAAGTAAACAAACAAAAAAACTACCCTCTTAAAATACAGAAAATAAACTAGCTATTGCCAGAGGGGACATGGGTAGGGAGCTGGGTAAAATAGATAAAGGGGATTAAGAGGTACAAAATTCTACTTATAAAATAAATAAGTCACAGAGATAACAAGTAGAGCAGGGAATGTAGTCTAATATTGTATTTATGTTGTATGGTGACAGATGGGGACCTACACTTATCTTGAACACTGAGTAATGTACAGAATTATCAAATCACTAAGGTATACACCTAAAATAAATATGACATTGTCAACTATATTGCGACAGTACTTTTTAATGTTTTATTGTTTAATGTTTTAATGTTTAATATATTTCTCAAAATGTTGTTATTTTCTTTAACATGTTACTTGGATTAGCATACTTATTATTTTTAACAATTAATAAGGTAACATTTTATATAATTTTTTAAACGTTTTATTTATTTGACACAGAGATAGAGAGTACAAGTAGGCAGAGCAGCAGGCAGAGGGAGAGGGAGAAGCAGGCTCTCTGCTAAGGAGGGAGCCCAATGTGGGGCTTAATCCCAGGACTCTGGGATCATGACCTGAGCCGAAGGTAGCCGCTTAACTAACTGAGCCACCCAAGTGCCCCTAAAGTAATATTTTAAAATTTAAATGAATTAATCAAATATTTAAAAACTTCTCATTTCAATGCCTAATATGTAATATGTATGATATATATAAATAGGCATAACCCACATAAACAAAACCTTGAGGAATCCCCAATAATTTTACAAATATGAGGAGTTCTAAGGCAAAAACTTTTGATATCACCTGAGGTACAAAATAAGGTAGAAAACAACTTGTTAATTCAAATTAGCCTTTAAAAAGAAGTCTTAGAAAACTGCCAAGAAAAGTAATTTAAAATCAAAACCATAGTGCATGTTTAAAATTAATCTTAATGTGTAAGGTTTCAGAACACATTCTTAGAGAGTTAGTAATGATCACTTTTTTAAGATTATTTATTTATTTATTTGAGAGAGAAAGAGCAGAAGGGAGGGGCAGAGAGAGAGAGAGAGAAGTAGACCCCCCTGCTGAGCAGGAAGTCCAAGGGCAGTGGAGGCATGGGGCACCATCCCAGGACCCGGAGATCATGGTCTGAGCTGAAGGCATCGACTCAGACTCCCAGGTGCTCCAGGAGGATCACGTTTGAGAAATTCTGGAGAAGGGAATCTGTTGGGAAATGTGATTAGCTGGAGGATTTCAGGACTGATCATGGCGGCATGCCCTAGACAATAGGATTTATTTGGGTGGTGCCTGGACAGGTTGCATAAGAGGGTGAATTCTTCCTAGCAAGAGACCTTCCAGAGACAGTAGGTGTGGTAAGGGGCACCATCCAGGAGGCAAGGAAACTCCTGGGAGAGGTGGATTTGGGAAAGAGGCTTCTGTGTCTAGGTGACTTCACTCAGCAGCACAGCAGAACTCCAGAGGGCAGCAGTCCCTAGGGCTAGCCCAGAGTTTGTCTCCTCTACAGCTAGCAGAAGGTGGGTGTGCCTCTGCAAGCTGTGCAAAGCAGGGGGATTCTAAATGGTTAAAATATGCATGTTTTGGCTATATTTAAAACAAGAGATGTGCAAAAATTTGAATTTGGTGCTAATGAGGTTCGAGTTAATTATGGAAGGATTCCATCTTTCCATGCTAGGAAGAAGAAAACAACATGAGGACTAATATAGGAGAAAGAGGTTCTTCCTTGGCTCATTTATATACCAGGAATGAAGGTAATGCTGATGATAACAAAAATGTTGGGAGGAAAAGGTTACCCTGGTACTAAAAACTGTTCAGTTTACTATGATTTCTGTATAGCTATCAGAACGAATCATCAAATGATCAAATAGCTCATAATTTTGGGAAGTTACTATTACATATTTTTAAAAAGAACAAATTTTATTAGACCAATATAATTTTCATCTGTGATAGACGGGCAGAAAGAAAGAAGAGTTGCAGCCTCTTTTCCTTTTATCCCCTACAAAGTCCTTTAAAGTTGTCCCACTTACTAAAGTAGATACATATGGTCTTAAATACACTCCTGTCAAAAGTTAGTAGGTAGGCTGAGCTATCCTAAAGTCTGAGCTAAACATTCCGAGTCACACTAGAATGACAAATTGAGTATCAATCAAGTGAACTGTTGTAAATCATTTCAGTTATATCGTTATTGAAAAGATATTCATTTTGAGTTTTAAAAAAGAACAAAAAAATCCTGATCATATGTGTCAACAAGTTTAAAAATATTACAGATTTCCAATTTTGGTTTAATGAAAGTAACCTCAAAGCATCCTGTCTGTGTCACTTAATTCTTCCCTAACACTAGGACAGGATACATGGATAATCTCTTTGAGGACTCTGAAATGTAAGTAGTAGCAGGCATATTATTACTAGAGAAATACCAGAATTTGAAATAGTATAAGAAAATCTGTTAAAAAAAAAGAATTTTTTTTTTCTTTAGAACACCTTTGTTGGACGGAAAGCAGCTAGGAACTCTAAAAATCATCAACATGGCCCGACAGAGATCCAGAGAAGCCTTCCAGTTCAGTCTCAGGCAGAAGAGAGTCCCTGGCACAGCAGTGAGAGCCTACAAGTGCCTGAATCTCTGAGAGAAGATGTTCTTCCTCATCAGTCAGGAGAGCAGTGGTTCCAAGAGGGCAAAGTAAATCCCATTGCTTCCCTCCTTGTCTTTCCTACAGCTTGTGGGCCCCCAATAAGGGCACATCTGTGAAAGTGAGGAACAGATAAAACCCCAGTTTTTATATTTTATTTTTATTTTTCAAAGCCTCAGTTTTAGTCTAAGGGACTGTAGTAAATTGGATATTGCAGAACAGGAAGTATGGGAGGCATCACAGGGTAGAAAGAGCTTAAGAGAGAAACTGTATCAAGTTATTCATGAAATCTTGGGCTCAGCCCTGAGCTATACATTTGTAGATCTAATCTTAAACAGTACCAAGACTTTGAGAACTGAATGAGAGCTGAACCACCACACAGACACTGAAATGGACACTGGTACAGGTATACAGATCTGAAACTACTGCAAAGGTTTTGAAAATGTAACTAATTTTTAATCCACAATCTACAGAAATCTGGTCACAATATGTGACCTGAATTTGGGAAAATTCAGATTGTTTGGGAAAATAAAAATATCAACATCATAATCAAACTGCTAAAAGCTAAAGCCATACAAACACAAAAAATGTATCAGTTAAAGGAAAATAATAATTCAAATAACTGTAGGTTTCTGATCAGAAACCACAGAGGCCAAAAAGAGGTGAAACAATATTTTTAAAGTGCCATAAAGAGAGATGTGTCAAAATAAAGTTCTATGTACAGCAAAAATATCCTTCAGAAATGAGGGTAAAATGAAAACATTATCATTCACAATTAATAAAACTTCTGCCAGAAGACTTGGTCCTGAAAGAACTGGAAAAGGGAACTCTTCAGACAAAAGAGAAATTTTATCAGAGGAAACTTCACAGATGAAGAAAGAGCAAGAGAAATGGTAAATATCTTTGTAAAAGCATGTTTTATGACTGAAATAGAACGTTAACGTTGAGTACAGGGGTTTTCAATTAATGCAGATATAATACAGAAGACAACTAAGACAAAGAAAAAAAAGGATGTAAGGATATAGATGGTGCTACAGTTTCTACATTTCAACTGAGACAGTAAAATATTGGTTCCAAAATTAATAGGTACATTGTAATCACAATAGCAATGAGAAAAAAAAATAGAATAGATATAGCCAAAAGCACAATAAATAAAATAGAATGCTAAATAATGTTCACATAATCCAAAAGAAGGCAGGGAAGAAGAAATAGAAGAATGGAAAACAGAACACACTGAAAACAAATCAAATCCATGTGATGTTCAGGTAAAAGAATTATTCCAAGCCTGGGAACAAGTAAGGAAGTCCCCATTCAACACTCTTATTTACCATCGTTCTGAAGACCAACCCAGTACTAAGCAACAAATGAGAATAAAAACCAAACAATTGGAAAGGAAAAAAATTATCTTCTTCCAATTTGCAGATGCATTGATGTCTTCACTGCACATCCAAATATCTATAAACATTGCTAGAGCTAATAAATGCACCTAACAGTCACAAGATACGAGAAAAACACACAGAACAAACCGTATTTCTGAATACATACTTGCAATGAACAATTAAATACATATTAATACATATTTATATTTGTAAACATTTACATTATATTTAATGTTATATTAAAAATATAAAACCATATACAATAGATCCAAAATATAACACTTAGGTATTAACCAAACAAAATTCATGTATGGTATCTGAATGCTAAAAATTACAAACCAATTAAAGAAATGAAAAATAAAAATCCTTAATAAATGAAGAGACAAACCCTGTTCACATATTTGTAGACTCAACATTGAAAAAAATGTCAGATATTACAAAATTGTTATCAAGACTATACAGTTCTAGTTAAAATACCAGGAGAAAAAAAATTTAAAAATCCCAGGAGTATATCATTTTTTAACCAGAATGATTTTAAAGTTTAAGTGAAAGGCAAAGAAACTAGAATTTATAAAAGGCTCTTGTTAAAGAAGAACAAAGTTATAGAAATCATACTTTCTGGTTTTAAGGCCTGGATAAAGCTATGCAGCTGGAGAATATGGCACAGGGATAGGCACATAGATCAGTGGAGCAGGAGAGAGAGACAGAAATAGACGCCTACGATACAGCCAAAGTTTTAAAATTCTAGTTTACAAAGTGCAAAGGCATTTCAGTGGAGAAATAATAGTGTTTTAGCAATGATTTTTAAGTAACTAGATATTCATATGCAAATACATGAACCTGAGGAGAGAATTTATCCCTTATACAAAACTTTTGAGCCCCAAATGAATCAAAGACCTAAACTTAAAATGTGTAAGTATAAAACTCTCACATGAAAATTTGGGAGAAAAGTCTTTGTGACTTGGGGCTAAATGAAGAGTTCTTAGAAATGACACCAAAAGAATGGTCCATAAAAGAAAAAAAATTAGTACTCAGACTTCTTTAAAAGTAAAGTTAAAAGGCTTTGCTTTCTGAATTACACTGTTAAGAGGGTGAAAGATACACCACAGCATGGGGGAGAGTGCTTGCAAATCACATCTCTGAGCAAGGAATTGTATCTGAAATATATAAAGAAAATCTAAATTCAACAATAAGAAAAATAAGTGAAAAGAAGTGAACAGACATCACTAGAGAGGCTGTTTGGAAAGCAAAACTGCACTTATAGAATCTGTAAGGAAACCTAACACTGTAATGGAAAAAAAAAATCATCCAATAATCCAATCCAATCCAATAAAAAAAAAAATAATCCAATAAAAAAAATCCAGTCCAGACACTGGAAAGAGACGTTTCACTGAAGAGGACATAGGGATACAGGAGTGAGAAACAAGCACATGAAAAGGTGTGCACTATCACTGGCCATGGCAACACACTGCAGAAATGCACATTAAAACTACAGAGATTTCACTACCCACCTATTTTGATGTGTAGCTTTAAAAACAAACAAAAAAATTTAAAAAACTGGCAAGATCAAGCAGTGGTAAGAATGAGAAGCAACATGACTTCCTATACATAATTAGAAAGGATTCAAAATTATACAGCCATTGTGGAAAATGATTCGGCAGTTTCTCATGAAATTAAAAACACACACTTGCCTCATGTCCCTGCAACTCAACTCCTAGGTATTTACCCTAGATAATGTTAGATTTTAGATGATTCCATTTATATGACATTCTTGAAAAGACAAAATTATAGTGAAGGAAAGGAAGTAGTGGTTGTGTGAGGCTTAGAGGTTGCAGGAAGATGTAACTTCAAAAGGAAAAACAAAAGTGTTGGAGGATGGTGGAATAAGTCTGTTTACTGATTGTGGTGGTGGTGGTGGTTACATGAATCTATGCATACATTAAAATTCATCAAACTAATCAGTGAAAATTAAAAAAAAACTAAATTGTACTGTATGTTAATATAAATTAAACATGCAAACTTAAAAAAATTACATGGTGAGTGTGTCCTACTACTACTTTTAAATTAGATGCCAGAATTTGTGGATTTTACTCCTTTACTGTGCTGAATATTTTAGTATTTATTTTAGGTCTTTTTCAGGAATCCAGATGAATTACTTGGGTACAGTTTCTTATAATTTCTATAGACGTAAAACACATGATGACAATTACAGAAAAGCTGAAAGGGAATACTGTTATTCAATGTGGGAATAACATAACATCGCTGGATGAAGGATTGTGAAAATCAACCACTCAGATAACATGACAATGATTTTATAGATAAGGAGCCAAGATAGAAAATTAATTGAATGATACAAAATACTCCAAAAATCAAAAGGAATCATAAATAAAAGAAATGAACAAAGAACATAAGATAAAGAGAAAGCAAATAGCAACTAAATCATTTAATATAAATTATGCAAACTCTCTGATACAAAGCCAAGGACTGTCAGAACTGAGAATTAAAAAAAAAAAAAAGACTACTAAACTAACTATATACTGATTAATGTCCTAATGATCAAGATGTCAATTCATCAAGAGGACATAACTCTAAACTTTTATGCATATAATAACAGAGATTCAAATCACATGAAGCAGAAACTAATAGAACTGCAAGGACATAACTCTAAACTTTTATGCATATAATAACAGAGATGCAAATCACATGAAGCAGAAACTAATAGAACTGCAAGGAGAAATAGATAAATCTATAATTATTTTAGCAATTAAACAGCCCTTTTCCAATAATTAATAGAGCAAGCAGACAAGAAGTTAAGAAGGATAAAGAAGACTTGTTCAACACTATCAATTGACCCTAACTTGACTACTTATTATTAAAACTTTAATCACAATCGGAGAAAGACAACTATCATATGATCTCCCTGATATGAGGACATGGAGAAGCAACATGGGGGGGTAGGGGGATAGGAGAAGAATAAATGAAACAAGATGGGATTGGGAGGGAGACAAACCATAAATGACTCTTAATCTCACAAAACAAACTGGGGGTTGCTGGGGGGAGGTGGGATTGGGAGAGGGGGAGCGGGCTATGGACATTGGGGAGGGGAGGCGAACCATAAGAGACTATGGACTCTGAAAAACAACCTGAGGGTTTTGAAGGGTCAGGGGTGGGAGGTTGGGGGAACAGGTGGTGGGTGATGGGGAGGGCACGTTTTGCATGGAGCACTGGGTGTTGTGCAAAAAGAATGAATACTGTTACGCTGAAAAAATAAATAAATAAATAAAAAGGGAAAAATTTAAAAAACAAAAAACAACAAAAAAAAAAAACAAAAAACAAAACTTTAATCAAACCAGCAGATCACACATTCTTTTTTACTGCACAGGAAATACATTTGAAAAGATCTAAATCATAGAAAGTAGTTTCTTTAACTACATTAGAACCAAACTAGAAACTATGATGGAACAATATTTGGAAAATCCCCATATATTTGAAAACAAAATAACACAATTCTAAATTAACCCATAGGACAAATAAGAAATCAGAAAGGAAATTGCAGAGCATTTTGAATTGAATGGCAAATATATACAACATACTAAAATTTGTGTAATAGAGTTGAAACAGTACAAATAGGGCATTCTCAAGCATTCAGTATAAGCATTAGAAAAGAAGACAGATTTCAAATTAGTGTCTTCAGATTTTACTTAAAGAAAATAGAGAAAAAGAGCAAATTAAAGTCAAAATAAGCAAGAAAAAATAGAGATCAGATTGGAAATTGAAAAATAGAAAAAAGGAAAACAAATTGAAAACTAAACTGAATCAGTTTAAGAGACCAATAAAATTAGTAAAATACTAGCCACACTGATCAGAAGAGAGAAGAAGTGAGGGACAAAGGAAAAAAGCGAGAGAACAAAAGACAGAGACAGAAAAAATAAAGAAGAGAAGATAGAAAATGAATACAAGTTGCCAATACTGGAATTGAAAAGTCAAGATGGCTACAGACTCTAAAGATATTAGCAGGATAATAGAGGATACTGTGAACCGTTTTATGCCAATAAACTCAGTGACTTAGATGACATGGTCAAATTCTTTGAAAGGTATAAACCACCAAATTTCAATTAAGAAAAAATAAATAACTTAAAGTGGATAACATTTATCTATTAAGACTGAAATAGCAGTGGAAAATCTTCCCACTATGTAAACTCTAGAGTCAGATGGGTTCAATGATGAATTTTATTAAATATTTAATAAAGAAAACTAAACCTAGCACAAACTTTCACAATGTAAAGAAAGTTCTTTCCAATTTATTCAATGAGGCCAATAATATTCTGGTACCAAAATCAGAGTAAGGCATAACAAGAGAAAAAAACCTGGGAGGAAAAAAGAAGAAGGAAAGGAAAGGAACAAAACTGCAGAATAATATCTCCTAAGAACACAGATGCAAAAATTCTTAACAAAGGTTTTGGAAATTAAAACCAATGTTATATAAAAAAAAATAGCACATTATGGCCACATGGAAATAGAAGGCTAGTTAACATTCTAGAATCAAAAAATGTATTTCACAGGGCGCCTGGGTGGCTCAGTGGGTTAAGCCTCTGTCTTCGGCTCGGGTCATGATCTCAGGGTCCTGGGATCGAGCCCCGCATTGGGCTCTCTGCTTGGCGGGGAGCCTGCTTCCTCCTCTCTCTCTGCCTGCCTCTCTGCTTACTTGTGATCTCTCTATCTTTCTCTGTCAAATAAATAAATAAAATATAAAAAAAAGTATTTCACCAAATTAATCAATTTAAAAAATCCAAACTATGTTATTTTCTCAGATTCAGAAAAGAACTCTTTGGAAAAACCCAGAAATCATTATTGATGAAATTTCTTACCAATCTAGGAAAAGGTCACTTTTTAACCTGATAAAGAGCATCTCTGAAAAGCCAACAGCTAACCATATACTTGACACTGAAAGAGTGAATATTTCCCCTGAAAGATTAGGGTCAATGCAATTGAAATCTCCTTAAGAAGAAAATAATCCAGTAAAGCAAGCTGATTAAAGATTTTAAAAGAAAACTGACACAAGGTAAAAAAGCATATGAAAAGATACTTGACTTCCTTAGTTCTTAGAGGAATGCAAACTAAATCTTCAAATGTGAAACTACTAAACACTTAATAAAATGTCTAATCCTAAAAGGTCTGACCATAAGAAATTTTGCTAAGAATGTGGAGCAACTGAAAGGCCAATACACTGCTTTGGGGAATATAAAATAGCCCAACCACTTTGGAAAATGATTTGGTGGATGTTTTAAAAGAAGATTAAACATATACATAGCATATGACCTAGTCATACCTCTTGTAGGTATTAGCCCAAGAGAAATAAAAGAATATACCCACGCAAAGACTCATATATACAAATGTTTTATAGCAGTTTTATTTGTAAGCCAAAAACTTGAAAGATCCCAAATAGTCATTTATGTGAATAGATAAGCAAATCATGAAATATTCCTAAAATGAATGTTACTAAGCAATACAAAGGAATGAAGTATTATTTGCAAGAAACAACATGGGTGAATCTCCAAATAATTTTGCTGATTGAAAGAAGTCACTTAGAAGAGTATATCCTGGATGACTACTTTTATTTTTTATTTTTATTTTACTTTTAAAGAAGAGAGAGAGGGAGCTGGGCAAGGGGGTAGAGAGTAAGGGAGAGAGAATCTTAAGCAGGCTTCATGCCCAGTGGAGAGCCTGGTGAGGGGCTTAATCTCAGGTCTTGCTCAGGTCTTGATCAAGACCTGAGCCGAAATTAAGGGTCGGATACTTAACCAACTTAGCTACCCAGTGCCCCCACAAGATTACTTTTACATAAATTCTTGGAACTTTTGTGGGTAATAGGTATATTCACTTAAATTTATTATCTTGATTGTGGTGATTGGTTCATATTATATACTTGGCATTCATATATATATATATATATATATATATATATATATATATACACACAACATTTTAAATACATTTTATTATGTTTTATATATAACTCAATAAGACCGTTAAAGTACACGCAAGGTAACTGAAATTGGATTAGTAGATTGGTCGTATAATGGGTAGTATAATGTCCTCAAGATAATACTAGAATAATTTGGATTATTTTGGATTATTCTTTAAAGAGAAAAAAAGGTAAGCCATGATAATTATTGAATTAAAATATCTTCTGTGATTGGAGTAATGTTACTTAGTCTAAAATAATGAAAAGCTGAAGACATTATTCTAAAAGTTGACTGCTTTCTGTATCCAAAACTCTAAGGTATTTCTTGATGCTATAAAATATTACCTTTGTTCTTGAAGCATTGACGGTCTAGTCTGAAAAAATTTCACACATCAACAGATAATTTCAAATCAGTGTGAAATGTACACTGAGAGAGAGGTTGTAGTGATGGAGTTGGTTAATAGCTCTGCAGAAAAAGTTCTAAAATACCTTTGGGGATGCTTGGATGTCTGTTATTTGACTTTGGACAAAGATAAAGGCTTTGGAATTTATGATGAACCAGAAACACCCCTAGGAATCCCCAAACATTTCTGCACTAATAGTTTGTACCTGGACTAACCAATTGGTAAAAAAAAAAAAAAAAAAAAAAGGACCCCCACTAAGAGCTAAGAGCTTCTCAGAGATTCCTCACTCAGATAGTGGTGGTTCAAGACCAAGAGCATCTTTGTGTGCAATAGGGCCCTGGAGGATCTCCCACAGGGGAACTGTGTCCTGGAGGCCTGCTTGATGTTTCCCTGCATTCTTTTCCTGTTGCTGCATATTCCTCTTTGCCTTAAAATAAGACCTTCATGTGAGCATACTGTATGGAATTTGGTGAGTCCTTTCAAATTTTACAGAGATAAAATTTTCTAATGGTATGAGATCTCAAGGTGAGGAAGTCAGATAATAAGGCAGGTAAAATTGGAAAAGTTTGCTAGAAATGATACTTGAACTACGTCTTATAGGGGAAATAGAAATCAGGTGTGTTTGTGTGTGTGTTGTTGTTGTTGTGACAGAAGTCTCATTTGACACAGGGATTGCACACTCATTTATCCTAGTAAAACTAAGTATACCTTCATAAAGGGGCAAACCATACTGTGTTTCAAAATGTGTTCAGTACAGGGAACTAGTTTTACTTGTAACTGGGTGTTTACTTAATTCATGTCTAACCTAAATGGAATTCTTTCTGTTTCTTAACTATTCCCACTGTTAAAAAGACACATGCTCTGGCCACCTTTTATTGAAAACCACTGGACATGATGCCAAAAACAAAAACAACAACAACAACAACAAAAAAAAGTGAAAGCAAGAGATACTGTTCATAACTAACTTGCAATATGAATTAAATAGAGACACTGCTTCCTCAGTCATCCCTTAGTGCAACCCAGTTTGAAGAACAGAACTCATGAATGTCATGAATGAAATCTAGACACTAATTGTCCTTAATGTCATTCATCTGCACAATGCCAGATACTATGTTGATGGTGTCTTTTACTTTACTGATTGGTTCCATGAAATGTAAAATATTTTCATCATTGCAGTATCTTGTGTCTTCTATAAATTTCTTGAAATTTTCATTCTTGCTTTCACAAATGGTAGTGTTCACTTCTGCACTTATTAACCAAGTGTTAGAGAAAAATGTTTACAAAGACCAATCTCTACCTAACCAGGAGACTGCCATCCAGCGGATGGTTGAGTTCAGAGCTGGGATCTGATTCAGACAGTGGGATAATTCTGCCTTCTCTTATAATCAGAGATAGAAAGGAATAGGTTGTAAAATAAGTGTATGCTTCTCTATAACCTTGCAAATACAATATTATGCCCTTTAAGTATACTTAGAAAATTCTGAGAAAAAAAAATACAGATTGAAGAAAAGGAAGAAACTATATTAACTATTCACACTAATTATTTGAGAGGAAAGACAAAGAAAAATGTCCTTAGGTATTTGTAGGCAATCCATCTGTCTATCTATTATCTATCTATCTATCTATCTATCTATCTATCTATCTATCTATCATCTATCTATCTAACGGAGTATGCACTTAGCTGGATATGAGCAGGGAATAGGTGCTTTGGAAATGATAAAAATGGGTAGGAACTGTAAGGGCCTATTTAGCCAGAGGGATTCCATCTTGGATTAAACAGTCATTTTGTTGTTTATGCAGTAAAACTTAAACTGACCCTGCCCCCTCCTCCAGGGGACTTACTTAAAAGCAAGCCTGGGAAACCAGTCTCAGGTAACAAAGCCCAAATACAAGGGTGGGACAGGCCAGGTGGAGACATCCAATTGGTTGGGGCACATACTGTCTCCCTAGCTACCAAGTAGTGTGGGTCCTGCCTTTTGGGTGCCAATTCTGACCAAGGTGATAGGCTAGTTCAAATATCTAGTAGGGTAAATTATAATTCAATTGGTCACTTATGTGTGACCTAGTATGACTGTGCAGCTTTCTCTGTGTGTTACGATTTCATTGGCCACCTGTGTGTGGCCAGGCCCAACCACATTGCCTTTGCCCTTAAAAGCTAGTCTGTAAGCAGAGAGAGGTCGCCTCTTTGCAAGAGATGGCCCTGGTGGGTCAGTTTGATTCTCTATGCTTGGTGCGAAATAAAGCTTTGCTTGACCTTCGCTTTGTATCAGTCTCGTTCCTTTGACCATGAACCCAACAGGAACCAAGTTCCAAACAGCAAGAAAAGACCCCAGTGGATTAGCATACATTCTTCCTTATAACTCCTGTCCTATAGTAACCTATAACTTCATTATAATACATTTACATTGTGGTTTTGACCTCCCTCACTGCAGGGGAAGCCTGCGTAAGAGTTCTGACAAAGACCCTAGGGAGCCAAAAACTCCCCCTCCTGACAAGTAGGAGGAGTTTGTTAGATGATTGAAAGCAACCTCAGTCAGAGACCACCTTAGCAAGGACTCAGAACTTTGTAAACATAAAAAGAAAAGACAACCTTGACAATCTGCCCACTCCCCAATCTTAAGAGCACTTTCAGTTTGATGCTTGCTTGCTTAAGAGTTTGGCTCGGCATTCTTTCTTGGCCCAACTCAAGAAATGAGGCTGGGGAACAGGACTCTCTACTAACATAATCCATCACATTTTCTTTTTTTTTTTTTTCTTAAAGATTTTATTTATTTACTTGACAGAGAGAGATCACAAGCAGACAGAGAGGCAGGCAGAGAGAGAGAGAGGGAAGCAGGCTTCCCGCTGAGCAGAGAGCCCGACGGGGGGCTCGATCCCAGGACCCTGGGATCAGGACCCAAGCTGAAGGCAGAGGCCTTAACCCACTGAGCCACCCAGGTGCCTCCATCACATTTTCTTTATTATGGAAATTTCTAAAATAACGTTGGATACGAATAAAAAGAAAATAAATTCTTCCTTATATTCTCAGACTTCTAATCTTTGAAACCTAATGGGATCATTAGGGGTAAAAACATTTAATAATATCAGAAAATATTCTGGTTTCTACAAGTGTTTATTTACTGACTCTTTGGTAAATTATATATAATATACTATTGCTATAAATTAAGAATTCCATCATAATTTACAGTAATTAAATGGACTTAAACTATTGCTCTGAATGGTTAATTCAGTTGTATTATTGATACACAAAAGGCTAGTTCACAGTCTTTTATATTTCTATATATATTTCTATATATCTATATATTTCTATATATCTATATTTTTATGCAATGTTATATAACATTGCATAAAATTTAAAGAGGAAAATTCTGACGTTTCATTTTTAAAACAGGAAAGTACTTTTTCCAATTTTCTTAATTTTAAGAAATGGCTAGAAAATGGGTAAGAATACAAAAATCACTGCCTGAGGGCCACTGCATTAACAAAGTACATTCTCTATTCTGACATGCACTTGCACAAATATCTCTGGCCATTGTCATTTATTGTTGATTTTAATGTTCAAAGGAAGACTAAAGGCACAATTGCTTTAAAATTATACTACTAGGTGTTTTTCATCCATTCTCAATTGTTCCTGCCTCCATTATCCCAAGTTTGAATTGGCAATTAGTGGATTGCTCTCCAAAAATTTACAAAAGATTCGAAAAATAATGAATCATTATACTTTAAAAGAGCATTTTATAAAAATAACTCTCTATTGACTATACTTTAAATTTAAAAGTTATTTCCAGATCTGTCATTTGTATGGACATTTTCTGAGTAGTTTTAGAGAGCATTCTACTTATCTAAGGGCTAGGAACCTGATGGAGAATGAGCATGGGTTAAAAAGGGAAATTATTTTTAATTCTCCTTTAAAGAAACGTATCCAAGATTTTGGATATCACACAATAATATGTACATGTGGATGGGTGTATAATATAATAATCTAGTAGGAAAGAGTTCAGGAATTTATAGAGAAGATAGCCAGCCAATTTATCAAATATGTAATAATATGATAAGGTATAATAATAAAAGGACAGCAGCCCCTGGAAGATTCGTGAAAAAAATTAAGGTATGTGACAAAGCTTACTTGAAAATCCAATAAAGAGAAGACATAAACACATAAAACCATGGAGAAATATTTGAGAACTATCCAGAACACATCAATGTTTGCCAGATGATTGAAAATAGAATATGGAAGTCATGTGGCAAGGTTTCTCTCAAATTATCAACCAGACCTATTCTTGAATGAATTTAACCACATCCTAGCTCATTTTTCACTCACTTCCTCCAGGCTCAACATGAAAGATATTGTCCTTATGTGCAAGGAATATCTTCCTTTTAACTGTCCCAGAACCCCACCCACTTCCTCTAGTCTTTAATTCAACCTTGTGATGTTTCCCATTTAACATCTGATTCCAGTTAGCTGAGGTAACAAATGCTGTGCCTTTGCCACCTTCATTCTTCGAATCAATGTACAATGTACATTCTTCAAGACATTGCAGCATGAATTTTTTCCAGACTACTCAAATGATATCATTGACCCTAACGTCTCTTATAATCTCATAATAGTCAAATTCAGCAGATATATTTCAGTTCATACTTTGGTGGTCACTTTTGTTTGCAATTTGTTGTACTGGAAACCTAGAACCTACAGTAAAAGTCTTCAGATGAACTTTGATCGCTCTAGCCTCTGGGCCACATGTGTAACAGAAAGGCTTTGCTTCAAATGTCACCTGATTATCTGTCTTCTCCTTTATTTCTTCATTTTTTAGCCCAGACCCTAATTATCTCTCACTTGAACTAACTCACTTTCTCTCCCTACCTCCAACCTTCTGTCAACTTCCTTGTTCTCTAGTTTCCCTGCTCTTCTATGTCAACTCATCTTAGCCTCATAGAAGAGAGTCCATAGTCCTCCATGACCTGGCTACCTACTTTCCAGCTGTATCTAACCCTACCATTACTCCGTTCCCCAAATATCACATTCCAGTAACAGTTAAGTTATTGGATTTTTTTTTTGTTTTTGTTTTTTTTTAAAGATTTTATTTATTTATTTGACAGACAGAGATCACAAGTAGGGAGAGAGACAGGCAGAGAGAGAGAGAGGAGGAAGCAGGCTCCCTGCCAAGCAGAGAGCCTGGTGCGGGGCTCGATCCCAGGACTCTGGGATCATGACCTGAGCAAAAGGCAGAGGCTTTAACCCACTGAGGTACCCAGGCGCCCCTGTTGGATGTTTTTTCACATCATACCTCTTTTGCTTTTGCAGATGCTGCTTTATTTTCTCTTCTGTCTCTCTCTCTCTTCCACAAGGTAACACCTTTTCATCAATAGATGTATCCCAAATACCAAGTCTCCGCTTCAGCTACAATAGGTACCCCTTTTTATTATAAAATACTCTATTAATATCTATAAAAATTTCCTTTAGTATATGTTTTGTATTCAGCTTCCCCATAAACAATAAAGGACTTTAGCAAAGTTGATTATTTTAGGTTATTTTATGTTATTAATATTTGAAACTGCAGTCAAAAGTTGGAATTCTAGTATGTTGAGATAAGGTGATAGAAAAATCATAAGAAATGATCATTATCAGGGGAAAGTAGGATTATAAGATGTCTGTGCCATATTAGGGAAGTAATTTCAGAAGTACCCCTAGGTCAGACAGTATTTAATTTGCTTATTTTAAATAGGAAAAAAAAGCCACTGGCATTGCATTTGTCTGCTTTTCTGTGATAACAATGACCCTTACATTTCAGGCTTAAAATAAAGTACTTTATTTCTTATTTATGTAATGTGTCTGCACTTGCAGATGAGCTGGGACTCTGCTTCACCTCTCTTCATCATGGGGTCCAAGGTGAAAGAGAATTCTCTCCTTGTGGCATGCTAGCTTCATGTCAGAAGGAAAGAACATAATAAGAAACATGTGATTCTCCTAGCAACCTGAGCTCAGTCATAGTGTCTACTGTGTTTGCTTACAAGCCACTGGCCAGAAGAAGTCATGTCATCAATTGGGTGGGATGCATAACTCTTCCACTGGAAGCGCCATAATCCACAGGCCAATGGGCAGTAACATATAACCTATTTAAGGGAGGAGAGATAGGTATTTGTGAAAAACTATACACAGGCATTGAGAAATATAGTAAGAAAAATCATAGAGAGAGAGAAAAAAAAATTCCTAATATTTAGGATTATTGGTACCACAGAGGAACCTACGAAAAATCTCTTTCAACTAATTATTGCAACGGAAGTGTATGAACTGGAAGAAAGGAAACATGAGGGAGAAGTTTTCAAAGAGCAACAAATTAAAGAAAGAGCAGAGCTTCTTCCAGACACAAGATTTTATAAGGGGGAAATGAAATGTCCATAAATAGTTGCCTGGAGCCTTCTTTCAGGATTCCAGCGTACTTGAAGAGGAAGAAGACAAGTAAAGAAGGTCCAAGATAAAATCCAAATCAGTTAGGATAAAAATCAGTATCAATTAAGAGAAAGGGTTTTCAACATAAGTTGAAGAAAAGCTCATAGAACCAGTCAAATTTGTAACTGAAGAAAGAAAAGATAATGTGGATAAAGCTACTGCTTTTATTTTATTATTATTTTTTGGACGCTTGAACTTTTCATTGAAATGTCCTCAAGAGGTTTTACAGGAGTGAACTAATAGGGGGATACTTTTAAGGAGAGTTCAGAATTTAAAAGAAGCCAGTCGCCAGTAAGCAACACAAGAGTCAATAAGACTGGAAGAGAATGATTTTTTTCTGGCTGAGGTAAAAGCAGAATGTGAGAGCAAAGCACAGACGAACTGGTGGCCTCAGTCAATGCATTCCCTTGACAGGGTCCAACTGCATCCTCCTGAAGGGGAATAAATCAATGGTTGATTTTTGTGAACACTGTTATTTTGAAGAAAAGTGGTGCCAGGAATTCTAAGGTTTGAGAGTTGGTGACCATAAAGAGAAAATGTGACTAATTAGAAGAAGTGGAGATAAAGCAGTGTTCGAGTAAAGGGCAGATTAGTATCTGTAGTTGATTCTGTTAGAGGAAATTGGGATGTGGAAGGAGAATGATTTGCCTTTGGGAGGCTCAGCATGATGCAGACAGAACAGAAAACCACCTTTGTGATTGATCTGAGTGGCACAAAAGAACACAATCCCAAGTTATCTACTTGTGAACTCTGACATAATAGGAACAGACATGCAGAACTGAATATCCCAGTTTGAGTGTATACCATGATGGACTTGAAGACTCAAACTTTGTTAACTGAACACACTCATACCCAAATAAAGCCTCCTTCAAAACACATATAATCATGTATAAACATTCACTGATAAACTAGTATGGAAACAGATTAGAACACTTATTAAATATATTAAGGTAGAAGTTACAACAGCAAAGTAGTTAATAAAGGGAGAACCTGTTATGTCTGTTAAATAACATTTCCTTTTTTAAAAAAAATATTTTATTTAAAGAGAAAGAGAGAGAGAGCACAAGCAGGGAAATAGCAGGCAGAGAGAGAAGCAGGCTCCCCACTGAGCAAGGAGCCTGATGTGGGGCTCTTTCTCAGGACCCTGGGATCATGACCTGAGCCCAAGGTGGATGCTTAACCAACGGACCCACCCGGGTGCCCCAATACTTCCTTTTTAATATCAGACTTGAGTTACTGTTTTAGTGTAAAAATATGTGCATAATTTGACATTCATATATACATATATATAACATAAAACAGTAAATATTTATATATTGCCT
Source organism: Meles meles (assembly GCF_922984935.1). Classification (NCBI taxonomy): domain Eukaryota; kingdom Metazoa; phylum Chordata; class Mammalia; order Carnivora; family Mustelidae; genus Meles; species Meles meles. The sequence goes on along the minus strand of NC_060069.1, from coordinate 141,873,138 downwards.
CCCAAACTTGACATGTAAGAGCTAATATTATAATTCCCATTTTCATGAAAGCATACTCGGCACAACGACTTGTCTGTGACAAAATGCATTTTTATATGCCAACATAAACTATTTTGGAAATAAAGTACAGTAGAGAGTTGTCAATAGTTAAACTCAATAGTGTAAGTTATCTTTGTTTACTGTATATAATAGAAAGAAATAGCTTAGAGATGCTTATTGGTAATAGAAATACATGGAAATACATATATAGATATGCACCTCCATTTTAGACCTATTCTTCATGCACTGAAATCTGCCCCCTGTGTTGAAGGTCAAAATGTCTGGACTATGGTACTCATAATAAATACCAGACTCTTTACTTCTAAAAAATAAATCTTCTCCTCTGAAGCCCTGGCCCTTTGGTCTCCTCCATTAGCATGTGTAATTTCTACCAGACTGCCTAATTTCTATGTCATACCATCTGGTCTATTCCATTATATTATCCACAAATCTCAATCAATTATAAACTTTGAGAAGGAAATAAAATGATAACAGAGTTTACATATTCTTTTCCTCTTTCAGCATGAACTTTGTGGTCAAACTACCTTTGCTGCAGGTAGTGAAAGACTGATGAACTTTTGTTTTTATTTATTTTTTGCTATTTTTTAAAAAATCCAAGTAATTATCATAGTGTATATCATTAATTTCAGATGTAGTATTCAGTTATCAATTGCATATAATACCCAGTGCACACCACATCACATGCCCTCCTTAGTGCCCATCACCCAGTTACCTCATCCCCTCATCCCCCTCCCCTGCCTCTTCAGCAACCTTCAGTTTGTTTCCTAAGTTTAAGAGTCTCTTATGGTTTGTCTCCCTGTTTAATTTCATCTTGTTTTATTTTTCTCTCTCTTCCCCTATGATCCTCTGTTTTGTTTCTTAAATCCCACATATGAGTGAAGCTGTATGGTAATTGTTTTTCTCTGATTTACTTATTTCACTCAGCATAATACCCTCCAGTTCCATCCACGTTGTTGCAAATGGTAAGAATCTGGCTAAAGTAAACAAGTCAGGAAACAACAAATGTTGGCGAAGATGTGGAATAAGGGGAACTCTCCTACACTGTTGGTGGGAATGCAAGGCGGTGCAGCCACTCTGGAAAACAGTATGGAGGCTCCTCAAGAAGTTAAAAAATAGAGCTACCCTATAGCCCAATGACTGCACTACTAGGTATTTACCCAAAGGATACAAACATTATGATCCAAAGGGGCACCTGCACCCCAATGTTTATAACAGCAATGTCCACAATAGCCAAACTATAGAAAGAGCCCAGCATCAACAAATCAGTGGATAAAGAAGATGTGGTACATGTACACAATGGAATATTACTCAGCCAAAGAACTCTTTCAGATCTGTATGAGATTCCTAGTGTTCTCCAGTCTTCAAGAAAATGGAGAGATAGCTCATGGCAGGATGGAGATAGGAATCAGAAGAAGACACAAATTTATTTCTCCATCCTTCCCCAAACTTACAGGAAACATGTGGCTAACTCCTCAGTTTTATATTTTGCTTATTCTAAAAAGAACAAATGACATTCTGCTTATAGAATCCTGTCATTATAGTCATCATTAATTTCTTATTTTATTTTACTTTATTTTTAGAGGGGTAGGGGCAGCGGGAGAGGGACAGAGAGAATCTTAAGCAGGTTCCACACCAAACATGGAGCCTGATAAGGGCTCGATCTCACAACCCTGAGATCATGACCCGAGCTAAACTCAAGAGTTGGATGCTTAACCGACTGAGCCACATAGGCACCCCAACTTGTTATTTTATTTTATTATTTTTTAAGGTTTTGTTTTTTTTTTTTGACAGACAGAGATGACAAGTAGTCACAGAGGCAGGCAGCGAGAGAGAGGAGGAAGCAGGCTTCCCGCTGAGCAGAGAACCCAATGTGGGGCTCGATCCCAGGACCCTGGGATCATGACCTGAGCTGAAAGCAGAGGTTTTAACCCACTGAGCCATCCAGGCACCCCCTAACTTGTTATTTTAAAGCAGAAGAAAAAACTAAAAGTACATTTGTGTCATGTCACTACCAGTATTTCCATATGTCTGAAACATAGGCTGCTCATGGCTGAATGTTAAGGAAGGAGAGCTGGTGATCATAAACGGTGTCTTATGCCAAAAAAGGCAGTTTTGACTTTGTCTTTAAGGTAATGGGAAGCACTGACAATTTTAAGTGTTGAAAGGTTGAATGGAGAAGAAGTAGAAATTATGGGGCACCTGGGTGGCTCAGTGAGTTAAGCCTCTGCCTTTGGCTCAGGTCATGATCTCATGGTCCTGGCATCGAGACCTGCATCGGGCTCTCTGCTCAGCAGGGAGCCTGCTTCCGCTTCTCTCTCTGCCTGCCTCTCTGCCTACTTGTGATCTCTCTCTCTGTCAAATGAACAAATAAAATCTTTAAAAAATAAATAAATAAAAGTAGAAATTATGAGCCTGAGAGTAGAGGAGACAACCTGTAGCAATTCAAGGGGGAAAAAAAAAAAATCTTTTTTTTTTTTTTTTTTTTTTTTTTTTAATGAAAGGGCTTTACTCTTAAGGAGGACATCATGGTAGAATATATTTTTAAAAAATGAGGTGACATGTTATTTACAGATTAGATTACCAAAATAGAGACAACTAGGATAACCTTAAAATATCTTCTGGCCTCACAGAATGTCATGTTAACACAGGCAGGAAATACAGCAGGAGAAGCCTAGTTTGGAAGAAGAGATGTCATCATGATGCCATAAACTTAGTTATTAATCTCCTTGTGGAAACAATTATTAACTTTAAATTTAAGAAAACCTACAAAATTGTTAAATAGATTCATTTAAGCAACAAGGGATTCATGCGATTTAAAAGTAAAATCCAGTATGATACTTAACTATGTTTCACTTGGCATTCTTTCAACAACTACAAAGCCAGCAAAAGGCAATGATTCTCTTACAAGACTCTTTGTAAAAAAGATGATGGTGTTGAATAAGTCACGGATCCTGCCCTTGAGGCTACACACAATGTAACAGATGCTATTATTGAGGTGAGGAGATTTCCTCCAGGTAGAGAAGAGGTATATCAGGAGCGCTGTATTCACTGGCTGCCCTTTCAATAAATATATTGCTAACATGCCATAATAAAAGAGATACAAATTATTCGCTGCTTACCGTTAACAATAACGATGATATCACGGAAGTCAATTTCTCCCCTAGCCTCCACTCTTCCTTCACATCTGTATATACCTTCATCACTTTTATTGATGTTGAGAATCTGCAGATTATTGTTGGCTAGCATAGCAAAGCGATCTGGAAAGTAAGCAAAGGGGAGGAAATGATATCAGTAATTGAAAGCAGAGTCCAGTGTGCTCTAAATTGTCAAGAGTTAAAATATGGCACTTGTCTGACACTATCAAACTTTTCATCAACAAACAAATTCGAATTTGAAAGTAAAATGTAATTTCATGGCTTCAATTTTTCCATTCCACACTGCCTTGTTACACGTTTTTTTCTAAAACACATTCGAGACTTTATTTCCACATAAAATGGTTAGGCTATTATTTTCCCCTTGGTACTCTGAATGCAGAAATGATACACAAAAGAACAATGTTGAGAGATTAGATATTGCAGACATGAAGACATTCTGTAGCAACTTGAGTATGGAAAAGGGTTAGAAAATTGATTGAACAGCCTTCCTCACACAATAATTAAACTAATAATTCTGCATACCCCGAGGAGGCAGCTAAATGATACAATAATATTCAAGTCACATAGAGGACATATAAAGTGGCCATATCTCTAACTTATTTGAATTTTTTCTCTAAGTGCAGATAATCCACTTCAGGAATGAACAGATTAGACTTAATTTTATTTCAAGATTTCATTTTAGCTGTGAGTATATGCACATGAATGTACATTAAAAATAAGCTGTTACAGGGCATGCATTAGTTGATTGCTTAAGTTAATCTGACTAGCCTAGCCAGCATCTCAGCCTGACAGTGTTTCCATAGTGTCTGGCCAGAGTTTTTAATCACCGCAATTTTGTTGCGGTGTTAAGACCTTTTCCCTTCTGGTCTAGCAAAGAATGGTCTGACTTCTAGTCTTATTTTAAAACATTGCAAAAGCAGTATCTTCAATTTAATTAATTAACACATCATTGGACATTATCTAGTTGGATTTACAGTATTTGAGATACTTGGTAAATAAGAGACACATCCTTGACGCCTTGGACCCATTAGTTTAAGGTGCTCATCTCTGGGATATTTACTGTTATTGCCATTAAAGGTTACTTTTTGGACCTATTCCAGTGTTTACTGCTCTTTCCCTATCTGCTGGCTTGATGGGTGAGGGCAAACATGGAAACCACATGAGTAAAAGCTAGAGCCTCCCTCAGCCTGGAGCACTGAATGGATGTGTGGGGTGCACTCTTACCCCCACTCTTGCTGCCAACTGGACTTTGTATAACTCAGAAATAAACTGCTATGATATCAGGCAGTTTGGGGTTCAATTCAGGTTTGAGGTTCCCCTGTCATAGCGATTCCTTAACGCAATTCCTTAATGCCATACCAATTCTACTGTGGGCTACAAATACAAATAGAGAAGTGATCAGACTATGGGATGACTATGCTTCCTACAGTAAGCAAAGGAGAAAATAAAGAGGAGAAATGTGTAGATTCAGAGAATCCCAGAGATGGAAAATATTGATTATAAAGCTGTAGACATGATTATCAGTTCAGGAAGTACAGTAAACCCCCCAACCCCCGTCCATGGTTTTGCCGTCTGCAGTTTCATTTGTCTGCAGTCAGCCATGGTCTGAGAAGCAGATGATCCTCCTTCTGACATTTTATCAGAGATCAAAATAGGACTAATGCTACATCGCCTCTTGCATCTCATCGCATAGGCATTGTATCATCATGTCATAAAAGGAAAAAAGGTGAGTACAGTACAGAAAGCTATTTTGAGAGACAGTGGTCACATTCACACAACTTTTGTTATAGCATATTGTAATAATTGTTCTATTTTATTATTAGCAATTGCTCTTAATCTCTCTTTTTTTTTTAGTATATGTGCTGCCGAAGCGAGCACGCTCTTAATCTCTTAATTTATAAATTAAATGCCTAAGGTATAAATTAAACTTTATCATAGTTTTTTTTTTTTAATGAAAAACAGTATAGGATTTGGAACTATTTGTGGTTTTAAGCATCCACTGGGGGTCTTAAAATGTATCCCCCGTAGACAAGGGGGGGCTACTCCACAAACTTTCCCATAATGTTTATTTCTTCTTTAAGTTGAACCTAAGAAGAGAGACACAAATATTCATGCAGATGCTTTCCCCTGGTAAATTTTCCTTTTCTCCAAGGAAGCTTGAAGAAAAAGAACCTGCAAGAAATTTTAAATTTAAACTCACAAGAAGTCCTGGAATAACTCAGAACTCATAAAAATTTAGAATGTTTCAAGGTCAATGAAAAGATCTATTCAAACATGTGGCTGGAAATTAGGGTGGGAAGCAATTATCAACTTAAGAAGTTCAAATTTAGATTGGGATGCATATAATCATACCTTGATAACTGTAATATTATATTTTTAAATTACTAAAATATGTATTATCATTTGACTCTAATGTTCTTTAATGGTTATAGTGTATTTAGTTTAAAAATAGTAAGGGGGATTAAGAGTCATTTATGGTTTGTGGGGTTGCTGGGGGGAGGTGGGATTGGGAGAGGGGGAGCGGGCTATGGACATTGGGGAGGGGAGGCGAACCATAAGAGACTATGTACTCTGAAAAACAACCTGAGGGTTTTGAAGGGTCAGGGGTGGGAGGCTGGGGCAACCTGAGGGTTTTGAAGGGTCAGGGGTGGGAGGTTGGGGGAACAGGTGGTGGGTAATGGGGAGGGCACGTTTTGCATGGAGCACTGGGTGTTGTGCAAAAAGAATGAATACTGTTACACTGAAAAAATAAATAAAATGAAAAAAAAATAGTAAGGGGAAGAATTATTTTAATCAGGAAGGCAATACTTGATATTACAAGGAAAATAATTTGAATGTATATAATACATAATTGGATGGGAATAAATCAGTGCTTCTTCTAATGGTAAAATTTTGGTTTCAAATGGTCATTTTAATATATTACTTCTACTGGCTGAGAGAAAACTATTAGAATATTAGGAAAACAGTAGTTACCTGCTAAATTGAAATACATATCAATGTTTCAAAACAGAAAACAAACTACATGAAAATCTCATGTCAGATTCTAGGTATGTATGTAAAGTCCATGGAATAATGTTAGTAAGCTATCAAATGGCAGAAAACATTTGAAGAGGGCAATGCTTCAATCACACATAACTATGGACATTAGAACTATCTGATTATTAGAGATTATTCATTTTCTCAATTATACAGAACTTTATTAAAATCCAAGTTTTCATTATTGCCATCAGAAAAATAAATAAAATAAGATAATACTCAATAAGCAATCTGCTTTATGCTCCTTCAAGCAGATTTTTTTCTAGCCCTCTTCTCATTCCCCAGCCACTGAAGGTTGGGCTCATCTATTCTTATGGCTTCAATCACCATTTATATTTTGAGACACAATTTTTCCTCAGATCAGACCATTATATGACTATAAAAGTGCTTAATGGTAGACCAGATAGAGCTACTGGGAAGAACTGTAAGTATTTCAATCTCAGCAAATTTAAAGTTTAGTTTACTGTCTCCACCTGAAATTTCTCATATGGTGTCTCCAGGTCTGTCTTCACATCTTTATGTTGAACTATTTGCCCAGGTCAAATTCTTTGAGCCATCTTTGATTTCTCCATCTCTCTCCATCTGCATATTCAATCAAACTCAATGTCCTGTCACTTCCCCCTTTATCATTACTTGGTCTAAATCTCCTTCTCCTTCAGCAATTATTTCATTAGGGTCTGAACTGTTATCGGTGCCTGGAGTTTTGTCTTGACTGCAATCCAATCCATTCTCCTCAATGAAGTACTAATAGCCTTCTCAAATTCATATCAGGTCATGTCACTGCCTTGATTAAAATCCTTTAGTGATGTTCTCTTTGGATAAATGCCAGATTCCTTTACAGAGATGTCAAGGCCATAATGACTTGACTCAACCTTCCTTTCCAGTTTCCAATCTTTTTAGTCTATGATCAATCCTGGTTTATATTTATCTATTAGTATAAGTATTCTAGTTGCACTTATTCATAAATTCTCATTATAATGAACTAATTCTAGTTTCTGGAAACCACCATTCATGATGTCTTTCACCTCTGGGCTGCAGCAGATGGTGTTTTCCATTCCTGAAAAGTCCCCACCAACCTTTGCCTGGCTAACCTCTTTTTCATAATTAAGGGTTACTTCTCTCTTCAGCAGGTATCTTAGACACCTTCTTTTGCCCTAACAAGTTCAGTTGACATTAGGAGAAGGAAAGGAGAAGTTAGTTGGGGGAAATCAGAGGGGGAGATGAATCATGAGAGACTGTGGAGTCTGAGAAACAAACTGAGGGTTTTGGAGGGGAGGGGAGTTGGGAGTTGGGTGAGCCTGATGGTAGGTATTAAGTAGGGCATGTATTGCATGGAGCACTGTGTGTGGTGCATAAACAATGAATCTTGGAACACTGAAAAAAAATAAAATTATAAAAAAACCCCAAGTTGAGATGTTCTTTATCATTCTCTATCATTGCACTTTCCTTCTAATAGACCTCAGTATGCCTTGTTTTCATTCACTTCTCTATTAATCTTTTCTACTAGACCATTAGAATTTTGAAGAAAGTGAACTTGTTTATCTTGTTAACTAGGACTAGCCACCATCCAACATGTTAGATGGCATGTACTAGGTTTTCAACAAGTAGTTCAAAATTGAATGAATTATTGTATTGGAAATAGGTTACATAAAAAGATACTGAACAAGATTATTTTACCCATAGTTTTTGATGGAAACAGGGTAGCTCATTAGTCAATGATCAACGCATTTAGAATATTTTAGGGACAACTTTCAAATTGGCTGAGGTCAAATGAGCATCTGGAATAGCATCTCCCTCCATTGGGATATTCAACTTTTGTAACAAAATGCCATCTTTACTCCCTAAATGCTTGGATTCTCTTTAGCGGATGGATTTCTTTCAACAAGCAACATGGAAAACCTGCACTTCAAATATCCTAATGGAATTTTAATTATGAATATCTGCCATACAGCTGCTACCAAAAGTATGGCTAATAAGATGGACATTTCCAAACCTTCATTATGTCATCTGGAGCCTGCAAACTTTACTCACATACCACGTTAAAGCTTCAGAAAGTTATCTGGACACACTACATTATTTCAAATCCCCCCTACATGTTCCTTTCATAGTTATAAACTTAATCTTCTTCCATTAGCTCTAACAAAGGGGCCATTGAAGGTATAATCAGGTAAACTATATTATTTCTTGTAAATCCATTATGAGTGCTCAAATTGTTCAACAATGAGCTATGTGGAGTGTTTCTCCAATATTAAAAGGTTAGAAAAGTTTGTCCTTCCTCACAATCCACATAAATACTTTATATCTAGAGTTAAAAATAGAAAAAAAATTGTATCATTTTTTTTCTTTGCTTGCCATGCAACTCTGAGCCAGGTTTACTCTGGACTAGTCACTTTCCTCTACATTCAATTTTTTTTTATTCTAGTTATAACCCGAGTGCATATCATTCTGGTAACACTGATTCTCAAGATTTAAAAACTCAACGAGAAGGAAGGAGAAAGATAAATGTCATTGTGTGGCAAAACCGATATGTACGCAAATATTTAATTCATTCATTTAACAAATATTTATTATGTGCAAGTCTTATTTGAAACTCACAACTATTGTTGAAATTGAAGATAATAACCCACTGTTTACAGAGAGAGAATCTGAATTAGATACAGAGCTGTTAGAAAATTCAAAGCTGCCAGACCCAGGGAAGGAGTAGAGCCGTAATGGCATTCCAGCTTCAAATCATCTTGTCCCTGGATACTGGGAAAAACGGTGTGAGCTATAGCACAGAGTAGCACTCCTTACACTTAACTATCAATCTCTGCTTTGAGGCTTTTGTTCTCTGTGTCTTTTAAAAGCGATAATTCATTTCAAAACCTTCATGTAATTAAGGTTTACAATAAACCAGATGTACACTTGAAGCCTAAGATGAGGCAATCTGAAAATGTTTAGACATTGTCATCTAACTGCTATAAAAGAACTGCCTTTTCTTTACTATTGAGGGAAAAATAGCTGAAAATACATTGCACAAAGTACTCATGTGATGAGCTAATGAAATATAAAGTAGTTATCCTGAAATAAAATAAGAGGAAATGAAGTATGATTTCTCACTAACTTATTATAATAGAAAAAAAGAGAGAGGTAGTCAATAAGCGACAAGTGCTGAAAATGCTATGATGAGAGAAACTGTCTCAAAATTTAAAAAATGACTATTAAACATGATTATGACATGTCCTCTGTACATATTCAAAAATAGATACTATCTGCTTTCTCTCCTTTATGCTATAAGTTTTAGCTCTTAGAAACACACAACGGAATCATCCAGGATGGAAAGTATTTGAAAAGATTCAATTATTTCATAACTCTCTGCAAATGCAGGTGCATTGAAAAATATTCTAAATTGAAAATGCTCCCAATGCACAATGGTAAAGTAGCATAATGTAAGCAAATTATGCTTTCAATTTCAGATGTCATATTATTCTGGAATTTTCGCTCAGTCTGAATCAAAATTATGAAGACAATTTGAATGAATGTATTTTTCCATCTATTATCCATATGCATCTTACCATAATATTTAGAATATGTAGGTGTCTTTGAAAGAACACTGTCAGAATAAACAACAGGGTTCACATAGATATTATTTTAACATTACATAGACGAGTCCAGGGGATGATGTTTGAACTGTAATGTGTAGAATTTGAACGCATCAGGACTGAGTCCTTCATTTACTTATTATCCTTATACAGTTTATACTATTTTTTTCTTAAAAAGATGGGGTCAACAAACCTTTTCTGTGAATCTCCAAATGATAAATATTGTAGTTTAAAAAAAAACTGTGTCACAGCTGCTCAACCCTGTCCCCGAAGCAGTCCTGGCTACTATGTAATGGTCAGGTTGGGCCGTAACCTCACAACACCATACAAAGACAGCAGAGGGGCTGAATTGAGTCCATTATCTGCCAACTCCCAACTTTAGAGTTTAAGTTGTTAGATGCTTGGAATCCAAAAAATAAAATTTCCATATGCAGTCAGGTAGATTGAGTCTTTTTAAAAATTGCACTATTATTAGAACATATAATTTAGGGAGTTACCAAAATACTAACTGTCGGAAATAGCGGTGACTTCCTCATTATGATACAACCAGCTGACAGCAGGGGCAGGTGAGCTGCTAACTCGGCAAACCACTTCGGCATCCTCTCCTTGCTTGAATTCTTGAGGAGATACCACTTCTTTGAAAGTGAGTTTTTCTGTTTCAAGAAAGCAAAACAAACCACAAAAGTATTATTTCTCTCTTCTCCCAGTAGCATATTCCTAAATCTGATTGATGCGATGATGAAATCATCAGCTAACCCTAGATCTTTTAAAACCTTAGGCCAGGTAAGAATTCCTCTACTCAGGGTGCCTGGGTGGCTCAGTGGGTTAAGCCTCTGCCTTCTGCTCAGGTCATGATCCCAGGGTCCTGGGATGGAGCCCCCCATCCGGCTCTCTGCTCAGTGGGGAGCTTGCTTCTCCCTCTCACTCTGCCTGCCTCTCTGCCTACTTGTGATCTCTGTCTGTCAAATAAATAAATAAAATCTTAAAAAAAAAAAAAAAAAAAGAATTCCTCTACTCAAGAACTTCCCATTCTCCCTGAGAGGAAAATTTGCAGTCCATATAATGCCATACTAGGTGCTGTGTGAACTGGAGTCAGCCCCACAATTCTGATCCTGATTTCTTCTCTCTTTTCCTAGTCTCTGTGATCCAGACAAACTGTCTTCTTTGCAATTCCTTGAATACTCCCAGTTTGATCTCATCCTCAGGCTTTGTGCTCCTTTGAATTCCTTCAGATTTTTGCTCAAACTTCACAGATAAAATAACCTTCTCTCTTCCCAGCTCAACTCTCCCTCTCTTTACCACACTAACTTTCGTCACTATAGAAATCTATAGCATGTCTATCTAGCACCCATGTATTTGTCTAAGTTCATTCATTGTGTTTTTCTGCTTACTAAAATAATAAGCTCCAAGTGCCAGTGACATTTTCTTTTTACTGAGTGTCTAGGACTTCGAATACTGCCTGCCATGTAGTAGACACCCAATAAGTGTGTCCAATGAGTGAAAGAATATGGGTATTTATGCTTGTTGAGAAATTTTCACAGAAGTAACTCATTGTTCTTGCCAGCAAAAAAAAGTCATCTCTTTAGTTTACAAACAAAACACCAGGCACCTTCCTTTTCATCGCTCAAAGTAATGAAAAATCTTTCCAAATACTATGTCTGTGAAATGATCACTTCAATTTATTTTTTTCCTATTTATGAAATAGGTACAGTGGGGATCATAGAAATAGACATACCATCTTTTTCTTTAGGAGTTTTGAAACTAACAGGAGTAGGGGCAAAGTTGAAATCAGGAAAAACGACAGTAATGTTCCAGCAAATTGCACTGGAGACCAAGGAGGAAGTCATGCTGTGGGAATGCTTTGCCTTTTCTTTTTCGTATCTTGTTTCTACAATAATAGTAGTAATAGTAATAATAATAAAACTTTAAGGAAGAGATACCTTAAGTTAGTATTTTTAAAAATTTTATAATTTTTCAGATATTTTTCATTAATGTAATAGAAATACTATCACATATCAACTGGAAGGCATTGTTCTAAAACCTTTATATAATATTAATAACTAATGTAGTGCTTAAAACAGCTTTATGTATGAGGTAGGCAATACTATTAGATCTACTTTATAGAGGACAAAACTGAAGACAGAGAGGATAGACATTTGCTAAAGCTACAAAAGGAAGTGATAGAGCCTGGTTTCAAGCCTAGGGGGTCAACAGGCTTTCATGTGTTCTTAAACAGTTTCAGGATTCTTGGGGCACCCGGGTGGTGCAGTTGATTAAGCATGTGACTCTTGGTTTTGGTTCAGGTAATGATCTCAGGGTCATGAGGTCCAGCCCGGTGCCAGGTTTCCTGCTCAGCTAAGAGTCTGCTTAAGACTGTCTCTCCTTCTCTGTCTGCCCTTTCCCCTTCTCTAAAATAAGTAAATAACTCTTTAAAAAAAGGGGGGGGGGCGCCTGGGTGGCTCAGTGGGTTAAAGCCTCTGCCTTCCGCTCAGGTCATGATCCCAGGCTCCTGGGATCAAGCCCCGCATTGGGGTCTCTGCTCAGCAGTGGGCCTGTTTCCCCTGTCTCTCTGCCTGCTTTTCTGCCTACTTGTGATCTCTGTCTGTCAAATAAAAAAATAAAATCTTCAAAAAAAAAAAAAAAAGAAAGAAAGAAAGGTTAATGATTCCTAAATGTAAGAAGGGGGAAAGAATGCAGAAGGCAGTCAATCTCAAGTCATAAAATGAAGTGTAAATGTGGAAAGCTTTATTAATGAAAGTTCTGATGGTGAAAAATCCAGCTAGATATTATTCTCCACTAGATGAGTTTTCAGTTTTGCTGTATTTACTCCTGTTCACCGACCCTTCCTCCATTCTCATTCTAGACTGGTCACTGCTATCATGTATGCAATTTCATTTGTTCTAGTCCTGACCTTTTATTTTAATGTGAAAAAGTACTCCTTATAAATTTCATAATACTAAATGATGTTCTCTACTCACCCAAAAGATTTTCAATGGCCGGAGAATATTAAAACATTTTCACCTCTGTTATTTAACCAACAGAAATGGCTCCACCTATGTGTTTATAATCTACTATTTCTTACTATCTATTCTATTTTAGAGATATACTATGGTAAAATAGAAGTAAGCTGATATTTGTAATGGTCTCAGGACATTGTCTAGCACATAGTTTTTCATGAGTGTCAGTTTTTATTAAATGCATTTTTTTTTTGCTCACAGCCACATTTTAATCAATTAATAAATGCATGACTTACGGTAAATTTCCAAAACAACTGTAGCTTCTTGTGTCTGTCCTTTGGCATCTGTTGCTTGACAACGATAAATCCCTGCATCCTCTATATTTGCGTTGTAGATGGTTAATCGTGATCTGACACCTTCCTTTTGCACTGCTACCCTCTGTGTTGAAATTATCTTCTCTCCTTGAGGATTATACCAGTCTATACTCTCAGGTTCACCAATTGCTGCAAAGATCCACGGGCAAGATATGTTTGAAAATTTGTTGCAAGTGTTTGTTTTGGCATTGACATTTACTATTATGTGACAACTTTTAACAATTTGGGGAAAAATGTAAATAGGAGAAGGCTGGAAGTCTGAAAATCTTACAAAATTCAAAGTAAACACAAATGTTAGCACACATGTTCATCCTTATTTATCCAATGTTGAGAATTCAGTCCTGTTTGCATAAGCAAAACCCAAAAGTTCTACAGGAAACTGACAGCATGGTATTTAAGCTCTGATAGTTGAAAATTTACTATAGCAATGTATGAATTATTACTACAGTTAATTTATAAAACTGGCTTGGCCACTGAGTCAGACATAATTAAAAATGTTTGATATATCTGAACAGAAACACAATTACTAACATGATTTCACCTGTTCCCAATTCTCTTTGCCAGGGTCAGGAGATAGCACTTTTGTCCCCAATGAAGCAAAGTTCATAACAATGTAAATCCTATACAAAATAAACCTTGGTTTTTGATAATACTTAATTTGTTATTAATTTCCCAAGTTGTTAAACTTGTACTGATAAGGCTAATAACTATTTTTCAAAATGGAGCCCTAATCTCTTTTCTCAACTCTAATGAACAGTTTCATCATTCTAACCTAAAACTGTTAACTATTTAATCATATGATAATTAGAATGCATTGAAACGATACTTATACTGCTAGGCAATTACAACCAAATCATTACAGAGTAAACATTTATTTAAGTATTCCAATTCAGAATCCAGGTTAATATACTCTTTGTAAAAGCTGAAGCTTCCAATGTTTGCTTTTACTCACCTAAAGGATGTATTTCACCTAATTACTTGAGAGATAATTTGTGGAAGCAGTATACACTATTAACTCAAAAGTATCAAGGGAAAATGCATAAAGTTAACTAACATCTGCAGGACCACTTTGAAAAACATTGTTCCATCTTATTTTTTCCCAAAGAAATGGCTTTAGAAACAAATTATTGTGCTTTCCACATCAAATTAGACATGTGTGAGCAAAAAGTATGAAAGACGGTTTAGTTAAATCTTAAATGGATCTTAGTTATGTTATCTTTAGTTCTTTCTGGACAGAACCATAAAACCGTAGTGGTTATGGGATTACTCATTTGGGGGAGGTATTTGCTTTGATTTCCCTCTCCATAGAGAAGTTCAAATGAATAATTTCAATGAGCAGTGCTTTGAATTTGAACAATACAAAATTTCATTTTATACAGTAAATTATATCGAACATTCTGTGAAATATTTTGGCCATTTTCTTACTTAATAATATGATATAAAATTTCATTATCATGGAGAATTTATACCGTATTTTCATAGAGCAGTCAGTCATGATTCTCTTTTCATGACATCTCTAGTAAATAATAATCTCCAGTGAAACTCTCCATGTTATTTTATTAAGACTAGACTACTGGAAATACTGATAAATAACATTAAAGTTTTTATTTTCTTAAAAATGTAGTATACAAATTCATTTGCTATTTATGACATACTCTTATTTAGCCCTCTCAGGGTCTGACCCCCTGACAGTGTAAATTTAAAACATTTATTTTACTGAGTTTAGATGTCTATGTTTTAGTGTATCAAGAAATTTCAGTCATAGCAACTTGGTCAGCATTGTAGTAGGAAAAATAGATGAAAGCATTCTGATTTGCAGGGGTTTCCCACATCGTTTTTTTTTTTTTTTTATTCTTGTTTTACTACTCTGTTTCATATATATAAGGGCACTTACATGACAACAGTATGGCTCTTGATTATACAACTTTATATAAGGAAAAGAAAATGTTTCATTATTTTGCCTTATTTTACGAGCAAAACTTAGCACACTAAATGATATGAATTCATTCTTTTCAATTATGTCTTAATTGACCTTATGTAATACCTACAGAGGTAATAACGTTATATAATTTAGATCACTGTGATATGCAAATGTAAGAAAATAATACAATTTCATTTTCAAAATACTTCATTACTCTGTGAATATATGATACAACTGAGCTGTGTGTGTGCATTTGTGTATTTGTGTACACAAAATATGGATGAGATTTAAAACAATGATCTACATTCTTAGGACAAAGCTCTGCTGACATAATAAATGATGTTGAACCAATACTTCACTTGCTCTCTGCCTATTTGTCAATATGCAAAAATAAGCATCCACAGACCTATCAATTTAGACCTTTAGGAAGAACCGTGGCTTCTATTAGTTTTTCATAAAATGTGATATTATATATACATATCATGTAATATGTATAACATAGTATATGTTATTTATAAATGTTATGATTATTTCTATTTTATTAATTTTAATAATAATTTAAATAAACCATGCAATTCTCAAGACTTGTATAATGCATTTTATGTCAGAAATGCCTATTTTAATTCAGTTTTGAATTACTTAGGCATATTCAGGAATAAAAGCAATTTTAAAATACCCTAAAAAGCAATTTTGACTCTAGATGAATATTATTTAAAACTTTAGGTATGAAGGCTCGTATGCATAAAAATGAATTTGATGAATATAAATAGAAGTCAAATGTGTGCATTTGTGAGCTCCACAGTACTCTGAATTAGAATTTGTTGCTTAAGTATTTAAATGTCTTCTGAAAAAATTCTGCACGTGCATGATTAAAGTAAATGAGGTCCATAAAATTTCCCACAGGTATTATGATATATGATACTTCTGATTAATAGTCACAAAATTCTTGCAAAAGTTTTTCTGATTAAATATCTACTTTTTTTAAAATTCACTTTTCAGGGGCGCCTGGGTGGCTCAGTGGGTTGAGCCGCTGCCTTCGGCTCGGGTCGTGATCTCAGGGTCCTGGGATCGAGTCCCGCATCGGGCTCTCTGCTCAGCGGGGAGCCTGCTTCCCTCTCTCTCTCTCTGCCTGCCTCTCTGTCTACTTGTGATCTCTCTCTGTCAAATAAATAAATAAAATATTAAAAAAAAAAAAAATTCACTTTTCATAAGGATGGATTTGATTTGCTTTGTCCCAAAGTTTTCATTCAGGTGTAACTACAGTGCAGTGTGCCATATCTAATTTATTCATTGCATATTTACAAAGATAATTCAGTTATAATATTTACATTCATCCTAATATTACTATTTATACAGGAATACTATTTGAATTTATTTAAGTTATTGTGCATACATTATATTTGATAAGTTATTTTCAAAATAAATGAGCTAGTTCGGCAGTCAAAATTAACAAGTTGAAATTAACAGAAATAAAATTCATATTTTTTAACATACAAAATATGGTTATTAACACTTCCCAACTCATAAACCCAATGACAATATAAGGTCTTATTTTCAGAGAATTGTTTTTCACCATTTAAATGTTGCCAATATATAATATTAAATAATTAAAGCATAAAACAAGTTATCATCTGAAAATATCTGTACAAATACATACCTGTACATGTGAAGAATTTAGATTCGCCCACACTAAGCTCTACTTTGCTAAGTGAAATTGTCACTTGAAGAAGAGCTGAAAAACATATTTAAATCATAATTAAATATGGCTTTCAACATGAATTCTAAGATTCTATCACATGATCTATAAACGATATGATCCAAACAGCAATTATTTTCCCTGTAAATTTTTATTACCCATAAAAAGAAATGAAAGTTTTATAAAATGCAATCTAATATGAAATATAACCTAACAACATTATGTCTGTTACATTAGTATACAGCTCACAACCAGATCAAATACAGGACTTATTTAATATAACATGTTGAAATTTGTTTGTCACATAAATGAGTCAATTTATACTCACTTCCGTATTTACATTCTTGGTTGTATATGTGCCACCACGTTGGGCAATGACTACAGAAAATGTTTGTCCAACATTTGGAACCTCATTTGAATGGGTAAATCCTACACTGTCATCATAACCATAAAAATATAAACTGCATTTTGACTACCTACTAAAATATTTCCATGAAAAGATGAAAAACACTGCATAAGAAATGTGAATGAACACTATTTTCACAAGATAAATAAATTAATTGATGGAACTAGGGCGACAGTAATCAAATAGCAAAGATGTTCGATAAGCTTGTTGTCCGATTTGAAATAAAATAGCTGAACATTCTAAAATTTTAGAGGATACTTAGAATTATATTTTAATACAAATTGAAAGTCTTATGTTTCTAATAATATGGTAGGCAAGATAGTGTGACCGCACTGCAAAACCCTTCCCACATCCCTTACGTCCAGATACCTATAGCTGGTCTTTCAGAAAAGTAGTGGAGCATCAAGGGGAAAAAAAAAATGAAGAACGATCTAAAAATCAGAGTATAAATTGATACTGGAAATTTGTGGATTGTAGTAAGCAAAGGGTGCACAGATTGCATAAAGATGGGGTCAAAACTTGTCTATAAAAGGGGGTGCTGTAGTATACCAGGTAACACGGGAGCAGAATAAAATTCACCCTTAGTATGAGGAGGGTATAGAATAAATCAGCCCACTGGCAAAAGGGCAGTGATAAGGAGAGTTGACTGTTCTAGCCTGTGCAGGAGGGGAACTGTTTCTGTTTAAACAGATTAACCACACTCTGCCATATCCTAGGTTTGGGAATTTAATTTATAGACACATGTTCTTTGGGAACCTCCAAGCTGAAATACTAAACAAAAAAGCAGTGTCACACGTGGGGCTCACAGCTAAGTGGCAAACAAACATAATCCCCTTCCGAGGAATTATATCATTGGCCCACACTGCCCAGGATGTTCATAAATTAAGCTCTCTTCAACCTAAACTCATATTCTGTCCTAAAAAAAAAATAATAAAGAAAAAGTGGTGAAATAAGGCACTAAGAGCAAGAATCAACTAAAACATTCAAAAGGATAAAGAGAACCATGAAATTTCAAAAAATGGAATTAGACTCAGAACATAACTTAACTGTAACAGAAACATTTAAAGAAATGAATTGTAAAATCAAAAACATAAGAGAAGAAACTATTGTTCAAGGAAGACTTGTTGGACATGTTTAAGCTCTTATTTATTTATTTATTTATTTATTTATTTATTTATATTTAAGACTTTATTCATTTATTTGACAGACAAAGATCACAAGTAGGCAGAGAAGCAGAGAGAGAGAGGAGGAAGCAGGCTCCCTGCTGAGTAGAGCGCCCAATGTGGGGCTCCATCCCAGGAACCTGCAATCATGACCCAAGCTAAAGGCAGAGGCTTTAATCTACTGAGCCACCCAGGCGCCCCTGTTTAAGCTCTTTAATATATGTTTCTTTATACTCCTCATCACTGAATAACACATTCCTTGTTTTGCAGGATACCTCTTTGGGAAACAGGCTGGCTTACATGGTTTTCTTCTCCTCTCAGTTCTGGGTCTTATTTTTATTCATAATTCCTTAATTCTCAAAGAGTGTTTGGTATATTACAGGGGCTCAACAAGTGGTCAAGTGGTCAATAAATCTGAGATTTCAGAGAGAAATAGGTTAAGAAAAGCACAGAAGTTAGAAAGAATAGGAAGAAAAAGAGGAGAACCAGGGGACTAGAGAGTTATCTACAAGCTACAAACAAGGCCAGTTCCAGTGAGCATTCACAGATGAGAACTTTTCATTTTGAAGCATAACTAATCCTTCAAGTGCATTTAGTTTAAGTGTAATGGGGCAACAGAAGCAAATTGCGGAAGTTAAGGAAATTGAGACTATCCCTACAATAAGCTTAAATAGGAAGAGAAGGCTGAAGTTTTGAGGATCCACAATTCTGGGCATGTGGTTGGGGGTTTTATAAATTGAGAAAGATCTGTGCAGATAGAAAAGATCTGAGTTTAGGTTCAAGAGTTTAGGTTGAAGAGAGCTTAAATATGAACATCTTGGGCAGTGTGGGCTAATGATATAGTTCCTCGGAAGGGGGTTATGTTTGTCTGCCACTGAGCTGTGAGGCCCACGAGTGGCACTGCTTTTTGTTTAAAGATCTTCTAACAGATAGAAGGGAAGGAGGCAAAAAAGACATTATACGGTTGAAAATGAAAAGGGAATTTCCATTCTGTTCCACGTTTTCCTTCTTACTCCCTTCTCTTTCTTTTTTTTTTCCTTTTCTCTTGGGATCTTCAGTATGCACTTTTGCAAAACCTAATCCTATGATTTCCAACCCTCAGCTAGAATTCAGTCGGATAGCATAATCTAATTTCAAACTTTCTATGTGCAAACCGAATCTATTTTCCTTCTGTCAAAAGTTGCTCACTGTTCATATTCCATTTTGGGGCATCATCAATCAATTTTCAAGTCTTGGAGATAGAGCCTCTGAAATATCATTTGCCTGCATTCTTATTTATTTCCAACACTTCTCCCCCTAATACATGTACTCATTAATTTTAATGTGAGATGTTTATTTTAATCTGAGATAGTGATATATCAGATTCTATATTTCTTTTTGTGACTTTTATCTCTTCAATGTCTCCTTCCACGAAGTATTTCTCAGGCTGCTGCATGGATAACCTTTTAAAGCTGTTTAATTTCACCTGCCTGTTTCAAAAGTCCTCAAAGTGGATTTGCTTAGCCCAATTAGTTATTACATAAAATTTAATGCCTTTCCAAGTTTATTTCCAATTACTCTCTCCCAACCCTGTGAAGCTACAGACAACCACAATGAATCATCCCTGCCCTTTTTACATGGACTCCTTTACTTTCCGGTCAATGTGGATTCGCTCAAACTTATTCCTCTGCTTTTCTCTCCCTTTCTCACTTGTCCACGTGGCTGGCTATATCCTATCTTCAAAGCAAGAGTAAAATATCAATAACTTTATAAGATGTTCTTTGATAGCCTCTTCTAAGGTAACAACAAATAAATATCTTTGATCAGCAGGCATTTTTATTAAACAATGAAACTTACATAACAGCTAATTATATTAACTTCTCTACCTTATTTAAATGTAAATCTCTAAAAGTGAAGGCTCATCAACCTCACTTCTGTTCCTCCTTTAATTAAATTGATAAAATATGAATGCATGGCAGAACAATGGATAAACACCAAGAGCTTACTGTACAGCAGGTACAGAACACTGACTTTATTAACAATATCAAATTGTGCAATGACCTCATTGTTTTAAAAAGAATTTAACAATATCAGACAGTTTGAGAAATGTCTGCTGATTATTATTCAAACACTTTCCATCTTTAGTGTTTGTAGTAAATTTGTTTTTCTAAGGAAAAGTTTATAGAAAAGACAAAGGATGTAAGCATTTTAAATGCTAAATATAGTTCTGGGTAATTTTACACTGATTTGCTGATGGGTATAATAGATAACCTATTCACTGTAATAAAATGAAAGTGAGCCTGAAATTAATTAGTTAATTTATATTAAAATACTTGGTTAATTTTTCATTCAGTAAAAACGATCAATTCACCCATTAATCAAGACCATACTTTCCATGGACATTTTGGTGACTAAACACATTGCTATATTTCAGGTATTGAAGTATATAAAGAAAATACATAATTCTTTAGTTTAATACATTTCCCCAAGGCTAGATGTGCTCTAATTGACCTCTACAGATACATTAAAACATGTTCATATTAGGAAAAACCTGGACAACTAAATTTAAGGTCATGTCTTAATCATGTTTCTAGTGATTTAACATCCAGAGTTTCTTGTAATCATTCTTGACCTGTGGCCACATCCAACAGTCTCATTTTGGACCCAAATGTCAGAAGAAAATTAAAGTTTTGTAGTATCAGAAGTTGTGTTCAGAGAAAAGTGAACAGGGCTGATATATTTGATACCTACTTAGTTAACCTCTCCATTTTTGGTGTTTCAAATTACACACACACAAAAATGAAAGTGGATGGTAATATGCGGCCTTTATTTCATTTAGAAAAAAATAATAAGCATTTCTAATTACAATTTCCATTTAGGACTGGAATTTGAAAATAAAATGGCATTCACTGAACAACCCCTTTTTGATGTTTTACTTTTTATGTATTTGGAATAGATATAATAACTTTAAAGAAAACTGTGAAGAGTGTAGTATTTCAATGATCCATTGCCAATAAGGGCCATCATTGATTAAATAATGGTATTCCTTATAAATTAATCAATAAACCATCTTTTTGTATTAGAATTAGGGTTGAATCATTGAAAAAAATGCCAGTATCTTCACAATACATTCTTTTTTTTTTTTTTTCATTTTATTTATTTTTTCAGTGTAACAGTATTCATTCTTTTTGCACAACACCCAGTGCTCCATGCAAAACGTGCCCTCCCCATTACCCACCACCTGTTCCCCCAACCTCCCACCCCTGACCCTTCAAAACCCTCAGGTTGCCCCAACCTCCCACACCTGACATTCTTTTTTTTTTAATTTAAGTAATTTCTACACCCTACCCATGTGGGGTTCAAACTCACAGCCCCTAGATCAAGAGTCACGTGCTCTTCTGACTGAGTTAGCCAGGCACCCCTCTTCATGATAGAGTCTTAAAGTAAGAGAAAGCTTAAACCCACAGACTGAAAAGTGGAGCCATGATAAATCTGTAACATTTGTGAAATAATTTCAAAGAAATCCATGTAATATCAACTTTAGACTTAGGTAAATCAAAAATTATCTATAAAAATTAGTGTATTTATTAACTATTTGCATTTTGCAAATCACTCTTTTAAATGCAATGGTGTATAAAAATAATAAGCCACAGTTCCAAATGTCAAAGGAATTATAATTTATTTGGAAAGACTAATACTACATAAAATGAAAAATGATAAAACAAGATAGAATGTATCACTTATGGCCATCAGGAGAATTATAATCAGGAAGCCTCCACAGAGGGCAAAAAAAACTTGAAAAAGATGTGATAGATATTGCAGTAGACAGAAAGAGGGTAGACATATGTGAATATGGGAATATGTCTATGACATATGGGGACTATATGTGCTTCTGGACCTTCCAGGTAAGGCAAAGGTATCCAAGGAACATTCAGAGGATAGCTAGAGATCAATATAGAGGAGGTTAACTTCATATAATATTGGTAATATATTATCATTGGAGAAATAGTTTTGAAAAGACATCAGAGGATCTCAAAAGCCATGGTAAATATCAAATCTTAAATTTTTCTTCATTAATTATTTATAAATAGATACTGACATGACAAAATTGGCATTTAATAAAGGTTAGGCAGAAGACAGGATGACTGACAACTGAATTAACGGGACAAGCATTTCAGAGTGTGTTGAGTATCTGCGTTGGCTGGTAGCAAAGAATATGGAAAGACAGGAATGAATGTAACAAGGAAAGATCATAATAGGAGTTACCTCTTTGATCAATTAGAAAAATGGTGAAAAAGGGAAAAAGTCAAAGACGTTAAGATTTTCTACTTCAATGAAACGAAGGTCACCAAAGTGAAAAAGAGTATCAGGAGAAGAGCTAATGGAGGGAATATACGGAACTGCAGTTTATTTCCTAAATGAAAATTATTTCTCAAAATAGAACACAGGGAACATTTTAACAAAGGTAACTGCTGTCATAACAAAGCTTAAATTAATAATTTAACCATGCATATCAAATAGCAGATATTCAGAAGAGGCTTTTTTAATTTATAGGAATATAAATATAATGAAGTCACTGGCATTTCTAAGTTCCATGAGGGGCCCAAGAGCCCATTGCAATTTGATACAACATTTAGCAACGGCATTTAAAATGGCCAGTTTATCACCTACAGAGGTTTAAAAACTGACAACTTAATCAGTCTACTATATGCCTGACACAAAGCAGAGTTGGATTCACTTAAAATTCAACAGACACACAGAAAGAACTTAAGGCACTGATTTAACTTTGTACAATGACTTGTAACATTTTTCAAGCACGCACTATTATTCCTTGGCCTCCTTGGAGCTGGGAGAACTAAGGCACTTACCTACTAATTACAGAAACTCTCAAGGAATCTTACTCACTGAAAGTCCTTATAAATTATTTATGCCAAATGTGTATGATTTTTCTCAGTTTTTCATTGAAAACATTTTAAAACTTATCTGCTTTAAGAGAACTAGGTACATGGATTATTTACTTTTTTATTATTGAATTTCCATGTCACCATATTACAACAGTCTGAGTGGTTTACTAGATTTTGAAAATGTTCAAGAAAATTCAGAACTTTGGAAGTATAAGAAAGAAAGACTATCTTCAAATACTTTAGGAAATTTGATGGCTATAAATATTTTATGAAAATTTTATTAGTAGTAGTATTGTTATTGTTATTATTATTATTTTGAAGATTTTATTTATTTGACCGAGAGAAAGCAAGAGAGGGAACACAAGCAGGGGGAGTGGGAGAGGGAGAAGCAGGCTTCCGGCCCATCAGGTAGCCTGATGTGGGGCTAGATCCCAAGACCCTGGTATCATGACCTAAGTCTAAGGCAGACACTTAACAACTGAGCCATCCACACCCTGAAAATTATTTTTAAATAAATTCTTTCATCTAAGTTTACAAAGATGAAGTTAAACTTTTTAGTGTAATTCCTCTTCAACTCCATGCTGTTGTTGTTGTTGTTTTATATTTGAATCCAATTTTCCCATCTTAAGGTAGGAAAATAAATACACCAGTTGCTAGATCACCTGGGTCCTTTTAAAAGAAACTGGTCTACCTCCTTAATGCTTCTGTTTCAGTCGGCCTTTCCTGTCAAGCTTCTGACCCCATCTAATCAATTCCATCCTAAAAGTCACTCATCCAATATATGGTGAAGCCAGATTTGAATCCAAAAATTTGTGCTCAGTGCTTGTGATCTTTACTTTATTATACTCTTCACATAAATATTCTTTAAATTTTCGGTGTAGTCTGGCTTCATTGTAAGCACTCAAAACTCAGCTTCCATTTGCCCATCATCCCCTCTTGCATATGTCAATTATATGTATTTGTATATAAAATTTGTATATATCTCCCTCTCATAATCTGTGAGAACTAGAAACATATTTGCTAATGCCTATTATACTGATTTACTTAAGAAAAAAACCCTTTTATAACTCTCAAAATCAGCACATCAAAACTCAAAAGCATTCTCTTCCTGTTTTATTCCATTCTTTATTCTCTATCTTAAGTTATGGCATTACTATCTATTAAATCTAGTTTTCCAGAAAAAAATAGAAATTTCTAAGGTTTTCTCACCCTCTCCTCTCACTAATATAAAATTCACATTTTTAACTCATTCTTCATTAAGTTTCTCTCAAATCTGCTTCTGTTCTGCATCCTCTCTGACTTACTTTGGTTTGTAAGAAAGTCCATAATAAATCAATGTGTATACTACTAAGTATTTACCCAAAGAATACAGAAATACTAATTCAAAGGGATACATGCACACCAATGTTTATAGCAGCATTATCTACAGTAGCCAGGTTAACGAAGCAGCCCAAGTGTCCATAAAGGATAAAGAAGATGTGAGATATAGATATAGATAGATACATAGATTAGATAGATAGATAGATAGATAGATAGATAGATAGATATAATGGAATATTACTTGGCCATAAAAATGAATGGCAAAAATCAACAAGACAGGAAACAACGTGTGTTGGAGAGGATGTGGAGAAAGGGGAACCCTCTTACGCTGTTGGTGGGAGTGCAAGTTGGTGCAGTCACTTTGGAAAACAGTGTGGAAATTCCTGAAGAAATTAAAAATGGAGATTCCCTATGACCCTGAAATTGCACTACTAGTTATTTACTTCAAAGATACTGATGTAGTGAAAAGAAGGGCCATCTGTACCCCAATGTTCATAGCAGCAATGGCCACACTCACCAAACTGTGGAAAGAACCAAGATACCCTTCAACGGATGAAGGGATAAAGAAGATATGGTCCATATATGCAATGGAGTATTATGCCTCCATCAGAAAGGATAAATACCCAACTTTTGTATCAACATGGACGGGATTGAAAGAGATTATGCTGAGTGAAGCAAGTCAAGCAGAGAGAGTCAATTATCATATGGTTTCACTTACTTGTGGAGTATAAGGAATAACACAGAGAACATTGGGAGATGGGGAGGAGAAATGAGTTGGGGAAATTGGAGGGCGAGACAAACCATGAGACACTGTGGACTCTGAGAAACAAGCTCAGGATTTTTGAGGGGTGAGGAGTTGGGTGAGCCTGGTGGTAGGTATTAAGGAAGGCACATATTGCATGGAACACTGGGTGTAGTGCATAAACAATGAATTTTGGAATGCTGAAAAAAATAAGATAAATTTTTTTTTAACTGAGAACTATTTTAATTTATTTATTTTTTCAGCATAACAGTATTCATTGTTTTTGCACAACACCCAGTGTTCCATGCAAAACGTGCCCTCCCTATTACCCACCACCTGTTCCCCCAACCTCCCACCCCTGACCCTTCAAAACCCTCAGGTTGTTTTTCAGAGTCCATAGTCTCTTATGGTTCGCCTCCCCTTCCAATTTTTTTTTTTAATAAACATATAATGTATTTTTATCCCCAGGGTACAGGTCTGTGAATCGCCAGGTTTACACACTTCACAGGACTCACGATAGCACATACCCTCCCCAATGTCCATAACCCCCTCCCCCTCTCCCAATCCCACCTCCCCCCAGCAACCCCCAGTTTGTTTTGTGAGATTAAGAGTCATTTATGGTTTGTCTCCCTCCCAATCCCATCTTGTTTCATTTATTCTTCTCCTATCCCCCTAACCCCCCATGTTGCTTCTCCATGTCCTCATATCAGGAAGATCATATGATAGTTGTCTTTCTCCGATTGACTTATTTCACTATGGAATACTATGCAGCCATCAAAAGAAATGAAATCTTGCCATTTGCGACGACGTGGATGGAACTAGAGGGTATCATGCTTAGTGAAAAATTTTTTTTAAATGAAATCTTGCCATTTGCAATGACATGGCTGAAGCTGGAGAATATTAGGCTAAGCGAAATAAGTCAATATCATATGATTTTGTTCATATGTGGAACTTAAGAAACAAAACAAATGAGCGAAGGGAAAAAAAGAGAGAGAGGCAAACCAAGAAAGAGACTCTTACCTATGGAGAACAAACTGATAGTTACCTGAGAGAAGGAGGGTGGTGGATGGGTGAATTAGGTGATGGGGATTAAGGACTGCACCTGTGATGAGCACCAGATGATGTACGGAAGTGTTGAACCACTATATTAGACATCTGAAACTAATATTACACTTCAGTTAACTAATTTGAATTAAAAAAACATAAAAAATGTGCATACATGAAGTGATACTATAGAAAATGAAACAAAAACAAGTGAATATGTCTCTTTTTGCTTTCTTTTTTAAAAGATTTCATGCATTTATTCATGAGAGACAGAGTGAGAGGCAGAGGGAGAAGCAGGTTCTCCATGGATCAGGAAGCCCAATGCAGGACTCGATCTCAGGACTCTGGGATCATGACCTGAGCCAAAGGCAGACACATAACTGACTGAGGCATCCAGGCACCCTGCAAATGAAAATTTCTTATTCATATTTCTCCATGAATGTTTCTGTTGGCTGAACTGAATAAATAACAGTTGTTAATCTACTTTTATTCTCTTTAGACTATTCTATTTTTGAGAATCTAGGCTTTGCTAAATTTAGAAAAAATTGCATAAATTAAATTAGTGACATATTAAGTGCCTTTTGAGTAAACTGTTTTGCTATCATGGATTATTCAGTAATTGTGGGTATTTGTGTTTCAATCCAAACATGCATTTTACTTGTGAATAGAAGTATACAAAAATGTCATCCAAATGACTGGTACTCAAAAAGTAACCAGTGTTCAAAAGAGAACATGTGAAGGAAAAGAAAGGCCAAATAAGGATAAAAAGAAAGAAATACAAAAGAAAATGAGAAGATATGTAAAGAAATGTCAAGAAATGATGAGCTTGGGAAGACCATCATGGTGAGGCAATATATTTTATGGTCATAACACTTTCATATGTCATAGAACCACAGCACTGAGCAAAAATCAATCACTTATGTATTGAGATTCTCCCACATGTCACACATTTAAAACCTGGACTTACTAAGAAATTATGAATAAATCATAACAAAGAGGAAATGTTTGTGAAATGAAGTTCATGCAGATTCAAATATATTTTTGTTGTAAAAGCAGACAATTTTTTCCCAAAATACATTGTCTGAAATTAAGTAACACGTAGTAAGTTTAGAATAAGATGTAGAAGTCGAAACTCCAAATTTGTCTATTTATTTTTTGAAACTCATATTTAAATAAACTTCAATACATAGCATACTCAGCAAAATAGTTTGTCAATAAAAGTAGAACAATTACTTTAATGTTTATAAACCTGGAAGCAATAAGACCATCTATCCCATATTTTAAAATTAATTTTTCTTAAAATGTAAATAAAAATAAAAAAATATCCCTTTATGCCAATTAGTCTGAAAAATGTCGTCTGAGTGTAAAGGGATGCAATCTCTGCTTACGTGGTAGGCAGGCCCAGAGTCCGTTACCAGACCGAGCACAGCTCACTCATCACTTTTGGTGAGTGTGACATTTAATTAAAACTAAAATATCCTGAAGTGGCAGCTAAGTCCAAGTTCTATATCCAATCCAAGTTTATTTCAATAGACACCACTTAGACATGTAACTTATTAGCTGCCTTGATGAAACTAGGATAGAACACTGTGTAAAATTTTGAATCACTGCTAATACTATGCAGTAATAAATCAAATTAAGAAGAGTGTTTGCATTGAGCCTAACTCCTAAGTGGATGCCCTTGTAAGTGCTTTGTCTCCTCCAAGTGTGTGAACTTTCTCTACAGATTAAGGTTAGTGTAAGCCTTATTCATAAGCCTGATGAATCAGAAATCAAACATCTGTCACAGCCCAGCTACACCAGTGTTTACCTGCCTTCCTTGCCTGAACTGAATCATAGTGCTCGCTATTCAACACTCAGTACTTATCAGCACGCCTTGATATCCATTGTCAGAAAACGTGAATCCTGTCAGGATATTGCAAATTCTAGTATGAAATGGTGCGAAGAAAAGAAGGAACAGTCTTCCTCAACTTTAGGAACAAAAATGTTTTAAATTAGAAGCACTATGATAAGGGACCCATGAACGATGCCATCCTTAATGTAAGACCATACTAATTTCCTTTGCTCAGTGTAAATCATAAAATTACTATAACATGAGTACACTACGTCCCAGAATTCAAAATATTTTTATAGAAATACACTCCCTTAAAATAAACAGTTTTGAAAGAATATTATATGCATGAGTCATAATATTTTTAAAGGTTTTCAATAGCACAGGGTAACTCACAATGACTACTAGAATAAAACTGACATTTATAACTCAAAGGAAAATGCAATTATTTACTCATTCCATGGCTCACTCAATAACCATGCATGGGATCACTAAGTAGATTCATCTGAGCACATACAGAAAATTCGCTGTGATATAACCACAAGAAAACTGTTTCCCTAAGCTGAAAAGTTTATAGTTTCATGAAATAAACAATTTATATATTTTAAGAAGTCAAAAGCACCAGCATGGTCCTGTTCTGGTGAAGGCTTCTCCCAGGGTATAGACTGCCTACTTCTTGTGTCTTCACAGGGTGAAAAGAGGAAGAGAGCTCTTTGGGGTCTCTTTTATTAGGGCACTAATTGATCATGGGGGTTGCACCATAACCTTATCACCTCCC
This sequence comes from Meles meles, assembly GCF_922984935.1. Classification (NCBI taxonomy): domain Eukaryota; kingdom Metazoa; phylum Chordata; class Mammalia; order Carnivora; family Mustelidae; genus Meles; species Meles meles. The sequence continues at coordinate 141,844,191 of NC_060069.1, read as the reverse complement.
AAAGGCCCCACTTGCTAACATCTTCATCTTGGGCATTAAGATGCCACCATCCTAGTTTTGGAGGGGCATAGACATTCAGATCAGAGAGGCCTGAATTCAATAATGTGGACTGAGGTACTAAAGATTTCTTCCCTTGGGAAGGATTTTCTACAACAGGCTATAGAATTTGCTGACACATGCACAAATAATGCAAAAATTTCTGGTGCTCACTTCCAGGATACTCATTACCCTGGTGAGGGGTAGAAAATGTAGTGCAAAATTTGAAGTTTTATCCCTGCGAACACAAAAAGCTATTGTCTCAGTCACCACTTGCAGAAAACTATGGACTAGAGTTATATATTTTTAAAAGATTTAATTTATTTATTTGACAGACAGAGATCACAAGTAGGCAGAGAGGCAGGCAGAGAGAGAGAGAGAGGAGGAAGCAGGCTCCCTGCTGAGCAAAGAGCCCTATGCGGGGCTGGATCCCAGGACGTTGAGATCATGACCTGAGCCAAAGGCAGCGGCTTAACCCATTGAGCCACCCAGGCGCCCCTGGACCAGAGTTATTATAAATCTTATTATAATGTAATAAATACAACTGAAGTAACCAAATTTCTAAATCAATGCTAAGAGAAATTGCAATAGTATCAAAGTAATTCATTTCTACCAAACTAGTATAGTAATAAACATTTAAGGGTACTCTATGTTCCAAATTCTGTCACATGTAAGTATGGCTCCTTCTCCAAAGGGACCCCTTGGAAGTGGTTAATTACACATCAGAAGTCTCCTCAGGTCGTTTTTCATGCAGCCCTCCTCTTCAACATGGCAAGCCTCCTATTTCTTCCCTTCTGTTTCACCCTCCAGAATTAGGCTGTCTGCCTCTCTCTGTCACTTTGTGTCTTGTCCTTCAGCATACCATTCTGTCTAACTTACCACATTTAAGGGATAATTATTTGTTTACAAGCCCTATCTCTAATTTGAATTTTTGCTGAGAAAAGACAATGCCTTACTAAATTTATTAAATGCCCTGGAATATTGCAGGAATATATTTCATGTCTTAGAGAAAGAATGTATACACGAGTTGGATATTTAAAAAAAAATCAACACATCTAAATATAAATTTGCCAAATAAAAATGTGCAAATCTATTCCCTCCTCCCACCCATGGGAAAGACAGGGTACTTATTTTAACTTATATTTTTAAAAGATTTCCTAGAATCAGACCTTTTTATTTTAATACCAGGTAAATAATGAAAGAAACAAATCTGAATATACACTATTTGACTGATTGATTTGTTGATTGCAAAGAAAGGTGATTATTACTGCAACAGTGAGTTCTATGATAGGTTTCAGACCAAAAATAACACACTAACCTATTCATTATTATTTTTTTTTCATTCAAACTAACTACATCTCATGCAACCAAGTACTGAGTATGGGGGCTAATAAAAGTTTTTTATACCTTCATATTTTGTGATCTAGCTTAGAACCTTAACAGAAGTAAAGAAAGAGTACGTCCTGAATACATATAATTATTAGTACATTTTGAATATTCATACTTTAAAATAGAACATTAACAGTAAAGCCACATATTTTATAACTCAAATAATATTCAACTTTGTCTACTTTTTCAATACTAACTAAATTTATGCCACTCTGCTTTATAGCTATGCTTTTAAAACTCACAGTTAGTCCCTTTTGATATGAGTCCAAGGGGTCAGGAAACTGACCAGAACCCAAAACGTGCAGCTGACCCAAAAATGACAGAATGATGTATATATCTATGAATCCCCCAATCACTGAACATTTACATAAGTGGATTCCTCCTCCCCACTATATATGCAGGAGTGTAGCTGGCTCAGAAAAATCAATAGTTTTATGTTCTTTCTCCTTCATCTCTGGTTCCTGGACTCTTGATTTTATTTGTTGTACCATTTGGTCTATTAAAAATTTAGAAGACTGTTAGATTTCTTGAGCCTTTACAATCTCAGATGACAAGTAATCTGCTCTAATCACAGCCACAAGAATTCCATTGGGCATTTTATACAGCTTCAAAGGTTCCTGAAGTTTCTGTCTCTCATACAGAATGGGGGATAAGAATATATACAGTTTACCTGACTCTCCACTTAAGAGACAGAAGGGAGTGCCTGGCTGTCAATTCTGTGATTACTCCCATGACCACTCTTTGCTCCTAACCTGCAGAGAAATTGGTTGTATTCCAACTCAATCTATCACTTAATTTTACAAACCAAGGAGTTTACAGTTTAATGGCAATCCCAGGCAAGTGGTTTCTTTTTATCTTGTTTATCTGAAAAACTGGAACAGGGTGAAATTCACCTCCTACATACAGAAAGCCTATGATAATGATTCCTAGGACATACTAAATCACTGCAGAGCTTTATTCTATACTAGCAGCTTGATTAAAAAGATGAATGATTGCAGGTCCAGTGCAGGAAAGCCAAAGGAGGGAACAACAATTACATCTTCAAAGATGTTCCTGGTAAAGAACAGAGGACTACTGCTTTTCTAGTGTTACTGAGTATGCACTGCTCAAAGTCCCGATACTTTCTGTAATGTTTCATGAAGCTGGACTTCCAAGATATATAGGATCTCCTCTGGAAGGGGATCACTGGTATGTCCAACACACAGAAGTGACTTCTTCTAGACGTCCATTAACAGTTTAGTCCTTGAATCTCTAGGCTGAGGAACTATAATATACTTGAAATATAATGAAACTTGTTCTTTAGATTGGACTTGTGTGAGCTTCTGTTCTCTGCATTTGGAAACATGGCATTCCTTTAAAAATGTACATGATTGTATAGAAGTTGAATTTTAGGTCATCAACAGGTGGAGGGGGGAGGGACTCTATTTCAGTCTCTAAGTGTAGGAAACCCTCCAACAATCAAGGACACCCAAAAGCCCTTGTGTAGCAAGAAGGTTTAAGCAGTCCATCACCCAGCTTTACACAATCAAGCTAAAATAATTGATGTCTATATGCAAGGAAAGGGACTAGACTAGTCAGATCCCCAGAAACATCTGGAGTATTCCAATAACTGAAAATATTATTTATGTCCCCATCCTGTTCTGTCCTTCATTTTGTGTTCCCCTGAAATTCAGATGTTGACCCCAGTGTGATGGTGTTATGAAGTGAGGTCTCTGGGAAATAATTAGATCATGTGAGAGGAGGAGCCCTCATGATGTAAATTGTAGCCTTATGAAAGGGACTCTAATGAGCTCTTTCATTCTCTTTCTACCTTGTGAAGATACGACAAAAAGTAGGCAGTCCACAGCTTGGGAGAGGACCCTCACCAGGCTAGACCGTGCAGTCACCCCGTTGTCAGCCTTTCCGCTTCTGAAACTGTGAGGAATAAATGTTTGCTCTTTAAGCCACCCAGGCTACTGTACTTTGTTATAGCAGCCAGGATTAAGCCATATCTTAACCCAGTCTATCCTACTTTATAGAAAATTCATCTTTAAGCATGGACTTAGGTGGAGCTGTATACCTATGTTAAAAATGAAGTTACCTCAATACTTCCTCATCTAATGTCAGTCATAACCAAGGATCATGTTTGAGGGCTAACTTTTCAATGAAACTGTATTCTGGAGGACGATGATGGCCATTACTGAAAGTGTATGGCACCCTGAGCCTCTTAGGCCTAATCACCATAGCCTAGAGTATGCAGGGCATAGGGCCCATGTCAAATATGTTGGGCCACGTTCATTCAGCAACTATTTACAAGGAATCTACTATATGCCAAGAACTATTCTAAGCAGTCAGGTTACATCAGTGAAGAAAACAGACAGAGATCCCTATCCTTGTGAAGTTTAGATCCAAGCAGGCGGGAGTCAGACAAATAGGAGAAATAAGTAGTGCTATGGGAAAAAATACTAATTATGGAAATAATTCATGCTAAGGGGAAAAAAAAGAAAACATGGAGTGTTCTTCAGAATACTTTGATGAAATGTTTTTGGTTAAATACTTTGGAAGGCAGTCTATTGCATAAGCTAAAACTCCATCAGCTGAAGGATAGTGTAGGAATGCTAGCAGCAGATGACTTCCTGCTGGCCATGGCACCAGGGATGCAGAAGTAAGCAGAGATAGCATAGAGGGTTCATAGCATGGTGAAGCCTTGCTTGATTAAAGCCTTCAATCTTGGGAGGGAATGTCTTGAACAAAGGAAGACACAAAAATCATTCCATCTCTTTGGTAAATAGGGCACACCTCCCTGAGAAGTCTGGAAGCTCAGGTAAGCTATAGCTCTCTGCAGTACAGGAAAGTATGATACTAGTGCCAAGGGCTATGACCTGCCCATAATACCATAGAGAGGTATTATGACCCCTCAAAAGACTTCAGGCTACCAACACTCCCGTTGCATCCTAGCTGTGTTGTCAATATCATTTTGATAGCTTTGGGTTTATACTACCTAAGAGTTCACTTGGAACCAAACTCTTGTGATGAAAAAAAAAATCATAAAAGCCCTAATATATATGCTAACCATCAATAATGAATAGAAAAAAGGATACACACACTGAGAATAATGTCTATTTTCACAACAGCTATACAAATCCAACCTTGTCACAAATGGAGGACCTACCACCCTGAGTCTTGTGGAATCACTGAAGGGGTTATATCACACCCCATACACACTTCATGTATCTTTATCCTGCCTTAGAGGCATCCTGCTTTGTTATAACTCTTCACTACAAACCTAAACTGGGCAATTGAAGAAGTGAAGCATATTATATAGTAGAATGGGGTCAATTTCAGTAACGTGTATGAAAGAAGATTATGGGCCACACAACTGGTTATGTTCTAGTCTTTAAGCCCAACCTCTTTCCAAAAGATGTTCTAGAGGTCAGAACCCAGCAAGAGACAATGCCAAATGACCAGCATGTGATTTTCTGATTATTCACAGACACAACCCAACTAAAAAATAAAATCCAATCCACAAATAACAGTTTTGAATACAGGTTCTCTGTCAAGTTTTCTAAGGATTATGAATGATTAGGACTTTAGTTTTGGCATCAGACTTGATTAACCTATCTTGGCCTTGCCATCCAATAGCTGGGAAATGTCAGTTTTCTTGATGTCTCCTAGTTTCAGATTATTCATCTGCAAAGTGACAGATGAATACCACTGAATTCATGGTGTTTTTCTAAGAATTAAAATGACTAATAATGTGACAAGCTTAATGTACTGTTTGACACACAGTTTAGGAAAATAAATAAGACAAATAGAACAAATATAATGAAATTAAAATCTGGACTATCTTGGTTTTCAGACTCCTGCAGTTGACTTCTTGTTTTGAAATTTGCTTCTGATCAATGATTTTGGTTTGACTATTCTGCTTTAACATTCTATTTTTTTATTCTTTTATTTGGGAATTCAGTAAAGGTCTTGGATTTTATAATTTCTCTGTGTTTCAAAGTTTCTAGTCTCCTCAAGTGAGAGTTAACATATCTCACTGAGTTCTAATGCTAAAGCCTGAGCTCATAATCACTAACAACCCTGTTTCAGAAATCTTGGCCAGCTGCCTAATGGGTCCTAGAACTCCAATGTCTAAGCTGTTTCTTGATATCTGCAAGTTTGAAAGTATAGATAATTTAATTTTAATAATTTCCTAATATAAGAACTCAACAATTTTCTAAAGACTGGTTGATTTTAGGAAGATTCAGCTAAATAGTACTTACTAAGAATTTGCTATATAAAAGAAGAATGGTTCTAGGTACTGTTGGGATTACAAAAATAAATCAGCTGCATCAGTTCATTAACTTCATCATTAATACATGAAGGACACATCAGAAAATGAAATATTCATGCTCCATTAGGAGTTTTTGCAAAACAATGCCATGAACAGCTTCTTTAGTACTCAATGTTTCTAGACATTCTCTTTGATAACAAAAACTAACATTAAAAGAGGGGAAGAGATGATGAGATGATGCTCAATTTAATTTAGTCGGAAACAGGAGCCAAACCCAACCATATTAATATTCAAGAAAGAATGTGGAAAATTTGCATAAGCAAAGTGTGATAGCGAAAAGAAGACCACATTAATACTGAAAGTTGTGGATGGACTTTAGAAGAAAAGGTCAAAAGACTTACTTATTCACCCATCAGAATTAGAGAGAAAGAAAAATACCCCAGAACATAGAAAGAATATGTCCAATAACGCAAGGAAGGGGGAAAAAAGCCATTTTCCAGTGGTTTTGGTAGACTTGACAATTTAGGTCCAGATGGTGGTAATGCTTCTAATGTGACAAAAATAGGCTGAACATAAGTATATGCTAGAACTTAAATGGAAGACTTGGACCTGGCTGAGTGGTAGGAAAATGATGTCTCTGGAAGGACTGAGAAAGAAGGAAGTGAGGAGAGGATGAGTGGGAAGGAGAGAAGAAAGAAAAAGAAGTTTTGGAAGACAGATGATGATTTCATTTTCACTTTATAATTGATTCTGGCTAGTAGTTCATCCAGTGTAGTTTCTTGTGTTTAAATACACAATAAGAGAGCATGGGTATGGGATATTTTTATTTGTTTAACAGTTTGATATAAAATAGCACGAATACTTAAGCCATGAAACTGTTGTAGTTACATCACTCTTATTTTGTTTTATTTTGGTTTAATTTTTGAAAGATTTTCCTGTGCATCTCGTGTTTCAGTATCTTCCATAATCTCATTTTTTTTTTTTAAAGAACGTATTTGGGGCACCTTGGGTGGCTCAATTGGTTAAGCCACTGCCTTCAACTCAGGTCATGATCCTGGAGTCCAGAGATCTAGTCCTGCATTGGGTTCCCAGCTCTGCAGGGAGTCTGCTTCTCCCTCTGACCTTCTCCTATCTCATGCTCTCTCTCTCTCTCTCTCAAATAAGTAAATAAAATCTTAAAAAAAAAAAGAGAGAACATATTTGGATAGTTTATAAAACAAAGAGAGTCAGACTCAATCTTAGATAAAGTTATTTGTTAAGAATAATTCTGGCTAATGAATGCTGGAGGAGAGAAAGAGCACTTAGCTTTTTTAATGACATGTAATCAAAAACAAAACAAAACAAAATGTTGCATTTAATTCTTTCCCCATAAAAGAGAAAAGGCAAGTCAGGTGTTAAAAAGAATCATGTACTTAGTTTAATCTAGTTCTGCCCAGTGAAGGACATATTATCTAATTAACAACAATCAATTATAATCATGTAATATTAGATCAGCTGTAGAGAAAAACCTATGATCAGAAACTTTTTTGTGAATAAAATAAAACCTCACCAGAAAAGGAATTTGTTAAATAGTTATTTGTACATCTTATAAAATAATCCTTACAATTACACTGGATGAAATTTAATATAAATAAAAACATATTTATAATTTAAGAGAAAGATTGGGGTTGAAATTTTCTCTCAAGGGTTACAGACTGACACTTGGTGGTTATAAGATGGACAGTAGAAATGTCTTGTTTGGCCCACACTATTGTTTTAAAAGTGAATCTGAGGGGTGCCTGGGTGGCTTAGTCGGTTAAGCATCTGCTTTTGGCTCAGGTCATGATCCCAGAGTCCTGGGATCAAGCCCCATCTCAGGGTCCCTGCTCAGCAGGGAGTCTGCTTCTCCCTCTCCCTCTGCCCTTCCTCCCTTGCATGTGCGAGCATTCCCTCTCTCCCTCTTGTTTTCTCTCACATGCTTTCTCCCTGTCTCAAATAAATTTAAAACAATCTTTTAAAAAAGTGCACTCGAATGTCTTCTGGGAGATCCCTCATGCTCAGGTCTGTAGGGGTCTCTGCTTTTCCTCTCTTCCTAACGCAGTTAGCTGCCAGGGTCTCTGTATAAACATTAGTCTTGTTGACCTATGTACTGCATATCGTGATATGTTTGCTTATTTCTTTTTTTTTAATTTAAACTCAATTAGCCAACACATAGCTCATCATTAGTTTCAGATGTAGTTTTCAACAATTCATCAGTTATGTGTAACACCCAGTGTTCATCCCACCATGTGCCTTCCTTAATTTCTTTTTCCTTTTTGGAAAAATGTTAGAAAAAGACTGATAATTCTTATATTTTTTATAATTATTCTCCATCAAATGCAAATTTGGAAACAAATGGGACATGTGGTCACATTATATAAGTCAACTGGAATTTTTTCCAATTTGCTAATCAGTAATGAAAGTTAAATTTCTAGGTAAAATAAGCAGCTCCCTTGACAGCACGCACTGAGAAGGACCAAAAAGCTTGCATCAAATTTGATGCAAATATAATTTTTCCTAGCATCCATTTAGAATTTTGGCGACTCCAAGTATACTTTCTTCCTTACAAGCTTTGTCTTGCCCAATTAGCTTTCAATGGTGCTTGAAATTCCCACTTGAAATGCCTTATGTTGACCTGTCCATTTTAATCAAGTTAAATACTATCTGGGAGGAAGATATATTAGCTATCACTTAGCCACAAATTAGTCTATCTGAACCTATTACTGCACATTATCCAACAGCACAAAAAAAAAAAAAAAAAGGCCTCAGGGCACTGGTTCTTGAAATCACTCAAATGCTAGACCGCGGAGACGCATGGTATACTTGGTGGAAAACCATGCAATATTAATCCGTTACTCTTACAACCATTAAATAGATTTGGTTGTGTTACATCTAATGTCATTTCGTTCTATAATCCTGCTGCAGGGGGGAAAAAAAGACCTACAGATTTAAAGAATTTAACAGAAGAAACAATTCAATTCTAAATACTTCATCCAATTTAAATTTTAGCAGTTGTTATATATTTTATTTAGAGAAAAATATTATTTGTTGCAGGGACATTCTATTTTAGTCCCCAAAGGATTGAGGGAGAAAAATAAATCTGTAAGAGGATGCTGATGAGATGCAAAAAGAAGGTATTCAATTTTCTTGACCCTCATAAGACATTTGTTGTAAGGTAGGTCAACATCTTAGCAAAAGGGTATCAGGAAACAAAGAAAATACTTCTCTAGTCAATGTACACATTGGCTATACAACACATACAAATTTCAGAAATGTGAGTATATATTTGTAATATAAATGAAGACAGAGACCTAATGAGGACTCTAATTACTTTCCCCGGTTAACCAAATAAAGAAGGAGGCGGGACAGATAGATATTTTTTGGTACCTTGGGAGTGGAAAAGCTCTTCTGAATCACAGTTCTACAGGAGAATTAAACTCCGGTGCCCAAGGCATTGTATGCAACCCATTAACTCCTCTCAAATGCATCAATAATGATATTAGCAACATACTGTACTTAAAAGAATGAGTCAAATCACTTTCTATAAAACTTAATTATCTTGAGGAATCCCACATGAGTATGTTGGGGTAAGGGTCTATTGAATAATTGGTTCAGATGCAGAAAAAAATCTACATTCTTTTTGAATTACCTCCTAGGTAACATTCCTTTATCAGCTTGATTTATTATTATTACTGTTATTATCATTATTATTATTATTACTATTCTTTACCACATTATTAGAAAAGATAAAAGGAGCTAGAAGATCAGGAGAAATAAAGGCTTTCTCGGAAATTAGCATTATCTGACTTCCAAGATATTTTTTTAACTCACAGAGTCAATCAACCTGAATTTTCTTTTTCTTAGTACCTGAAAGTTTTAATCAAAATCTTATGTTTCTGATTTAAGAGCAAAGCATTTTGGTATGCGAAGAAAGCTGAAAATCTTAGTGGACTTTCATAAGAAAGCAAGAACTCTCAGGCATGATTGTCTGTCTTATGAGTCAAAAACATTTAGAAGAGCACTAAAAGATTATAAAGGAAAAAAGGAACATTACTCAATTGTTTATTGAGTAGCAAAATGATATTCTTTAAGTCGTGAAAGGATAATGACAACTAGTTAAGTGGTCAGGAAGCAAAGCAAAGGGACTTAGAGATCATGATTTGGAGTGAGAACGGCTGCATTGTCTAAAAAAGACTGCTGTTCCGGGTGCCTGGGTGGCTCAGTGGGTTGAGCCTCTGCCTTTGCCCCAGGTCATGATCTCAGGGTCCTAGGATCAAGTCCCGCATCAGGCTCTCTGCTCTGCAGGGAGCCCGCTTCCCTCTCTCTCTCTGCCTGCCTCTCTGCCTACTTGTGATCTCTCTCTCTCTTTCTCTCTCTCTCTGTCAAATAAGTAAATAAAATCTTAAAATAAAAATAAATAAATAAATAAATAAATAAAGACTGCTGTTTGATGAGAGGCAGGAGTCAAGGATCAGGAAAGAACAAAGCAGCTGGGTCAGCAAGTTATTAATAATCTACATAGAGCTAATACGGTCTATGGTCTTTATCTCAAGGACCTAGCTCTCTCTCTCTCTCTCTCACACACACACACACACAAACACACACACACACGCGTGCATGCATGCACATTTAAACAGTTTTACTGTTTAAACTCATGTTTAAACAGTTTAAACTCATGTTCTTAAAAATGAAAGAAAGAAAGCCTCTGTGCAGTAATGAGCAATAGTAAAAACACTCTCGTCTGAGTTAATCACATCGAACAGGATGATCGAAGAAATGCAGGTGTGAATAAGTACGAATGTGCATTTGTCCTACTTTATACTTGAATACTGTAATTACATGGCAATATGAATCTACAAGCACCGGTTACAATAAACAATATGATTATATGGTGACTCATTTCATTCAACTCAGAGTTCCTCAGGGGATAAAAAATAATTCATCATAAATTACAGGGTAGTTATATTTCACTTGTGCAGTAATTATTTTAGGAATACCTAGATAGATTTTCATTCATCAAAGACACGGTTACTGAAATGCAAGTTTTCCAAAATAAAACAGATTTTAACTTTTAAGCGAAATTCAAAGACTCATTCTGAAATTTTCTTCTTGTCTTCAACAGATTTCTCTGAAGTATCAAACAACTATAGTTGTCTCTGTTTAATTAATGTTCTTTTACACATTAAACTCTGCTATAGAAACAAGGCAATGAAGAGGACCCATAATTCACATACTGGTTACATACTAGCTATGTGGCTTGAGAATTCTGAGTCTCCCCATCTACAAATAAGGTTTACATTCATTGTTCTCCAAAAAGCAGATGGAGGTCATGACTTATATAGCTTTCTATTCTGTAAATTTTGAATGCCCATGTTTGATGTTTAAATCAGCGGTGGTGATCAATACCGTAGCGAGTTTGAATGCACTAGGAAAAATAATATAGAGGTATTAGACAATTCAATCACAGAAAAGCTAACATTAGGCAGATAAGCAAAGGTGGCTCAAATGAGTAAAGATAATGACGGTGTCACTAAAAGCATAAATTAATGAAGTGCTGGAAATATCAGTCAATACCGGCTATTTACCAAAAGTTAAAAAAACTCGTTTTTAAATTTTAAAAATTTGAACCATGTAAGGAAGATTTTCCCTGATTCATTTTGTTTCCTTTAATTCATTGTAGTTATTGTGAATATCCAGAAAACATAGTGAATAGGAAATAGGTGAGAAAAAGGAAAAGTTTGCAGATTTCTGTGCAATTGACTGTGACACACATACACAAAAATTGCAGGACAAACTAATTTATTAAAAAAAAGTCACTGTAGCTCTGTTTATGCATATATTTATAAATTTATAAACATAAATTTATAACATAAACATAAATTATGCATATATTTATAAATTTATAAACATAAATCTATAATAACATATCTTTCTAAATTTCTACTTTTTCATCCATCAATTTATCTCTAATTTACTATAGTATCTAGTGATGCAAATCATGATTACCCCAAGCATAATAACTTAAAACAACAAACATTTATCTAACAGTTTCTGGAATCAAGAAACCAGAAATGGCTCCGCTGCGTGGTTTGGGCCAGGGCTTTTCATATGGTTGCAGCTGGGATGTCCCTTGGATGATTCACTTCCAAAACAACTTAGTCACAGGGCTGGCAACAGGAAGTCTCAGTTCCTGGCTACATCAGTTCCACCACAGACTGCCTGGGTGTCCTGAGGACATGGCGGCTCATCCCCCCCCCCACCCCCAGTGAGGCATCCCAGACAGAGAAGGTGAGGAAGGAAGTCTCAGTGCCTTATCACCTAGTCTCAAAACTAGCACATTGTCATTTCTGCTCTGTTCTATTTGCCAGAAGTGAGCCATTAACTACAATCCACTCTAAAAGGGAGAAAATTAGGTGCCATCACTTGAAAGGAGAACTATGAATTTATGGGCTTATTTTAAAACCATCATATCTACCATCTATGTACTCACCTCTCACCTGCTACCATCTACCTATCTACCTATTTTCCTTTTATTCTTCCTTTGTTCCTTCTCATTCTCTCCCTCTCTCCCTCCCTTCCTTTCTCTTCTTCTCTTCCTTCTTCCCTCTCCCTCTCTCAGAAGGAAGAGGAGAAAAAGAGAGAGGAAGAATACAGATAATATTTTCATAGGAAAAATATCAGAGAAATAAATGGTATAAAATAAACCAATAAATTATGAGCTCTGATTTTTGCAACATGATTTTAGGAGAGCAGTACAGTGAAACACTTTGGTACATGTTTTTTTAAAAAAACATTTGAATTTTTAAAATTTCTAGTAATTCGGATCCAAGAAAAAATATACCGTAATCCAAATTATTTTCATGCCTCATCCCAGCAATCTTACTGGAGATATGGCTTATTTGCCATTAAGGCTGCCATTTACAAGTCTATCTTCACGACAGAACAACTTTTCATGTGCACTTAACAATAGGAAAAACACTTAGGCTTATGACAAAGGATAATGACACATTCCTGTTCTCAAATAACTTAGCCCCCACAAATAAGGGAGATATCACACACACACACACACACACACACACACACACACTCACTCACACATGCAATTACACAGATATAAGCATATAGTGTGATAAAATTGCAGAAGTTCATGGAAGCACAAAGGAGTCATTAATTTTCTCAGCCATGGAAGTGGTGAATTCAGTATATAGTGAATAGTCCACAGGTTTATGGTATTTGATCTCTGAATGAAGAATGAGTGATACAGGAAGAGAAGGGACACTAGGCAGAGAAAATAGTAAAGCTTGAAGGAATGAATGTACATGAAATGTACATGTGACAGATGATCTGGCTGGCCCATGGAAACTTGGAGAAACATGTAAGGTATGGTTCAAGATGTTTCTTAACCTTATTTCAATCACCAGTCTTACAGGTGGTATTCTCCTTGGATACTGGATATTCTCAACTTATTTTAAATTGTGATTTGAAGAATTTTGACTTTTCCTGGCAATGATTATTATTGAACAGATATATCATTTGTCATGGATTCAATTCAAGGAGGAAGCTGAGAAGACAGTTAACCAATGAAGTCTTTTTGTTTTTATTTCAATTTTTTATTTAAATTCTGGTTAGTTAACAATATGGTAAAAATGGTTGCAGGTGTAGAAGTTCATGATTCATCACTTACATACAGCACCCAGTACTCATCACAAGTGTCCTCCTTAATACCCACCCACCACCTATCTAGCCCATTCCCTACTCACCTCCTTCCATCAACCCTTAGTTTGTTCTTTATAGGTAACTGTCTCTTATGGTTTGCTTCCTCCTCTCTTTTTCCCCTGGTTCCTCTATGTTCATCTGTTTGATTTCTTAAATTCTACATATGAGTGAAATCATATGATATTTGTCTTTCTCTGACTGACTTATTTCACTTAGCATAATATACTTCAGATTCATTCAAATTGTTGCAAATAGCAAGCTTCCATTCTTTTTGATGGCTGAGTAATATTCCATCACATATATAGATATATACGTGTATGTGTGTGTGTGTGTGTGTGTGTGTGTGTATGCCTATATGCCCCCCACATCTTATTTATCCATTTATCAGTCAACGGACATTTGGTCTTTTCATAGTTTGGCTACTTTGATAATGCTGCTATAAACACTGGGGTGCATGTGTCCTTTCAATCAGTATTCTTTAGTTAACCAATAAAGTTAGCAAATATCACCATGAATTACTATGATACAGCAGGTTCTTATTTTGTTGTTTTGTTTATACATAATTTTAGCATTTAATATGGAGGGTATATGTAAATTCAATTCAAAATAAAAAAATTTAAAAGGTGTTTATTTCCCCTTCATAGAGTTCATAACAGGGCGCCTGGGTGGCTCAGTGGATTAAGCCGCTGCCTTCGGCTCAGGTCATGATCTCAGGGTCCTGGGATCTAGTCCCACATCAGGCTCTCTGCTCGGCAGGGAGCCTGCTTCCTCCTCTCTCTCTGCCTGCTTGTGATCTCTGTCAAATAAATAAAATCTTAAAAAAAAAAAGAATTAAAAAAAATAGAGTTCATAACAAAACTTCATCTTTTTCTAAGAAGAAAAAGCAGCAAGGTGCTTGAGAGTCTGCAATGGGATGTTAGAATCTGTATAGCTGTGTACTTGATTTCAAAACTAAGTTAAGTACACATTTCCAATAACTGATTTTTAGTGTTGTTATTCCTTTCACTAAGCTTTGTTTTTTTCCTTCTAGAAAGGAAAAATTTCCTTTCACATTGAAGGGAATTTACTCTTTTGATTAGCTAGCTATAACTTTTAATGCAGAAAATAGGATATTCTGTGTCCTTCTAGAGCTTTCCACCAGCTGTGACTTAGCCTCACCTTAGTATAGGTAGGCAGAAAAATAGTCTTTCTAATCTTGACAATGGTTATCAACTCTGTTTCTACATAGGATTACCCAGGAAGCTTTTAAAATATACCAATGTTTGGAGACCATCCTAGATCATTTCAAACAGAATTTAGGGAAAGGACAGAAAAAGCATTCCTTAGGTGGTTCAGATGTGCATCTTGGAATTAGAACCCTTGCTCTCTTTCCCCATACTGCTTTTTTGTCTTTCTTTTTTTATGTGTAAAATAGGCTCTACCTTACTTTCCTTAAATAATACCCATCCCTTCTCCCCTATTCTTTCCCAGAAATGTGTGTTCTAGAGGACAAGCTATAACATTTGCAAGTAATTTATATTTCCATCTTCTAATCAGCATTTGAGTGCTGGCAAACGGCTTCAGTTATGTCTTAAGCTACAAAGGTCATATGATGGCACTACTGTGATTACCCATGTCAGGACCACGTGTCAGGACCAAAGTCAAGGCTAGCCAACTACAATAGAGAAAACAGCTTTGAAGACTTACTTTTCAACATATCTCAACAGTAAAATAAATTCTGATCAACTGGTAAGCCCAAGCATGTCTGTACTTCTTAAAATCAAAAAAAAAAAAAAAAAAAAAAAAAGGCATTATAGCCCCAAACACTTTTCAATCAGTAATAATAGAACCTCTGCTAAACTTTATGAGCTATATATTTCCCCTACAAAGAATTAACAGTATTTTATGATTTTTTTCAAGGTGTAATTCTCTTTCTCAAATGGTCTGGAACATATCTATGCATTCTAAATGATTCCTTCCTACAGTTCTAAGACTTTTGCTCTTCATTAATAGAAATATTAAACCTCTGGGATACTGAGTTTCATGCGAACATTGCCCTCGTGTACTGACATTAGATCATTTCTTTGGTTTTTAAAAACATTGGAACCATCTGCCTTATGGGTTTTCTGTATTTCTTTCAAGATCTCCTGCTTTATCTCTCAATTATCTCTTTGTATGAAGTACTAATTTAGGTATTTAAGACACCTTAGCTGATACTTCATCTGGTTTTGCTTGAAATAAGGTCTAAAATACACAGATAAATTCTCCTATATCTTTTCTTCCACCATTTCTCCTGCTATTCTTATTTCTTCTCTGACTGGAAAAACTTCACTCAGTTCTTATACACTTCTTTCCCTTAATGGTGATTCCAAAAGTCTTACCTGCTACTTAAATATTAAGAACAAATAACCAGTAAACATTTATCAATAGACTTCCTATGTTGTCTTTGTATTCCTACTACCCCAAAGTGCCAGGACCTTCATTGGTGCAGAAAAATTGTTGTAGAACGTGGTAAAATTCACTGAATGAGTTAATTTCACAGTCTTTTTCCGAGATACATTATTTTAATAATTTCCAAATCTTTATTTAATGACATTCTCCTTTAAGCTCTCAACCTAGATTTCTAGCTAGACCTTAATCACAATTAGCAGCTTGTTTTTTGTTTTTTTTTTTTTTCCCTGTACCATCAATTAGTGGGGAAGCTAACCAAGTAATGAAGATAGTTTTTGAACTCTCAGGACCAAACTTTATTGATCACAATCACAGTACCCTCTAAGCAGACATTTTTGGTCAACAGGATGCTGAGAGGTATGTAAGTTTTTGTACCAAATCACGGGTTACATTTAAAAAAATTAAATCAGTCTCTATTTCAGCTCCTTAAATTACCTGGAATAAACACTTTAACAACCTGGCAACTGCTTCACATGAATGGAGTTGGCAAGTCTTCCCAGACAGCTTGTCATTAAGCCCTCTCCACCATCTGCCCTGCTGCAGCGGGGTAAAGCACCGCGACTTGGGCAGAATAAATCTGGGTTACAGTGTACACTCTATCACCCACCCTCAGTGAGCTTGGCCAAGTTAATCTGCATATACATGCTTTAATTCCATAATTTATAGAATATGGAAAGTAACAGTTATATGCAAAACACTTCATAGAACTTACAAATTTAAATAAATAGGACCAGCCTAAAAAAATCATGAAATGATACTTTTATCGTCATTTAGAATGGTGTCCTAAAAGCCTTTTCTCATAGACGAACCATCAGGAAACTATGATTGTTTTAAAGTCAGCAAAAATAATTTCCAAAAGCACAATATATTTTTTAAAAAAACATTTTTTGTTGTTGCCATTGTTTTACTATCCTTTTAAAGGTCAGGTGATTTTTTTTTTGTTTTTAACTGAAGATATTTTTGACCCACTAAGGTCCAAAGTGTGCTCTGAACTTATTAATAATACTATACAAAAAAGAAGGTTACAATTCTTAAAAAACTTCCATATCTTCTACATAGGTTTCTTTTTTATATTTTATTTATTTATTTGACACACAGAGATTACAAGTAGGCAGAGAAGCAGGCAGAGAGAGAGAGAGAGAGAGAGAGGGAAGCAGGCTCCCCGCTGAGCAGAGAGCCCGATGCAGGGCTCGATCCCAAGACCCTGAGATCATGACCCGAGCCAAAGGCAGAGGCTTTAACCCACTGAGCCATCCAGGTACCCCAGTTTTTTGGTTTTTTTTTTTTAAGGATTTTATTTATTTATTTGACAGAGAGACACACAGCGAGAGAGGGAACACAAACAGGGGGAGTGAGAGAGGGAGAAGCAGGCTCCCTGTTTAGCAGGGAGCCTGATGTAGGGCTCGACCCCAGGACCCTGGAATCATGACCTGGGCCAAAGGCAGACGCTTAACCAACTGAGCCACCAGGTGCTCCTTTGCATAGGGTTTTAATCTAATCACTGTAATACAGTCCTGTAAGAGATCTGGTCTTACTTCTAACTGTGTCATGATAATGCTAACAATGCTGTTGTTTAGAACAACAACAACAATAATAATAACTGAGATTTTATTTGGTACTTACATGTGCCAAGGACTGTTCTAAAAGTTTTATAAATATTAATTCAATTAATCCTCACAATCTGGTGGAATAATTATTCTCATTCCTTCCAATGAGAGTTGACATACAGAAGATAGATAATTTGCCTATATTCATTTTCAACCCTCAACAATTCTTGACATCTTAATGGGTTACAGAGTTAGCCTAAGTGATATGATGTCTTATAGGACTGATGAAAGAAGAATATGAGATGGTAGATATAAAAATATAAATCTATAAACTATTATAAATAGCACAATTTTCCAAAAGGATAAATTATCACTCAAATAAGAGATTTCCCCAGAGACAATTTAGATAATTAGTGACAGAACAAGAATTAGGTTAAGTATAATTTCCACCATACCACATGTCAGATAAAGAAGGAGAAAAACGAAGTAGTCTTTCCATAGACTGGATATGCAACAGTGTACTACAAAAGCCAATTTTCTATTAGAAGCAGTTAATGCAGAATTGCAGAATTTTGCTTTTTAAAAATATTTCAGCAAATTAATCTGAAAGAGTTTTGCATGCTAGTATCATTTTAATTGCTAAAATCCTTTTTTTACTAGAGAGCTAGCAAGTATTTGTGCTGCTGGGGGGAGGGGAAGAAGAGGGAGAGAGAGAATCATAAGCAGTCTCCATGCCCAGGCAGAGCCTGCAGCAGGGGCAGGGCTCAACCTCATGACCCTGAGATCAGGACCTGAACTGATGTCAAAGGTCAGCCCCTTAATGACTAAGCCACCTAAGTGCCCCAATCACTAAAACCTTCTAAACTTTCGGGAGCAAGCACTTATGCTTTTGCACATGACTTTTTAGGTATATATGCCATCATAAATGGGAAGAGTTTACAATTCATAAGCAGCTAAAAGAAGTCTGTTCGGTGTTTGACATAGTCCCATTTAAAACAGTTTTATTTTATTCTTTCAATACTTCTTCATTTGAAGCAATTCGCAACATTAAAAATATGTATTAGCTAAAACGCAACTTCTAGAAGAAATGGAAGCTAGGTGATGGTGTCATTCATTGTGTATGTGTGTGCATATATGTGCACGAGAGAGAGACAGGGACAAAGCAGAGACAGCGAAAATTAGTCACAGATCTTCCTAAACCAAGTGCTGTTTGGAATTTAAAAAATGTTATATTACCTAATATAATTTATTTTCATTAGTTTATATATTTATTACTTATAATACTGATATATATTTATTAGCACATAATTTATATATAATATTAAAGTATCTCTGACCTTAATTTTTAATACACTATTCTATAAAATGTTTTGAAATTAAATCACATATACTTTATTCATTAGAATATTTTCATGTAAAGGCTGCCAAGTCTTTCATTACTGACCAATGAAACAATGTGTTGCAAGAGCAGAAAAAACTCCCACCATTTTGGAATCAAATGCCTACAAGTTATTCCTGAATGGTCTCAAATTTGTGGTCATGAACACATCACATACAAGTTTGCAAAAAACTTCAATAATTAGGGGCGCCTGGGTGGCTCCTTCAGCTCAAGTCATGATTTCAGGGTCCTGGGATGGGTTAAGCCTCCTTCAGCTCAAGTCATGATCTCAGGGTCCTGGGATGGAGCTCTGCATCAGGGTCTCTGCTCGGCGGGGAACCTGCTTCTCCTTCTCTCTGCCTGCCTCTCTGCCTGCTTGTGATCTCTCTCTCTCTGTCAAATAAATAAATAAAATCTTAAAAAAAAAAAGCTTCAATAATTAGATAGATGATCTATGTGATACCTGCAAACTCAATGCTTACACGAAGAAAGCTTTACATTCTACTAGTACCACTCTAGAACTGAACGATCATGACACTGAGCCATTATCAAGATTACCCAGTAAGGTCTTCACAGGTACACCATTAATTTTTATGAAGACTTGCTGGTTGCAAAGTAATACCCTATATATAGATTATAGCTAACAGACTGCTTGCCTACTGTTTCTGCCATCAACCACATTTTTCCCCTCTTAAAATTTTCTGCTCCAGATGTCTCCTTGGATGAGTGCTGCCTGAAGATGGCTGTGGTGGCATGCACACTCTCCCTCTGCATATGGCAACTTAAAAAAAAAAAAAAAAAGATATGGGTTGCGGGGGCGCCTGTGTGGCTCAGTGGGTTAAGCCTCTGCCTTCAGCTCAGGTCATGATCTCAGGGTCCTGGGATCGAGCCCCACATCAGGCTCTCTGCTCAGCGGGGAGCCTGCTTCCTCCTCTCTCTCTGCCTGCCTCTCTGCTTACTCGTGATCTCTCTCTGTCAAATAAATAAATAAAATTTTAAAAAAAAGGTTATAAAAAAAAAAAGATATGGGTTGCAAGTGCCTCAGGGAAAAACTCCTCACCAGCCCTTATAGCTTTGGGCTTGCACAGCATCTGAATCTACAGTTTGCATGTTTAATTTAAAGAACAAACATTCTAGAGGCGAAGTTAAAGGAAGGTGGGGGAGGTCTCTGTCTCTCTCTTTTTTTTTTTTTATTAAAGATTTTATTTATTTGACAGACAGAGATCACAAGTAGGCAGAGAGGCAGGCAGAGAGAGAGAAGGAAGCAGGCTCCCCACTGAGCAGAGAGCCTGATGCAGGGCTCGATCCCAGAACCCTGGGATCATGACCAGAGCTGAAGGCAGAGGCTTTAACCCACTGAGCCACCCAGGCGCCCCTCTGTCTCTCTTTTGTACAATGTCAACACTCCAGTTTATGGCTCAATAAATGCTGACAACATTAGGAAATATTCTCATATGAAGGAAACTAGGAAACTAATTTCATTTAGTCCAATTTTATCTAGAGATTACAAATGCTTCCATTATTTGCTCTAATGACCCACCAAGGGGAATTGCTCTGAGAAGATTACGCCACGCGATTGAAGCCTTTATCAGTATTATAATACATATTTGAGGAGCTGCCAATTTGCGACCTTAGGAAATTGAGGTAAACAACTCCCTGAACTGCCAGTTGATTATATCAGGGGAAAATGGCCATCTTATTACAAGAAAGACTACTGCCCTAATGTTTGTTGCTAAAATGACTCAAGATTCCATTTTCTTTTTACATGTTTTACCCTCTTCAGAGGTGGTTCTATGGAGGGCTGAGCTAAGAAATGCTAATATTAAGAGGAAAAAATATTGACACACCCTGATTTTACTCAATTAAAACAAAAAACTTGCTTTTAAAATTAAATTGAGGGGCATCTGGGTGGCTCAGTCGTTAAGCATCTACCTTCCACTCAGATTATGATCCGGGGTCCTGGGATCGAGACCCCCACTGAGTTCTTTGTTCTGGCTGGGAACTCCCTCTTTCACTCCCTCTGCTGTGTTCCCTCTTTCACTCCCTTTTTCACTCCCTCTGCTGTGTTCCCTCCCTCGCTGTGTCTCTCTCTGTCAAATAAATAAATACAATCTTTAAAAAAGTTAAATTGAAACTCAAAACTAAAATGTTCCTGGTTTTAAATGTTTCTATGATTTCATCTTAATCTGCTTTCATATTTTCACATATGATAATATACTTGGTCTTCTACTATCTTTATGTTAAAAAACACACTCTACAATTAAAAGGTTCTTTGTAAAACTTCCAATGTTCAGCGTCAGAAGACTGTTAGACTAAAAAAAAATGAGAACTTAAGTATCATTTTAAGAGTGCCTGGGTGGCTCAGTTGATTATGTGTCTGCCTTTCGTTCAGGCCATGATCCTGGGGTCCTGGGATCGAGACCCGTGTGGGGAATCCCTGCTTAGCAGGGAGTCTGTTTCTCCCTCTCCCTCTCGCCCTCCCCCCTGCTTATGTGCTCTCTCTCTCTCTCAAATAAATTTAAAAATATTAACTATGATTTTAAAGGAAGCAAAAATATATAAATCTAAATAATTTTTGTATGTTTTGTTCTAATGATCAATTCGCATGGCAAACTTTTATAGCAAATGAAAATAATTCATTTTGCAAATTTATCATGATGTTGTGGGTTTAGTTTAAAGAATTTAAATGCATTAAATAAAATATTTCAAAGGAATGGAAGATCCTCCAAAAACGTTATCCTATTTCTTTTTCTTGCCTGAAATTCAGTATTTAATAATGCTTAAAACTTCGAAACAACACTAAATATGAATATTGTTTTAAAAACCCCACTTAAGCCATAACTTTACTGCATGATTTGATGAATGAAGTTTAACTATTTTTTTTGCAGTAATGTCCTTTATTAGGATAATAAAATGTACAGCAAGTAGAATTTTCCTTTAATTAAAACTTATGGAAAGCCAAGTCTCAAATTAATCTGGAGAACGGTAAACCTTGAACTGATTACTACTCAGTAGAACATGTGCTTTGATAAAGTGGGAAACAGTATATAAAATATATATTCTTAATCTGGGAGAGAAATCTTTATTTCAATATAACCTTTGGGCTATAAGGCAAGCTAAAAGAGCATTTTAAATGAAGACTATCAGAAGTTAGCAAACTGGGATTCTGATTCATACAGGAATTGAGAATTCGGAGTTGGAATGCTAAAAGGGAAAATAGTGGGCACAAGGCCCATCACTGTACCATCATTTGCTATGAAATATTTAAATATGCCAAAAGTTTTATGTTCCATCTACCTTTTGTCATAGTTTATTATAGAAAGTAGTTAGATAGAACTTTTCTTCAGATGTAATGATATGAACCCTTAAAAAATTCGAAACCACAGTGACAGTATGAGCTGATCCCTCGGGGCTCTCTGCAGGATTAAATACTCTACTAAACGAGATGCCTGACTAATGAAAGGATTATGGAATTAGGTAGTCATGCCCATTACAGCTGTATTATTTCTGTTCACTCTCCTGAAAATACCAACCATGTGCCTCCAGAAATAGGATTAACTATCAATCAGTAATTAATGGCTTGGAAAGCAGAGAAACCAGGGATAGAAACATAAATAAGGGACAGCATTCTAAGGTTAACAGCTTTGGCCTTAAGGGAATAAAAAATAGAAAGACAGAAACTTTGAAAATGGGCACGTTAAGACAGAGGAACTGTGCTAAAACCGAACTGCATATTTAACATCCTTTTTCTGTCCTACACCTCCACATTGCCAAAGTGTCTATGTTAAAGATTCTGTCATTCTTAATGATAT
The DNA here is from genome assembly GCF_922984935.1 of Meles meles. Classification (NCBI taxonomy): domain Eukaryota; kingdom Metazoa; phylum Chordata; class Mammalia; order Carnivora; family Mustelidae; genus Meles; species Meles meles. Next base: position 141,821,607 of record NC_060069.1, on the reverse strand, counting down.
TTTAGGTAATAGGGAAAATGTAAGGACTTCAAATTTTGTTTGTAAAATGAATACACACACAGTGATCTCTGTGGGTATGGCTTGAAACTGAGTGTTTGCTATTATTATGTGGGTTTATTAGGTCATCCAATATGTTGTGGCCTCAAACAATTCTAAATAAAGAGTTTTAGGCACCTGGGTGGCTCAGTTGGTTGAGCGTCCAATTCTTGATTTCAGCTCAAATCATCACCTCAGGGTCCTGGGATCAAGCCCTATGTTGGGTTCTGTACACATGTGGAGTCTGCTTGAAGATTCTCTCTCTCCCTGTCCCTCTGCTCAGCAGGGAGCCTGCTTAACCCTCTCTTTCTGCCTGCCTCTCTGCCTATGTGATCTCTGTCTGTCAAATAAATAAATAAAATCTTTGGGGGAAAAAAAAAAAGAAAAAAAAATTTTTTAAATACCACAGTGTCATAAGTTTAAACCCAATACTCCCACGTTTAAAGATTTTATTATGACAATGCCCACAAAAATAGGAAACAGTGGTCTTTTAATAGTTTATATCAATAATTATTGTATCTGAATACATATGTTCATGATTTAAGAGTTATAAAGAAATAACCAAGTTTCATAAATAAAAGCAAAACTACTAGGTAATAAAGATATAAGACATTTTGAAAACAGTTTACTCTCACTTATCAAAATCAACACCTCTACCTATTAATGGCTATAAATATTCTTTAGATAGTAAAAAAAAAAAAAAAAAAAAAAAAAACCACAAAATATTTTTTAAAGAACCATTGTTTGAAAACCTACAGAAACAATTTCATCTTATACATATTGGATTCAGTAACTACCTACGTTGCCTGTATATATCTAGTGAAACTTTGATTTTTTTTAGATCTTACCTATCAACTGATGTTATTGAGATTCTATCTCCTGGGAAAGAGAACCAATGAAGTTACCTAGTAAGTATTTCATGCTTACGAAATATAAGGTATCATAAAAGAGAACTGAATTTATCTCATTCCATTTTACTTACAAATGGATATGGAGAGACCATCTATAGCAAAAATCTATTCTGTTATTTATTTTTTATTAGAGGATGATTCTTTTAAAAGAAGGCAGTCTTATGTGATGTAATTTGCACAAACTGGATTAGATATGATATTATAAAGCACTAACTATACAAATAAAAATACAGATCACTTTCACATTTTCGAGGAAACACTAGTAGTTGTAAATAACATCAAACTGTCAAAATAAGAGGAGTACTTCTTTAATTTATTTATCAACTCAAATATATTTATTTATAGCTATGAATTTTCCACCATGGAATACTGAAACATGAGACAATGCATGCTCTCCAAATCTAATGATTTAGTAGAGAAAATAACACACATCCTCAAATCACTAATGGATATTTGACCATGACCAATGCTAAAAGAAAGATAATATCTCATAGGGTTTCAAAAACAGAGACTAGTTTTTGTTTTGTTTTGTTTTGTTTTGAGAATCAGGGAAGTTTCATGAAAGGCAGAATTTCAGCAGAGAGCAGTGCAATGACAAACACTGAACAAAGGCCAAGAGAAAGTAACGCAGACCGTATTGATCTTCATGGTCATGTAATGTGTTAAGAATGGTGATGGGTGTTTGATTTCATTGCAGCATTCATTACAGACTACATGTCTAAGATGTGCCAGACAAGGAAATAATTAATTACAAACTTTAATAATAAGGAAATTACAACTACACTTACACTTATTACTACTAATAAATACAATGAGACAACAATAGAAGCTGCTGTGAGAACATATAACAAGGGGACTTCCTCTAGTCCAATAAAGATTGAGGTTGATGACAGGTGGTCCTAAATTGTATTGACCTTTGAGCCAAGATCTGAATGTAGAAGAGAAACTAGGCAAACAGCAATGGGCAGATGGAGGAGTGGATTTTCTGCCGAGTGTGAGCAGCTGGATAAAGGTGCAACTACAGTCAATCATGCCACTATACTTTTAATTAGGTGAGTCAATTAATTCCATTCATTATATTACCAGTTTTATTTGAATTTTCTGTTATATTCAATACAAAGGGTCCTAATTGATTTGGAAGTGTATTGACCACTTAGTTACACTCATACCATTTTCAGTTCATAATTTTAGATATCTCTGGAGAGTTTCATGATTAATGAATTTAATTTAATAGAATTTCTAGAAATCATGAAGTGGGCTAGGTTCACTTACTGATGTAGTTTTTTCAATGCTGGTCAATTTAATTTATATATAAAATAATAAATAATTTTGACATTATTCAACCCAAGAATAAATAAACAAAGAATTAAATTTCCTTGAGAGTCCCTGGAAATATTTCAATTCCAAGTATTTCTTACTTGCCCAATCTAAAATGTAAAATATGTGAACATTTATATTTCATTAAGTTCTAATAAAAGTTTAAATTGGTAAAAAGCAAAAAGATAAAGCTATTTTTCTTTGTTACCAAAGCATGTAAATATGTCATGTTAAATGCCATTTATTTTTCCTGCGTACCTGCCATAAAATTATCTAACACTAAAGGTGTTTGAATAATTGAATTTGATGTCCTATTTTGACTTGCCATATGGATACCTGGAAATTACTTGAAAACTCTTATGCTGCAATGTCTCACTTTTAAAATTGGAAAATATTATAGACTATGCTATGTCATTATAAATGTAGAAACTATAAAAGTAAAATATGGAACTAAAACACCATTAGCTGCAATTCGCTTTTTACTAAATATCTATGTGAATTGCAAAAGAATCTACTGAGCAATTTATTCATCATTTATTTAAATTCTCAACACAATAACAGCAATAATGACCTGTTGGTCAGGCATTTCCTGTAAGGTAATGATCATATGGATCAAGGGTCCTCAACTCCGCTTAAAAGCTCCTACTACTCCAGATACTCATTAACTGTTAGGGAAAGCTTGAGCTAAGAGTTCATTAATGCTGGAAAAAAAAAGTGCAGATATGTTCACACCATGGATAATGTGCAAATGAGAAATGTCAGCACTAAAAAAGTTATTACAGAATTGAAAATCAGCGTCTTATTTTCACAGAAAATTTTTTCTTGGGAGTAAGTCAATACTTCAAGCACTCTTAAGAGGAGTTCATTCAAATTCTGATTTATATTTCTTTCATATGCATATGCCCATTTAAAAGATGTGTCAGTGTTTATTAGTATCTTTTCCTACAGGGAGTCTTTCCTGGTCCTGCCTCTAAACTAAGATACGTTCATTACATGCTCAAATAGTTTCTTGTATTTTTCCTATCACCACACATATCTGCTCACTTTCTTACTGCGTGTAGAGTGCAAATTTTCATGAGGGACTTATTCCTGTACCATCATGGAACCTCCCAGGCAGGGTGCTTTTCTGGTACATGGTATATTGTTAATAAATGAACAGATAAATTACTGCAAGGATATCCTTTAAGGAGTGATTGTTATTTTTTCCAATACTAATAAGTGTACTTTAGGCTATTAGTAAAACCTCTGTAAGTATTTTAAAAACTACCTCTCAGATCCCCCTTTTCTTTAGTAGGGGTGTATATTAATGAAATATTCATAATTATCATCAAAGAAATTATGACTTAAGGAGAAATAATGACTGCACAGTACTCTAAAATAGTAGACGTATGCATCAATTTAAGCGGATCTTAAATCTTTCTTCTACTACCTTTTCTTCTAAGAAAGTAGAACTTAATGTTTTTTCACACACACACACACACACACACACACACACACACACACAAGATATACATGTGAGGCGATGGATGAGTTACTTAACTTGATGGGCAGGATCCTTAATTTATTTTCAATGTATGTGAAAACTATGAACTTTATGTATCCTATTAAATATATACTTCCCATTACACTAAATAGAAATTATATCTTATTTCAGAAGATAAGGTATGTATATTGATAGTTATTTAGTATGATTAACAGATTTAACTTCCATTACTGAATACAAAAAAAAATAATAAAAATCACAATTTATCTTTTTGGTTACTATCTCTACATAGCAAGACAAACATGTATTATAACCCAAATTACTGATTTCATGAAGAAGGAAAAGCATATATAAATTCCTGTGGTTTTACATTTTATTTTTATCCATAGTTGGTGATGTCAAAATTTCATCTGCCACACAAAGTATATTAAAACAATTTCAACTTAAATTTAAGTATACTAGATATCAGTGTCTTGACGACAAGCAATCCTTAATACTTACAAGAGTGAGTTGACTGGTGGGTTAATGATGAAAAGGATCTTATGTAAAATTGAAACATTCTTGGTATTACATCAGGGAATGATCTTAAAAGATAAAATCCCTTTTAAAATATTTTTTAAATAATGTTCATTCTTCATTAAAAAACATGCAAGTTATGGAATGGGAGAAAATAAGAGCAAATCACATATCTGATGAGGGATTAATATCCAAAATATACAAGAAACACATACAACTCAACAGCAAAAAAAAAAAAAAAAAAAAAAAAAAAAACACACACAAAAAAAATCACCCAGTTAAAAAATGGGTAAAGCACTGAAGAGATATTTTTCCAATGAAAACATACAAATGGCCAAGAGGGTGCATGAAAAGATATTCAACATCATTAATATCAGAGAGATGCAATTTAAACCATGATGAGATAATGTAATGATGTGTCTTATCAAAAAATAAAATTAAATTTAAAAAATAAAATATTAAAAAAAGACAGTAACAAATGCTGGAAAGGATGTGGAAGAAACACTTATACACTGTTGAGAATGTGAAGTACTAGGGAAAATGTAAATTATTATGGAGATTCCTCAAGAAATTAAAAATAGAAAACTACCGTATGATCCAGCAATTCCACTTCTAAGCATATATCCAAAGGAAATAAAATCACTACCGCCAAGACATATCTGTACTCCCATGTTCATAGGAGTATTAGTCACAATAGTCAAGGTATGGAAACACTCTAAGTATGCCCTGACTGATGAATGAATTTTAAAAATCTGGTGAACATACACACACACACTCACATACACTGTACTGTTATGCAGCCTTTAAAAAGAAGGAAATTGCCATTGCAACTACATAGATGAATCTGAAAAGCATTATGTTAAGTGCAATAAGCCAGGTAGAGAACAGAAGCATGGTATCATTTACATGTGGAATAATAAAAAAACAGCAGTCGAACTTGCCGAAGTAGAGAGTAGACAAGTGGTTGCCAGGGGCTGGGGGAGAGGGAGATAGGAAGAGTTTGGGGAAAGGGTAACAACTTTTAATTTAAGGATAAATAAGGTCTGAAGATCTAATACATGACATGGTAACTACAGTTGATAACACCATATTGCGTAATTGAAATTTGCTAAGAAAGTAGAACTTAATGTTTTCACACACACACACACACAAGATATGTATGTGAGGCGATTCATGAGTTAATTAACTTGATGGGCAGGATCCTTTTAAATGCATACAGACATCAAATCATCATGCTTTACACTTAAATATCCTATAGTTTTGTCAAACGATACCTCCATAAAACTGGAAAAAACCTGCAGGGAAATATATCCTTCCATAACTAGCAAAAATTAGTCTTGTTAAATGATATTATTCTCCACCTAACAAGTTTAATTTTCCTAAGATCATTGACTCTGTCTAAGGTATCTAAACTCCATTCACCAGAAGAAAAGTCAAATGCCCTTCTGATACCAAACAGATGAGTGCCATTAGGTGACAACCCAAGCAATACTCTAACATAGCTGTACAACTTATTCACAATAATCATTGACTGATTCTCCCAATTTAAAGATACGAAAAGTATTTTGTCAGAGACTTTATAATTAGACTAACATTAATCTTGTAAGTTAGTAGAACCTCATTCTTAAGTCATCAATCTCAGTTTGTTTTCCAGTAGCAACTAAATACAAATGTGTATTTGTAACATTATCTCCTCAAAACTATTTTCTTACATTTATGTCATAAAATTTGAGTGTAATAGAAACTTCAGATATGTAGGACTGGTTTATAGTTAAGTGTTGCTAAGATTACTGCGTATGAGGAATCTAGTACCATCGACCATCTGAAAGCCCCTTGTGAGCCTCTGTATGGATCCTGTATTGTCACAGAGCTTGCACTCTAGTGCAAGGCTTAAGATTTTTCTTTTTTTAAGATTTTATTTATTGGAGAGAAATAGCATTAGCTCAAGTCAGGGTTGGGGGGCACAGAGGGAGACTCCTGAAGCAGACTCCCCACTGAGTGGGGAGCCCTACCCCGGGCTGCATCCCAGGACACTGAGCTTTTGACCTGAGCTGAAGTCAGATGCTTAACCAAATGAGCCACACAGATGTCCCAAAAAGGCTTTGGATTATCTATAAAATTATGCATAAAATAAGGAGGAGGTGGATATGCAGAAGAGTGTTCTGAAGTTAGAAGGTAAAAGAAACCTAAGAGCTCTAAGGGAAACGGTCAATTTCAAGACAGCATAATTGCATTAAAATGAACAAAGTTGGCTTTTATAATGACACAAGAAAACTCTGTAACGTGTTCTGTGGTTGCTGTTTAGGTATGCATTGAACATGCAAATACATTTGAGATATTTATGAAAAATTGTAATTCTCTACACCCGCCAAAAGAGGTTAGATGTGTACGGAAATATACATCAGTTTTTGTAATTCTTGGCCTCCCAACAATTGGAAAGGTAAGATCATTTTGGTTGGAAACAATATGAACTACATAAAATCTATAAATAGTATTTTCACAAGATTGTTTCTCAAATCAAACAGAATGATCCTATACAAGATTTATTTCAATCAGTTAATGTTTTCAAGTTTTCAGAAACAAGATGTGTTAATTTCTTCCTAAATTTTGCCCTTTTAATAATTTCTGACATTGATTAAACCATGAAATATAGTAGAGTTCTTAAACAGCAATAATCTACAAGAAAATGCATTCATGCTATAGTATAAAATTACAGTTAAAATAAGCCAAGTCTTTTGGCACTTACATTTAATTTTATAGTCTGTTACTTTCTCCAAAAGTGCATATCTCATACTGTTTTCCCAGGAAGTATACGATAGTGATACATATATTCCTGTAAGTTTTTTGTCAGAACTTTTCCCATTAAATTATAAAAAGGGAGAACTGTCATATAAATTCTACAGCAGTTCAATTTATTAGGCAATATTTTGGATGTTCCATGAACATCTCTGTTTTATGAAAAGTTCGGTTAAATTTACTGCCCCCTCATCTACTAAATCAGCTCTATAGCTGCAATAGTTAGACAACTAGGTACTTTTGGCATTGTACTTTTAATTTTTTCTTAGTACAAATCAATATACCACTTCTACATTTTTAGCAATGATTAATTTCCAATTTCTAGTCTTGCCATCATTCTTAATTGCTTGGCAACTTTGTGAGGATGTCAAAATTTTAGCACCCAGCACACATTAGAATAATGTCTTCAAAAATATTTTAAAATTGCACAAATTATTACTACACATCTCTCTCATTTCTCTCGCTATAGTGAAATATCCTATCCACCTACAAATATGTGCATAAAGTGGAAAAGAACACTCTATAGTTCTGAACTTCATAGGTATTCTAGGGCATGTTACTGAACCAACTAAATATATTGTATGTAATATTTACATTCTTAAATTATAAACCTGCCAAAGTAAGTTTTCATTAAATCTGTGGTTTTACAATTTTCTGAGCCCAAGATCACCTGGAATCATTTTGGAGAACAATTCAATTTTGACAAAATTCTTCAAGACAGATTATGGATAAGCATCTTACTAGCAATAAAAATTTAACAAAGATGAATAAAGTAGATGTAATATTTTTCATCATAATGAAGTGACAGTGGGAAAAAAAGGATAGAGGGGAAAGAAAAAAATCACAAAATAATATTTGTACTTTCAGTATCAAAGCCCATTGTGATTAGAAGATGAGGTTTTAACAACTTTAGGCCACAGGCTTGGGCTTCATGGTCCAGTGAAATCACGTAATAAAAACAAACAATTATTTGGGGTCACAGAGTTTTCCAATTTTACTATTTTTAAGCAAGGACATTCAAATAAACCAAATCTGAAACTGTTTTACCAACCAAAATTTCAAAAATTAAAATAAAAAAATAAGAGGACACAGTTGTTTAAAAAACAAATTAAGTATAAGGAAAGGAGGGGAAAGAGAAAAAAGATATGAAACCAAGACAATGCTGGCATCATAGTGAGTGAGAGAGCAGGACGTCAACCACAATGGAGAAGTATTGCCTGGAGGTCAAGAAAGAGATGAACCAAAGAATGTTTGCTGAAAAGTTTTTAAAATAATAACATTTTAAGACTATATAGACTAAATAACCATAATAGATATCTTTTAGTTTATTAATGAATTCTGGCTTTATTAAAATAAAACTGCATATTTTTTCTTTAATTTATTTGTTTATTTGGCAAAATAAGGCATTTGATGATTACTAATGGACCCCAGTCTGATCATCCAAATCTGGTACTTCATCGTTGGGAGACTTCAGACAAATTAGTTAAAATATCTATGCTTCAAATTGTTCGTTGTAGAAGATCACGATCATTATGGCGTGTGTGTGTGTGTGTGTGTGTGTGTGTGTGTGTGTATTTTGAATAAATCAATATACCTAGAGATCTTAGAAAAGTTCCATGGCATATAATACATGCTTCAAAATGTTAGATATATCATATTTTATTGTTTTTGTTCAAGATTTAATTTGATTTCCATACCACCAACCAAGGGATTATTCAGATATATTTAAGTCCCTTAGCTTATAAACACATCTGAGATAGTTCATTTAATTTTTAGAGCATTAAAAATCTGTATAGCTTCCACGTTCCCAATTTAAGAATACTGACTAATACAAAAGTGCCTAAATATTTATTGAACTAGTTATGCAATAGGTTCATATATAGTATGAACAGAAAGGATTGATACACAGAATGAATGAGATAATGAGATAAAACCTTTTCTCTAAAGTTAGATTATCAGATTGCCAATACCAAATGTACCACTTCCTAGCTTTGTGACCTTGGACAAGTAACTTGAGACTCTTCACTTCCTCCTCTGTAGGAGTTGTGGCATAGGTTTTTACCAAGATTAAATAAATTGAGGTAGACAGAGTAGTTAGAAATGTCCATAGAAGAGAGAAACCAATAGAAATGTAGTAATTAGTACTATAATGTTTAAAGAATAAGCTAGTAAACTAATTTTTGGCAAAACTGATAGCTTCTTACGAATAGTTTTACAGTTTGTTATTCATTACTCAGTACCTGAACTAAAATTCTGACATGAACAAGGTTAGTCAATTACAAGGAGAATGTGTCTTAATAATGATTAGGATCTATAGTAATCTACCTAGCAATTCAAGCATAAGTCCTTAAGAGAATAAAATAATAAGCATTTGAGAATGCATTAAAGTATATTATTTTAATTTTTAAGTTTACTTGATCATTTAAAATCTCCTCAAATACTGCAATAAACCCTCTAAGTTCAATATGTTTTTGGTCAAAAGTGGCAGTGAAAGTGACTGAAGAAACAAATGTCCACCATATTGATTAAGCCAAGCCTTTTCACAGGAGTACACACATACATGTGTATGTGTGCACAAACATACACGTTTTGAAATACCAAAAAAGTAATAATTTATGTATTTCATACTTTAAATATACAAAATAATTTAAAACATTTTAACATATATAATGAAAAATCACTTATTTTATATTTTAAAAATAATAATAGAATGTTTCAAATATTAAAAAAGTACAGAATAACGATTATGATCCAGTACTGAGATATAATGTTTTGCCATACATTACACAAATTGTATTCTTTACGAAACAAAGTGTTAGGATTGAAGCAGATACAGAAAATTTTCAACTTTCACTTCTTCTCCTTTCTTCCTTCCTAGGAATAAAAACTAACCCCAAGGTAGAAGATGGTTCCCAGGAGCAGTTTTGTCCTTAGGCCACATGCACATCATTTGAAGACACACCACATACTATTTGGTGTGTTTTAAAGTTTTAAATCAATTGTATTGTTTTAAATACAGTTTCAACATCTTAGCATTTCACTGAATACTGGATTTTGAAGTCTTTATTCATAGTGATTCATGAAGATACAATTCAGTTGCTTTCACTGATAATATTATTGTATCTTGGTAATAAATCACAGTTCTTTATTATCTAGATGAAGGATGCTTAGTCTGATTTGTTGAATTTTCTGTCACCAATTAGGTCATCTGCAAGTAGTAACATTTATCTTTCTTTTCCAGTCCTTTTAATGTTTTACTTAGTGTGTCCACTACAACTTTAACATTATATTCAATAAACAAGACTTGGCAGGAGCCTTATCTTATTTCTTAATTAAAGAAGATATGACCTAAGTGTCTCCATTATTTATACTTGCCCTATTTTCTATTGGTAAATACAATTTATCAGATTAAGAAAATTACCTTGTAGTCCCAGTTTGCTAACAGTCCTTATAAATGAGTTTTAAATTCTTCCATTTCTTACATCAACTATAATAATCATATGCATTTATGTGTTTGTTTCTTCTTTGATCTAGAAATGTGGAGCATTGTATTAATAGTCTCTGTAATGTTAAAGTACCCATGCATTCTGGAAAAAAAAAAAACTGTCGTGTGTGTGTGTATGTATATATGTATGAATATTTGTTATATTAATATTTTATTTTATTTCTTTCATAGTTTTGGAGGATAAGTCTAGGATTTAATTTTCCTGGGCTACTCTTGTCTGGCTTTGGTTTCAGGATTACAAATGAGTATTACAGAAATTCTCTACTATTTGGGTCTTCAGTTATATCACAAATTTAATTTAATTAAGAAGTATGTTTTGGGGCACCTGGGCAGCTCAGTGGGTTAAGCCTCTGCCATCGGCTTATGTCATGATCTCAAGGTCCTGGGATGGAGTCCTGCATCAGGCTCTCTGCTCAGAGGGGAGCCTGCTTCCCTTCCCCCTCTGCCTGCCTCTCTTCCTACTTGTAATCTCTGTCTGTCAAATAAATAAATAAATCTTAAAAAAAAGAAGTATGTTTCATCTAACATCACTGTATCACATATTTATCAGCAAAACATAGATATATTCCCAATCATACAGGACTGGATACAGAATTTCTTATAAAATATTTTACCCATACTGAATCTAAAATAATTTTTCTTTAAAAATACAAAATTCTCCTCTACATAAATATAAAGTTACATTACATGTCATTCTCATTTTTATGTTTAATTCTTGAAAGTTATCTCCCTATTAAAAAAAAAACCAACAATCATCTGTACTCTGAAAACTAAGAAGGCATTTTACAGATAGAATGATAGCGATTTACCCCAAGACAGGTTCCGTAGTCCCTTTAAAATAGGAGAAAAGTATGGAACTTTGGCTGAAGTCAACTTAAATTTAGAAAATATCTTTAGGTATTTATTTATCCAAACTAAACTGCCATAAACTACAATTACATTTGTAGCTAGAGAAACATAATATAGCAAGGAGTGTATGGTATTCCCATGGACCCAGTGTTGAAAGTCAGTCTAGAAACAAGTGTTGGGACACACACACACACACACACACACACACACACACACACTGTCTGATAATACTCATAGTTTAGCATAAGGTGGTCAAGAGCAAAGGCAGATCAAGAAAACAAGTTGATTCAAACAAACTGGAGTAAGTGGAACACGATGATACTCAAATAATTTTGGAGGCTTGCTTTTGAAAATCAGGGAAGACGTGATGAATTTGCATATATAAAGGGTTTAGGGAGCTAAGAATGAGCCAGACAGACGTTGCACGGTGTGCTCTATCCCTAGAGTAGGGACCAGTGGTTTTCCATTCATTCCATACATAAAATTCCATGATATGGTTGAATCCCTTTTGAAGTAGAATGCAGGTTCTCAATTTTTTTCTGAAGTATTGTAAAACATGTTTGGATAATTATATTATACTTAACATCCAGAGTATGAAATAAATTCTTACAAAAATAATTAAACCCTCTGTTTATACTTCCTGATATTATCCCCCTCCTGTCCCACAAACAAGAAAACACTGCCCTGAATAGAGTGTTCATGTTCTTTAAATCTTTCATTCATCTATCTATCAATCATCTATCATATATATCTGTGCTTTATAGAAGTAGTGCTATACTATATATAATCTATGTACCCTGCCCTTTGCATTTAACATGTAATGTTAAGTGTTTGGGGTTTACACATAGACACTGGTACTTGCAGCATTAGATCATATGTTTTAATTGTTCTGTATTTTAATTGCTCTTAGAAGCTGTGGTAGAGAGTTTCTAACATGCATGCTAATGATCCCTGCTTTCTACTGACTTGTCCCAAATGAAAATCAACAGCGATGAGATGCCACTTCCGAAATTAGATCACAAAGTGTCTGGCTTCTCTCCACACCTTCTCTTACTCTTCACCTGCTTGCTCTGATGGAAGTCAGCTGCCACGCGGTGAGCTGCTGCAGGGAGAACCCCATATAACAAGGAGGTAATGGAGGCCTCTAATAGCCATCGAGGATCTGAGGCTCTCAGCCCAGCGGCTCACAAGGAACTGAATCCTGCCAACAAACACTTAAGTGAGCTTGGAAGCAGATTCTCCCCAAATTTAGTCTTGAGATGAGACAATAGCTCTGGCTAACGTCCTGACTATAGTCTTATGAGAGATCCCGAGGCAGAGGACTTAATTAAGTCATGCCCAGACTCCTGAACCACAGCAACTGTAAGATAATTAAATGCACGTTGTCTTAAGCAGCTACATTTTAGGGTTATTTGTTAAATAACAATAGATAAATAATAAAATCCCATTGTATAAATAATGAAATACATGCATTCGCATGTTGATAAACATCAAGGTAATTCTTTGTGGAAGATGTTTGGCCATGAAAAAGTACTATGCGCTGCACATTGCTGTTGTTGTCTCTTTGAGAAGATGGGCAAGAGAATCTGCAGTACGCAGACCTAGGAGGAGATGTGCTGGGTTAAAGGAAACGTGAGACTTCCTCTTTGCAAGACATCGTCAGATTTTTTTATCAAATTGTTTTTGCTGTTTTGCACTCCCATCAAAAATATATGAGAGTGACTCCGTCGTCATATCCTTACCAATATTTGGCATTAACATATTTTTACTTTTTCTTCAAGCTGACACGTTTGGAATGGTGTCTTACTGCTGTTTTCATCTGCATTTCCCAGCTCTTTATCTTTTTATATATTTATTGACTGACGGCCATTATTTGGCCAAGGCAAATATTTAGTACTTTGTTCATCATTAGCTTCCATTCCTCTCTATAATAAAATTGTAGAGTTGGACAAATAGTAAAAATCTCGTGGATTAGGCATAAATGGAATTGTGGAAAATGTCTTGCTTCCCTATGGAATAGAGAAAGTGATGGAGAAGTATTGTGGTTTGATAATTCTGATGGGGAAATACTATGGTTTGATAATTTTCATAATCTTTATTCCTCTTTTTCCTTCACAACTGACACATAATAAATCAGAAATTCCTTACAAGTTCAACTTGAAATGACATTTAGTATCTGATTACTCCATTTCTACAGCTAAAATTCTCTCATAAGTCATGTCTCTCTCACCCTGGATATTTGCCATAATGTCCTAATTGCTTTTCCTCTTTGAAAATTTGATTCCATTACCAATAGTGTAGTAAGTGCAATCACTTAAAAAAAAAACAGAAGTTTGATCAACACAGCAAGAGGATTGTTTATTTGAAAACTAATTACTTAAAAACACAAGTTAGAACTTATGACATATCTAATCAAATTCTTTTATCAGTCCCTCAGCAAGACAGATCACTCCTTATCTTCAGTGTTTGCTGAAAGACCCTGACCCTGACCATTCCAGCTTGCTTAATTTTCTGTTTTTATTTAATAATAATTGCCAGCATTTAACACATTGTACAACTTACTTGTTTATCTTTATTATCTCTTTAGATTTAATGGAATAGATGGTCCATGAGTACCAGTATTTTATCTATTTATTCTCTAAGATATACCCAGAATAGTATGTTCTCAATGAGTATCCGTTGAATGAATGAAGAATCACAAATCATTATAACTAGCAGTCTTCTCATTTTTTGTAGGACACTCTAAATGATGAGGGGACAACCAAAGAATGCTGCTAATTGAATCATCTCTCTATACACAGGGAATGGCACAGTACAGTTTGTATAGCTCCTGGAGTACCTATTAATATTCCTGAATGGCCAATATCCAAGATAGCAGCTGTCACTCAATGTTTATGAATTTTAAAAAGGATGCACCTCCTGAGAAAAGTAATGATAAAGAGCTGCCCTGTCCTACCAGCTGATGTGGTCCTGAACCAAGGTCCTGAGTTTGGTGTGCAGAACAAGATCTGGGTTCTATCTTTCACTGGCCTTCCTTGGTCAAGGCAACTTGTGAAGGACAAGACTTGTGCAAATGGTGGTTGAGCAGAGACCTCTCTCAGACACTGACTGACTGACTAGTGTGGTGATGATATTATCTGGAAGTGTTAGAAAGTTGTAGGGATAAAAGCTACAGATACCATGGAATAGTATTTTCCTGGATGAAAAATATAAAGACATTTTTTAAAGTATCATTGAAATGAATGAAGGATATTTTACAATCTATAACTTAATGTGAAAATTTCCAAATCTATATACCAAAAATATATCATTCAGTTAGTGAATTTAAGAGCACCCTTTCTAAAGTGATTGAATTATAAAGACCCAAATGTTCTACTCCTTATTATTTTCAGATATGAATACATATATTTTGTTTTTGAGCAAGTTCTTTCTGAATGACAACTGCTGGGAGTATATGGATATGGATATGGATATGCATATGGATATGGATATGTATGTATGCACACATATATCTCCAGATGGTCATAGGCAAACACAGTGACCTCATCAGGGAATCACCTTCTTGCTATTCTCTTTATACATCTTTATTTCTGGAATAGGCACAGTAGCGCTTACAGCATTTAGTCCACAAAAACCTCCTGTCGTGAAATTCTCATTCTAAATCCTCATACTCTCATTTTTTTTTTTCTATTTGCAGTTGGAATTATGTCAGGACTTTCTAAGTGTTATTCTGAAATTTGTGGTGTGTGTGTGTTTTAGTCTTTTTTTAAATTTAATTTAATTTTTTCAGTGTTTGAAATTTATTTACTCAAAATTAAGTCAGAAACAATTTATATTAATGTATCTTTTGGATACCGGTTTCTCAGTTTCTCTTTGTGTTGTCTATTCTAAAAATCCCAGAACACAATTGTTTTAAATATTACTATGCATGATAGTAGATAAGTACACCTGTAAATTCTTTGGTGTGTTGACCTCATTTAAAATCAACACTGGAATATTGTCATTGGAAAATAACAGTATTGCAAATTCAGTTCCATTTTGACTTGCTGTATATTTATAATTTTAACTTTAGGTAAAGTTTAAGGTAAAGATTAAGAAATTAAGTAGAATATGATGTAAAAAGAAAATTAAAAAGAATAATTAATGGATTTATATCTAGTATCAGTGTTATAATATACATACATATTCTGACACCTATAATAAATTGTTCAGCATTTTAAAAAAGATTTTATTTATTTATTTATTTGACAGACAGAGATCACAAGCAGGCAGAGAGAGAGGAGGAAGCAGGCTCCCTGCTGAGCAGAGAGCCTGACTTGGGGCTCTATCCCAGGACCCCGGGACCATGACCTGAGCCAAAGGCAGAGGCCTCAAACCACTGAGCCACCCAGGAGCCCCTATTCAGCATTATTTTAATTAGTACACTAAGATAGAAATGGTCAACTATGACTTTAACAATGTGAGCTTGAGTGAATCTGTAAACTTTCTTATATGTGAATTACTTCACCTTCAAAATAAATAACGCATGCCAGATGATTCTAAGTATTTTCTAGGATTTTTAAGTTGATTTACTCTGCTATGCAAAGGAATGAGCCATTTGTGGCTGCCGTTCTAATATACAATGAATATATAATAAAGCAGAGTTCTTCACATATTCCTACTGTAGTTGATAATGTTTTATTATTTTAATTTAAAGGTAACACCCAAGGAACTTTTCTATTTCATCATCAACTTTAGTCACTTTAAAGATATTTAACAGAAATGATAATATCGAAAATGGTTGCATATGAAAAATTAAAAATCTATTATTTTTCCATAAGATTCCCCTAGGGTATCTGTCCAGGTCACATCTTTGCCTGCCAATCATATATTAAAAATTAGATTGTTCCAAATGCTGCCGCTGTGTATGTAAATGCTAATCTCCTTTTCTACATTTCCTTTGGATTTAATTAAAATTCAAAGTATAAAATGAAGATGGTTAAGTGAATTTTATGGATAAAGCTATACATTACCTCTAGAATATATTTATCATATGTCTATGTGTTTTTATAAAGATTAAAAGTATTTGCACAAGAAATTAATTCTTTAAAAGAATTCCTTGGTGAAGGATATCTATTTGAAAATATGAGATAACAGTATCTAAACATTTGTTTACATTCTACCTAGATTATCTTTAAATGTTCTATACATTCCAGATACAACTAAGACATCGTAAGCACAGTGGAAATTCAGTAACATCTGCAGCAGAATGGAAGGAGCCCTATGCCGGTTAAAGTAAGATTGTTTTTCTCCCGTGGAAAGATTCATATCCAATTCACAGAGGAGAAAAAACATGAAAAACCTTTAAGTCATCAAGGCTTTGTAGAATTTGGTAACACCTATGGGGGGAAATTTTGTCTTTGACTTTCTGTGCTAACATTCCAATTGCTCACATTTGTGTGGCTAGACTGAAAACTCAGTATCAGTGGTTTCATAAGAAAAGCACTTACAGAACTCCACTATGATAACAAATGTTCTGCAGAACTCTGAATCTCCCATTCCCCCGCCCTGTCATGCACTGTGTACAGTGATTGCTTTTTCCTTCCGATGGGCTATATTTCAGATCTCTCCAATTGTGTTTGGAATGTGATGACTGCAAATGCTTTTTCTGCTTCATTTTCTGTGTCTAGATTATGCTTTCTTCTTCTTAAGCATGTCACTTTATTTCTGTTTACATTGTATTTAGTTTGGCAGTGTTTTGAGATAAAGCATAGTTTCTGAATCTCATTAATATAACTATTATCTTTTTCAATTGTATGTCTCACTCAAGTTCTAGTCTGAAAAGAACTTGCAAAGCAAGCCTGTTTCAATGGTACTGACAAAATTTTCTATACATCATATAACATTGCATGGAGCATTAATTCAAGCTTTATGTTCTCCTGTTTTATAAATTCTTTAGAGGCTCTGCATGGCTCACAAAAACCTCATTCTGGTACTCTCCAAGGTGGCTATTACTGATCTCAAGACTGTATACTTGGCTTGAAAGAGAGAAGGGCAATGTTTCCTTTACTACCTCTTCACTATTTCTTTTATATACCTAAAAATTCAAAGTTTGGTTGAGAAATGAGAAAGTAAATGTGTCCTTTTAGAGAATAAACCAGGATAGTGAGGATTTTGAAAGCATGGTATTGATGTGTCTCATGGTGCTCATAGACATTAGAGGGGAAAACTGAAAAGTAGGGCAGACTTTTTAAAAACTACTAAATGTTATTGAATCTATCTTTTTTTTTTTTTTAAAGATTTTATTTATTTATTTGACCGACAGAGATCACAGGTAGGCAGAGAAAGAGGAAGGGAAGCAGGCTCTCTGCTGAGCAGAGAGCCCGATGCAGGGCTCAATCCCAGGACCCTGGGATCACAACCTGAGCCAAAGGTAGAGGCTTTAACACACTGAGCCACCCAGGCACCCCTAATGAATCTATCTTTACTGCTTGGGTATTTTTCTTATTCTAGAATTTTGTTAATTAATTTTCAATATTGTTTCTAGAATCAAGAACCATGTGAAATTATATAAAGGTGACAACACAGTGTGACATCTAATCAAGACAATTTAGTGACTAGTACAGGAGCTAAGTGGTTACATCATGTGCATAGTGTTGTATAAAATGAAAAAAAAAAGAATTTTAGAGTAAGTCTTCTGGGAAAGTTTTTAACGAAGTATGTAATAAATAAAAATGTGTAATGAAGACATCTTATCTTTAGAAAAATCTCCAATAACTTTAGTTATGGGGAAGCCCTTGATTTGTCTTGGATAATGCATTTGATTTCAAGAATAGACATATAAGGGCATGTGGGTGGCTCAGTTGTTAAGTGTCTGCCTTTGTTATGGGTCACGATACCAGGGTCCTGGGATCAAGCCCCGCATCGAGCTCCCTGCTCAGCCAGGAGCCTGCTTCTCCCTCTCCCACACGCCCTTCTTGTGTTCCCTCTCTCACTCTCTCTCTCTGTCAAATAAATATATAAAAGAAAAGAAAGAAAAATATTTTAAAAAAGAATAGACAAAATAGACAAAACCTAGAAAGAGGTTTCAGGGGGATTTTCAAATACATTTAACATCTTGACAGACATGTTTTAATTTTTTTGGATAGCAATGGAGAATCGCTGGCCATTTTGGAACTTGAATATTAAAATATACGCACTATAAGGAGTATTTTGAGAATGGAGTATATAGGGAGACCCAAAATGAAAGAAATAGAGCAGATTAAAGCAAAAGTAAAGTAAGCAGTGAAAAAGTGAAAGCAGTACCTAGAACATAAGAACAGAATAAGTAGAGGTAGTAAAAAATGAAGTCATATTTAGAAACATGACTGTGGATGAAATGTACAATAGTAATAAAATGAGTGGAAGAAGAGGGTTCAGTGGCAGAACCTTAGAAAACCCGTATGTCTCATGGTCCCATTCTCAAAAATAAATTAGTAAGGTAAGGCAACCAAATTCTGAAGTGTCATATGAACTATGTTATGTGTTTTACAAATGTTATCCATTCAGTCTTCATAACGTCCCTGCAAGACAAGTACCATTATTATCCACTGACGAGCAAACATGGTTGAGAAATAGGTGACTTGCCTGACATTATAGGATGCCAATCCAAGTCCATGTCCATAGTCCACTCCTCTTCTACCACTATATGCTACAATTTGAGACTACCAGTGACAGAAGGCAAGAGTAGGGGATGTAGGATGGCAGAATGTTAAAAAAAGAGAAGAGCTTCCACAGTGCCAGTAGCTTTATGACATAAACTAAGATTAAGGAAACTTGCATTTTGTAACATTTTAGATATTGGCAATATTTGAATGAATAATGTCAATGGCTTAATAGAAGCAGATGTCATGTTGAAGAGGGACAGACAACTAACATAGGAAAAATAAAGTACTGAGATGCACTACAGGCTCTATATTCAAACAGTCTTCCGCATCAATTGTGATTATTATCTAGAGCAATTAGAAATGCTTATTTTCTTTGAACATCAGTTAGTTACTTTATCAGTAATGGGGAGTAGAGTGTCTACCTCACTGAGGTTGTTACAGATATTGATATAATATATCTAAAGCACTAAACACAGATGAATATATGATAGATAATTTTATATACCAGGATATAAAGAATATTCTTTAAAATAATAATCAGAGAGAAGGACATGTCTGTGTATACACATAAGGTTTGTAAAGATGGTTTGCCGGGATGTATTTAATCTACGTCAACAGTATAATAAAGATATGTCATTTATATGTATATTATACTAATATAGGCATGACAGACTGAATATTTATTACAGAAAGTAATTATAGTTGATCAATGAGCAATGCAGGAATTAAGGATGCTGATTCCACCCTACACACTGAAAATCCACATATAACTTCTGACTCCCAAAAAACTTAACTTCTTGTAGTCTACTGTTGACTGGAAGCCTTAGTGGTAACATAAATAATCAACAGGTATTTTGTATGCTTTATGTATTATATATGTATTCTTACAACAAAATAAGCTAGGGAAAACAAAATGTTACTAAGAAATTATGAGAAATAGAAATACACTTACAGTACTGTATTTTCAATACTATAAATTTATATACTGACTGAAAAAAATATGTGAACCTGCGCAGTTCAAACCCATGTTGTTGTTCAAGGGTCAGCTCCATACAGAATTTTCTTTTATCATAACCATGTACAAAATGCTATTTTCCCTATTTTACAGATCAGTCTTCTTAAAATTTGAGAAGAACTAAGTTACAATCATTGACTATCAGAGGGACCTAAATTCACATTTGCCAGGCCCTTTTCTTTTTTTCTAGCTTAATCAGTATTGCAACAATGACATCACGACTTAATGAAAAGGAGTTTACTCCTTAGATCAACAGATTTCAGTCAAAGAGACAGGGAATTAAAGAGGTAGAATGGCCATCGATTTAAAAACAACATCATTTCTCTCATTTTTCATGATAATATTGAAAATACATGGGATTCTGTTTGAGTATGTATAATATGAAATTCTGCTTTAAAAGAATTGTGAAGCTATTCCATTTTAAAATCTTTTAGCTTTTAGCTTCACTTTGCTAATGATTTGCATACCAATTAGTTCATTATATTTTCCTTCCACTGTATTCACTCAATTAGTTTTTGTGCAATTGGCATTAATGAAAAGAATTTTATGATGTGCTCTAATAGGCATTAGTAATATATAAGAAAATTAAATGTTTTAGTGGATAAAATTATATAACTGTTCAGATCTATCTATTAACTTACTCACTGCTTCTAACTTCAGTAAAGTCAAAGTGTTAAAATTATGAATGATGCTAAAGAAATAAGCCAAGATGAATAGAAACATCCCAATATGGCAAGAGAACAATACCAAGTTGGAAATTAAATACACTAAATTCATTAATAGAAGACCAAATATGTAAAAAGCTAGTTGACATTTTAATATAGTAAGACAATATAAAAAATGCATTATAGCTACTTCACAGTCCAATGAATAGTACTTAATGTAGCCATGATTTTTAAATGAGAGAAATGATTAGAAGCTAGAACTTTTAGACTTGTTTAGTGAGCTGAAATCATTATTATTACATATTTTCCCCCAAGCTGATAGGATGCCCTTCATCTGTACTGCCCTTATTTTCTGTATTAATGGACCTGTGTAATATGGAGAATTCAAAAGTGACATCTTCTTCAGTACTTGTCTTAATTCTATACTTCCTAACTGATAAATTACCCCAAATATGTGCTTTTTTAACAAGAAAAAATACATTTTCTATTAAATTTGTAAAACTAAGTTTTAAATTTCATTTATTTTACTAAAAAATCCTTCTAAATGACCCACATATATATACTTATATGTATACTTTATATATACTTATATATACATATAATATGTGCACTTAGTTAGGTGCCTACGGTAGCAGTTGTTTGATCAAATACTAGTCTAGTTGTTGCTGTGATGATATTTTGTAAATATAACTAACATTCACAATTAGTTAATGTAAGTAAAGATGACTGCCCTAAATAATGTGGGTAGGCCTCATCCAATTAGCAGATCTTAAGAGCAAATCACAGTCTCAAAAAACAAAGTATTCCGCCTCAAGATTATAACACAGAAATCCTCTGTTTCCAACCTTACGGGCTGTCCTACAAATTTCAGACTTGCCATTCCCATGATCACATGAGCTAATTCCTTAAAATAAATCTCTTTCATTAATATGCCTACATATATCCTATTTTTGAGATAGTATTGACATGTAACATTAAATGAATTCCAGGAGTACAACATAATAATTTGATATTCACATACAATGTGAAATGATCGGTATGAAAGTCTTATTTCCCCTGTCATGATATAAAGTTGCATTATTGAGAGCACAATATTATTGACTATAGTCACCATGCAGTATACTGCATCCCCATGATTTATATAGATTATGACAGGAAGTTTGTACGTCTTGAACCCCTTCTACCATTTCACCCATCCTACAACCCACCTCCCTTCTAGCAACCAACAATCTGTTCTCTTTGTGAGTCTGGTTTTATTTTGTTTTGTTTGTTTAAGCTTTTAGATCCCACAAATAAGTGAAATCATTTGATATTTGCCTTTCTCTGTCTTACTTATTTCACTTATCATAAAACACTCAAGACCCATCAATGTTAAAAAAAATAAAATTTCATTCTTCTTTATGGCTGAGTGTATTCCTTTGTTATATAATTTTTATATCTATCTAGCTATATATATATAATATATATGCGCAAAATAAATATAAACAATACACAAATATTTATAAATATATATTTATGTATATATTTATATATACATTTTATAATACATACTTATATATAGTATATAAATATATATTCATAAATATTTGCATATCATAGATAATACATTTATGATATATTTACAAATAAAAAAATATACACACATTTAAATATATATCACATCTTCTTTATCCATTTATCCATCAATGGCCACAGTAGGTTTCCAAATCTCGGCTATAATGAATAATTCTGCAATGAACACCGGAGTACATATCTTTTTATATTACTGTTTTCATTTTCTTCAGATAAATACCTGAAAGTGGAATTGCTGGATTATACAGTAGTTCTATTTTTAGTTTTTCGAGTATCTTCCATACTGTTTTTCTATTGTGACTACATCAGTTTGCTTTGTCACCAACAGTGTGCAAGAGTTCCCTTTCCTCTACATTCTTGCCAACACTCATTATTTCTTTTCTCTTTGGTAATGGTCATTCTGACATGGTTAGTGGTACAAAAATGCAACAGATTTTTTTGTGAAGATTTATTTTAGAGAGAGAGAGGGGGATGGGGAGGGGGGAAGAGAGAGGGAAACAGTATCAAGCAGACTCCCTGCTGGGCACAGAGCCTGATGCAGAGCACTATCTCATGAACCTGAGATCATGCCCTGAGCAGAAATCAAGAGTCGGACCCTTAACCGACCGAGTCACCCAGGTGCTCCCAAGCAGATGTTTGTATACTAATTTTGTATCCTGCATTTTACTGAATTTTTTACTATTTCTAACAGGTTGTGTGTGTGTGTGTGTGTGTGTGTGTAGTTTTTAGCATTTTCTTCATAAAAAATTATGTTGTTTGCAAGCAGTTGCATTTTTACTTATTACTTTAATATATATATACCTTTTATTTTTCTTGCCTAATTGCTTTGCTAGGACTTCCAAAACCATGTTGAATAAAAGTGGAAAGAACAGGAATCCTTGTCTTCTTCCTAATCTTAGAGAAAAACTCTCAACTTTTCACCACTGAGTATGATGTTAGCTATGAGCTTATCATATATGGCTTTAATTATGTTAATGAACATTCCTCTACACCCACTCTGTTCAGAATTTTTGTCATGAATGGGTGCTGAATTTTACCAAATGCTTTATCTCCACCTATAGAGATAATCGTACTATTTTTACCCTTCATTTTGTTAATGCAGTGTATCACACTAATTGTTTTGATTGATTTGTGAATATTGAACTATGTTTGCATTCCTGGAATAAATCCCATTTGATCATGCTGTATGATCTTTCAAATATACTTAATATATTATTGAATTAGGTTCACTAATATTTTGTTTAGAATTTTTGCTATGTTCATTGGGATATTGGTCTGTAAATTTTTTTTTTTTTTCCTGTCGTGTCTTCATGGTCTGATTTTAGTATCAGGGTAACAATGTTGGCTTCATAAAAGGAGTTTGGAAGCATTTCACCTCTTCAATTTTTTGGAAGAGCCTGAAAAGGGTAGATATTAAATCATCTTTGAATGTTTTATAGAATTTATCAGTGAAGTGTTCTGGCCCTGGACACTTCTTTTTTGGGAGGTTTTTGCTTACTGATTCATTTTATGTTCTAGTAATGAGTCTATCCAGATTTTCTATTTTTCTATGATTTGGTCTTGAAGGACTGTATGTTTCTAGGAATTTATCCATTTATTCTAGGTTTTCCAATTTGTTGGCATATGATTTTTTGCATTAGTGTTGTCCCTTTGTGTTTTTTAGGTATCAGTTATAACTTCCCAAACTCATTTCTGATTTTATTTCAACCTTCTCTCTATTTTTTCTTCTGAATCTAACTAAACATTTAACAATATTGTTGATCCTTTCAAAAAATCACCTCCTATTTTAATGGATCTTTTCTATTATTTTTTTGGTCTCTATTTCATTTATTTCCACTCTGTATTTGTTTTCTTCCTTCTGCTAACTTTGGGCTTCACTGGCTCCTCTTTTTCTAGTTCCTTTACATGTAAAATTAATAGTTTATTTGATATTTTTCTTGAACTTGAAGTAGGCCTGTATGAACTTTTCTCATAGGACTGTTTTTGCTATTCCACTGAATTTGTTATATTGTATTTTCATTTTCATTTGTCTCGAGGTATTTCTTGATTTCTTCATTGACCAACTGGTTTTTCTGTAGCATGTGGTTTAATCTCTGCATATGTGTGGACTTTTCCACATTTCTTTCTATGACTGATTTTTTTGATTTCATATCATTGTGCTTCGAAAAGTTTCTTCATGTGATTCAACCTTCTTAAATTTATTGAGACTTATTTTGTGGCTTAACATATGATCTGATATGGAAAGTATTACATGTGTTCTTGAGAAGAATGTACACTTTGATGCTTTGGGATGGAATGTTCTGTATGTATCCATTAAGTCCATCCAGACTAATGTGCCATTTAAAACATAAGTTTTCTTATTTTCTGTCTGAATGATCTATTCATTTATGTCATGGAGTCTTACAATTCCCTACTATTATTATATTGCTGTTGCTTTCTCTCTTTAGATCTGTTAGTATTTACTTCAAATATTTAGGTGCTCCTACGTTGGTTGGGTCCTTAAATACTTACAAATATATTATAAACCTCTATTACAAGTTAATATTTGCTTTAAATATTTAGGTGCTCCTACATTGGGTGTTTAAATATTTACAAAATTTGAAAATATATTTTTTTGCTGGATTGACTCATTTATAATTCTGTAATGGCCATTTTTGTCTTTATTAGAGTCTTTGTTTTAAAGTCTATTCAGTCTGATATAAGTATAGCTATGCTAATTTTCATTTGGTTTCCATTTGCATGGAATAATTTCTGCATCTATTCATTTTCAATCTGTGTGTGTCCTTACATCTGAGTCTCTCAAAAACAGCATATAAGCGGGTGTTGCTTTTTCTTTTTCTTTTTTTAATCCATTCAGGTACTCTATGTCCTTTGATTGGATAATTTAGTCCATTTACATTTAAGTTATAGATAGGTATGTACTGATTGCCATTTTGTTAACTATTTTATGGCTGTTTTTAGTGCTCTGTTTCTTTTTTCTTCCCTTGGTCTCTTCTCTTGTAGTTTGATACCTTTCTTTAGTGTTATATTCAGTTTCTACTCTCCTTATCATTTATGTATCTACTATAAGTATTTGCTTTGTGGTTAACATGAGGCTTAAATCTATCAGCCTATATATTTACCCGTCTATTTTAAGTTGATAGCTAGTTAAGTCTGAGTACACGTTATACTCTACATTTTTACTGGTCTTTGTGTCACATTATATATATATATTTTTTTTATTTTTTTATAAACATATAATGTATTATTAGCCCCAGGGGTACAGTTCTGTGAATTGCCAGGTTTACACACTTCACAGCACTCACCATAGCACATACCCTCCCCAATGTATATTTTATGTTTTTAACTCTTTATATCTCTTAACTAATTATTGCAGTTAGAGTTATTTTTGCTTCGTTTGGCTTTTTGCCTTTAAGTTAGCTTTGAAAGTGATGAGTCTACTACCTTTATTATGTGTGTGATATATATATATATATATATATAAAATTTATCAGTGACATTTTTACTTTCATATAATTTCTGGTTACTAATTAGTACCTTTCCTTTTCAGTTTGTAGAAGGTTCTTTATTTCTGTAAGTCCAGTTTAGTAGTGGTGAACTCCTTCAATTTTCACTTGTCTAAAAAACTCTTTACCTCTCCTTCAATTTTGAATGATAACCTTGCTAGGCAGAGTATTCTTCATTGAAATTTTTTTGCTTTCAGCACTTTGAATATATTTTGCCACTCTCTTCTGGCCTGTAAAGTTTTTGCTGAAAAATATGTTGATAGTCTTATGGGGGTTCCTTTTTATGTAGCAGGTTGTTTTTCTCCCTCTGCTTTTAAAATTCTATTTATCTTTAACTTTTGACATTCTAATTATAATGTATGTGGATGTGGATCTCTTGGGGTGGTCTGATTTAGAAGTCTCTAAGCTTCCTAGATATGGATATTTATTTCTTGCTCCAAGTTAGGGAAGTTTTCAGCCATTATTTCTTCAAATAAATATTTTGTCCCTTTCTTTTCCTTCTGGAATCCCTATTATATGAATGTTGTTCTGCTTGATGTTGTACCAGAAGTCCCTTGGGGATCTTCACATTTTAAATTATTTTTCTTTTTGGTGCTCTGAAGTTCACTGCCCTGTGTTCCAGGTCACTGAACATTTTTCTGCTTCATCTAGTTTGCTATTGATCCCCTCTAGTGTATTTTTTGGTACAATCATTTTATTCTTTAACTCTGTGATTTTCTTTGGCACTTTATTATATTTTCTATGTCTTGGTTGAAATTTTCTGTGTTCATTCATTCGTCTCTTGAAATCAGTGAGCATCTTTATGATTGATCATATCTTTTGAACCCTTTATTAGATAATATTTTTCTTTGTTTCATTAAGCCCCCCCCCCAGGGGTTTTATCTTATTCTATTGTTTGGAACACATTCCTCTATTTCCTCATTTTGCTTGAACTCAGTATTTATTTCTATGTATTAGGCAAAAAAGCTATCTTTCCAAGTTTTGAGGGAGTGGTAACAGGAAGATAGGTGTGTTTTAGTCTGTTGTTTGTGCAGTGACCCAAGGATGGTAATCTGCCAAGAACTGTCCGTTTCAGTCCTGGGACTCAGAAATGCACGCTCCTATGGCCACCAGAGCTAGACATTCAAAAGGGGATCCCCTGTGTGAACTGTGCTAACTCACTGGCTTTGGTGGGGCTGTGGACTTGGGCAAGCATGTCTGCCAAGTTTAGCAAGGGGAGTCATGAGGAAGTGCCAGGCTGGGGCAGGCCTGTTTGTCTTCTGCAGGGTTGCATAAGAGCACAGTGGTGGGGCAAGCCTGCTTGGTGACTTTAGCAGGGGAGGGCCACAGAACAGCACAGGGGCAGGACAAGGGGCACTAGCAAGGTGGAAAGAGAGTACAAAAATTGCAACTGCCCAAACTTTCATCCCCAGAGTTCCAAATGATCCTTGCCTGCCCAAGAAATGCTTTAAGATTAGCCCATGAATCTCTTTCACATGTATTCTAGACACTTTTCAACCTCTGCTTTTGTGTTTAGTTCTAGGGCAGGTGAGTCTGCATGAGCCCTTTAAAAGACAACTCTCAGTTTCCTACAGCCTTTTGGGTCTCCCCATTGGTTTTCAGAACCAGATGTTTTAGGGTCTCATCTCTTCAGTGCAGGTCCCAAGCTTAGGGTGCCTGATGTGGGGCTCAAGATCTTTGCTCTTCAGGGATATGACCCATATTTGTGAGATCCCTCCTGCTTGTGTGTCACCAGTTTCTAGTGAGACCTCATCTCTGCATCATGTACCCATCTTGATATGGCTTTTTAACCCTTCCTTGTGGAGAGGCCATTCAGCTAGGTTTTAGGTCTTTTTCAGAGAGAAGTGTTTTATATATAGCTGTAGAACTGGGGTATCTGTGAATGAGATCAGGGTCTTTTTATACCACCATCTTGAACTGTACCCCACATATATCCTGCTGATTCTGTTTCTGTGGCGATCTATGACTAATACAATAAATATGTTTGTGTATCATACACATGCATATACATATACTCCCAAGATGCACATAATTTTAATTCTTAGTAGAAATATTTTTTTAAAAACTCTCATATGTCATGTATTCATTGGAAAATCATTACTGTTCTAAAAGTGAAGAGTAGAAGTAATGAAAAATACAGAGAATAACAGCCAGGCTTCAGATGGATCAAAGAGCTTCATGTTCCAAAAGATAAAGGGTAGAAAAATAGTGAAAAAGAGAATGAAAGAATATATAATAGTTTCCTTAAATTTTCTCATAAGATTAAAAGGGGCTGACTGGAGAAGTACTCTCTTCCAACAGAAGAATAACAATTTTTCTAGCTCACCTAATAATATACAGTCTTAAAAGGTTTATATTCTTCCATTCCCCTACAAATATGAGTGGCGTTAAGAATAGAGAAGAGGGGCGCCTGGGTGGCTCAGTAGGTTAAAGCCTCTGCCTTCGGCTCAGGTCATGATCTCAGGGTCCTGGGATCGAGCCCCGCATTGGGCTCTCTGCTCAGCGGGAAGCCTGCTTCTTCCTCTCTCTCTGCCTGCCTCTCTGCCTACTTGTGATATCTCTCTATCAAATAAATAAAATATTTAAAAAAAATAGAGAAGAAACCAAAAGGCAGATAAAGAAGAGAATGGGAAAGAACACATGTAATTATTATACAAAAGATTCTAGATCACCATATTCCTTTTCCATATAAGAAGCCATGACCATTTTTCAAAATAAAAATTATTTTCCCCATTTTTTCATCAATACTTAATAATCAGTGTTTCTGCAGTTATTATGTTTAAAGGGAGAATTTTTCCAGAAAAAAAAAACTGTATAATATTGATATATATCATACTGAGATATGCAATGAAATTTTACTGGCCATAAACAATTAAATAGTGAATTCATCAATCGTGGAGTCCACCCATTAACTGAGAAATAGAAGAAAAGTTCTATAAGGAAAACCGTGGTAATGTCCATGATAGCCGACTTGCTTCACTCAATGTCTACTAAAGTAGAAATAGGATAGTTTGAGCATGTCAGCAGTTATATGTCAGCAGTTTGACATATAGTAAAAGACAGAGTCAAGTAACATCACAAGAGAGAAGTGCTCTGTGAGTTAACAGATTAGAAGCCTATATAACTTTGTAGATGAGCACTGAATAGAAGAATTAGACTCTTGACTCAGAGAAACAAATGAATTGATACGGAAAGGGAGGTGGATGTGGGGCTGGAGTAACTGGGTGATGGGCACTAAGAAGTGAATGTGAAGTGATGAGCATGGGGTGTTATATGCAGCTAATGAATCATTGAACATTACATCAACAGATGAATGGATAAAGAAGATGTGGTATATATACACAATGGAATACTATGCAGCCATCAAAAGAAATGAAATCTTGCCATTTGCGACGACGTGGATGGAACTAGAGCGTATCATGCTTAGTGAAATAAGTCAATCGGAGAAAGACAACTATCATATGATCTCCCTGATATGAGGACATGGAGAAGCAACATGGGGGGTTAGGGGGATAGGAGAAGAATAAATGAAACAAGATGGGATTGGGAGGGAGACAAACCATAAATGACTCTTAATCTCACAGAACAAACTGGGGGTTGATGGGGGGAGGTGGGGTTGGGAGAGGGGGAGGGGGCTATGGACATTGGGGAGGGTAAGTGCTATCGTGAGTGCTGTGAAGTGTGTAAACCTGGCGATTCACAGACCTGTACCCCTGGGGATAAAAATACATTATATGTTTATTAAAAAAAAAAATTTGGAAGGGGAGGCGAACCATAAGAGACTATGGACTCTGAAAAACAACCTGAGGGTTTTGAAGGGTCAGGGGTGGGAGGTTGGGGGAACAGGTGGTGGGTAATGGGGAGGGCACATTTTGCATGGAGCACTGGGTGTTGTGCAAAAACAATGAATACTGTTACGCTGAAAAAATAAATAAAATGGGAAAAAATATGAGAAAGCCAGTGCCTAGACTTTCTCAGTAATAAAAAAAAAAAAATTAATGATGTACCATTACGTTGGATAATTGAATTTGAAAAAGATGAAGGATTAGACAAGTCATAAGTGTAAGCCACATAATTTTAAATTTTTAGGAAGCTAGATTAATAAAAGAAAAGGGGTGTCTAGGAGGCTCAGTTGGTTAAGCAACCAACTCTTGATTTTGGCTCAAATCATGATCTCAGGATCATGAGATCCAGCACCCCTCTCCCCCCAGTGTCTGGTTCCACAATCAGCATGGAGTCTGCTTGAGATTCTCTCTCCCCCTCTCCCTCTGCCCCTCCCCCCATGTGTGCTAAATAAATAATCTTAAAAAATTTAAAAAGAAAAAGGTGTTAATTTTTAGAACAAATTATTTGACCCAATAGTTCCATATTATTATTTCAATATATCAATTTCAATATATCAATTTCAATATATCAATATAGAATTTACTAATGAGATATTTTACATTCATTTTTCATGTTAAGCCCTCAACATCTGGTGTGTTTTTACATTTGCATAATATCCTAATTTGAACTACACATATGTCAAGTGCTCAATATTCAGACGTGGCCAGTGGTTACTATATTAATGCAGTTCCAGACCAGTGAAACTCAACCCTGACCTGACGGATCACTGGAATCACCTGGAGAGCTCTGAAAAAAATACTAGTGTTTTAGGTCCAGCATCAGAAATTCTGTTTTAGCTGGTCTGGGAGGAGGCTTAAATACTGGTTTATAAACGTTCCCCGGATGATTGGAAACCACGATGTGATATATACTGGTCTATTTAGATCATCTTCTGGAATTACTGGGAAGTTATTATTTCTTTCACCACCATCTAACTATAGCTCTCCTTGGAGATAATGACTATGTGTGAAGATAAATGCAGACTTTCAAAGGGAAGTGGTTATCTTCGCACTTAGTCATAATAGCAGACACACTCAGTTGATTTTGTAATCTGTACTGAATTCTGGAGAGTACATCAATTAAAAAGCTACAATGTAAAAGAAATGCCATATTCTAGTACAGATATCTAAACACTAATCACTAATTATCAGAAGCTCTTTGTATAAACAATTCAGAATGCTAACCAAACTGTTACATTTTTCACTGGAACTCTGGATACTTTGTAGCATAATATTTGGGGAGCTTTTCATGAGTAACTCTAATCTTGATGATGTTACTAAACCACTCAAACCCATTTATTTTCTCAATATGGAAGTGAAAGTTTTAGAATTTTTAGCAAACACAATTTTCCAAAAATATGCCTGTTATATATAGATATAGATATCTATATCTATATATAGTTTATTATAAAGTTCTTTAAAAATATAGAGAGATAATTATGTATGACTCAGCCTGCAGTTTGAAGGTAGTTCCACCTGTGACAAACTCATTGGCTGGGTAGCAAAGTATAATCTGCAGACCAGCAGCTTGTTACAAATGCAGAATCCCCATCCCAGGTCAGACTGAAAAAGAACCTACACTTTAACATAAGATGAGGATTCCTACACATACTACATTTTGAGATGTACAGGGGAATTATTTTGAAGGATCACTGAATGAAAATAGATTTCGCAGATGGAGTAGAAAAGGATTAAAGACAGAGTGGGATGATAGGAGGTAAAGCTCCTTGAAGGGACTGAAGTGAATAAATGTTTTAAATTGAGTAGAAATAATTAATAACATGCGACTATTCACTTTGTATTAGCTTTATATTTTTTGCTATAATAAGTTACCACAAAATTCGTATCTTTAAACAAGAGAAAGTTACTGTCTATAAGTCACAAGTCTGACACAAGTCTTACTGGGCTAAATTTAGGGTATCAGTAAGGCTGTGTTTCTTTCTGAAGGAACTAGGGAAGAATACTTCTATTTTAAGGTCAGCTGATTAGCAAAATTAATTCCATCTGCAACTTTCATTTCCTCTGCTTTGAAACACAAAAACATATTCATATGCTTCTGGGACAGAGACATCTTTGGTGAGAGAGGGGGCATTTTTTCTTCCTAACATAACCGTCAGTGCAATTATTAGCTGTCTAGCTGGCAACCCCTGCTGTCCAGTTGAACAACTGACATCGACAGTTTCTTAGGGAGAAGAAAAAGTAGAAGGCTGTGTGTCCTCCAAAAAGTGGTTTTTCCTGATTTCTAGTAGGAGAAAGTCACAGAATAAAAACATCAGGGTATTAGCTAATGGGCCTTCCCTTTAGAAACTACTATGTAAAAAATTCTCATTTTATTACAGCTGCTATTTCCAACTGGGCATTATTTTTGCTTATGAGCTACCCACATAAATGCTGTTACTCTCTTTTTAAGATAATATATTGACTAACTTAATGAGCATTATAGTCACAAAAAATCAAAAAGGAAACCTTCATGATGCTGATTTTGGACAAACCATTTATAATCTTTGGACCTCAGGGGCTTAATGATAACTGGTATCTATAACAGGATTGTCAAAACTTTGAAACTACTTTATGCTATAAAAGCTTATAGCATGTGATATGAAAAACAATGTCCCTGTAAAGATCTCACCTCATTTTCTCGGCATATCAAGGGGTTGAATGCTTCCAAATTTTGTCCATAATCTGTGGGTACTGATATGCTGGGGTATGTCTGGGAAAAGTAAGCAAATGGTATCTTGGTTCACAGAAACGACACACAGCAGGATTCTTACTGTCACCCACTGTTCGTTTGTTTGCATTTTTTCCCTTTGTGAAAATTCTGGAAGCAAATTTACTTCCAAAACTGCACTAGATATTTAGGTAGTATTAGGACAGCTTCCTGCTCTTCTTTTAAAAAATTAAGCAATGCAGTGAGTGAGGAAGCAGAGGTGAGTAGGCCTGCCCTTCAGGCTAGGATTAGGCCACATACTTGGTTTATTTCCATACAACTTCTAGCTACTGAATATCCTTCCAAAGTGCAAATCCACAGTACGAAAGTCTGAATAGCAATGAACTGGAACTCCACGAGGACTTTCTGAAAATGTACTGTGTTGCAAATCTTAAAAGTAAGAAATAATTCCATTACTGCTATTTCAGCACGTGCTAGCTAGAATCTGGTGATTAAGATTTCTGTGCACTTGATTGCTCTTGGTTCAGCATACTGGTCATGCTTGGAAGCACAAGTAGGCCCCACCCAAGAGCATATTCTAAATGCACTTGTGTGATGTATCTGGTTTCTATAGCAGCTGTATCAAGTGGCCACAAACTTAGTGGCTTAAAGGTACCCATTTACTGTCTCTCACTTTTGTGGCTCAGAAGTATTGACAATGCATAGACCTTGTCCTCTGCTCAAGGCCAAAGTCAAGGTGTTGGTAGGGCTGGGCTCCTTTCTGGAGGTTCTAGGGTTGTTTACAGAATTCAGTTCCATGTGGTTATAGAACTGAGTTTCCACTCCCCCCACCCCCCTGGTTTTTAGCCTGGAATTATTGTCATCTTCTGGAGGCCACCTCCATTCCCTGGCTGTGGTTCCTTTCTTTCATCTTCCATGTCAGCAGACATGTTTGAGTCCTCCTCATGCTTTAAATCTCTGACCTCTCCTTTTGCTGTATCTCTTCTCTGCCTCTCTCTTCTCCTATCTGACACTTCTGCTTTCCTCTGCTGATTTATTTTTATTTATTTATTTATTTATGTTTAGATTTTATTTATTTATTTGACACAGAGAGAGAGATCACAAGTAGGCAGGGAGGCAGGCAGAGGTGGGGCGGGGGAAGCAGGCTTCCTGCTGAGCAGAGAGCCCGATGTGGGGCTGGATCCCAGAACTCTGAGACCACGACCTGAGTCAAAGTCAGAGGCTTAACCCACTAGCCACCCAGGTGCCCCTCCTCTGCTGATTTAAAGGCTTATGTGATTATATTCCATCCAGGATAATCTTCCTCTTTAAGGTCAGTTGATGAGTATTCTTTTTTTTTTTTCCCATTTTATTTATTTTTTCAGTGTAACAGTATTCATTCTTTTTGCACAACACCCAGTGCTCCATGCAAAACGTGCCCTCCCCATTACCCACCACCAGTTCCCACAACCTCCCACCCCTGACCCTTCAAAACCCTCAGGTTGCCCCAACCTCCCACCCCTGACCCTTCAAAACCCTCAGGTTGCTTTTCAGAGTCCATAGTGCTTAGTGAAATAAGTATTCTTTTTTTTTAAAGATTTTTATTTATTTATTTGACAGACAGAGATCACAAGCAGGCAGAGGAGATGGGCAGAGAGAGAGGAGGAAGCAGGCTCCCTGAGGAGCAGAGAGCCTGATGTGGGGCTCGATCCCAGGACCCCAGGACCATGACCTGAGCCGAAGGCAGAGGCTTTAACCCACTGAGCCACCCAGGCGCCCCAATTGATGAGTATTCTTGATTCCATCTGCAAAATCCCTCCCCAGCAATACCTACATTCATGTTTGACTGAATAAACACAAGATGAGAACCTTGGCGGACTATTTTTAAAGTTCTCTCTATCACTCATAGGAACAATATTTAAGATTTTCTTTTCATTTTCACTGTGCCTTACACACCTCCAATTTCACAACAGTGATATGATTAAGTAAATCAGAGAAATAAAAATTTCTATCTAAATATGGATTCAGTAACACTAGCATGTATTAATACTAAATTAAAATACTAAAACTAAATACCAAATAGTTGGTATTTAGTATTTCTATGCTCCAAGGCCAGATGGATGGTCGCCTTTCACATTGACGTGTTCCAACTTTGTGCTCTAGAGTTTGTACAAAGATGGAGACCACTGTACGTAATTTACCTCAGCAGTGATTCTCCCCAAATGTTGCTCATACTGAACTATCAATGCCCTGGTGGTATGTTACATTATTATTAATAGCATTGGGTGTCATATATATCACTCTCTATTTTAATTCTTGCCTGTCTGTATTCACTCACAGCAGAAGTTGTATTTTCTACCCAGAGGAAAATTGCTGGACACCCTCGGGATTTCCCTTGTGCTATCAGTCGTCAGTCTGCACATCAGTAGTTTTACCAAGTTTAAAAAACAAAACAAAAAAACAGCTTTATTTCTTTGAGGAATTTCTGCTTGCCAATTATCACTTGCCTTGTGATCATAAAATGAACCTCATCCAAGTTTTCCAAACTGCCTGCTCTACCAATACACACTTGCTAAACACATTTGGACTTCTTTCTTTTCTGATTTGGCTAACGTATCACTGGTCTATGCTATCCAGGTTTTTCTGACATATGTCTGATTAGAGGAGAGCCTGAAACTATCGCTCTTCACATTTCTAGAAGAAAAGGATTCCCATTCCAGTTCTCAGCAGGGTCATGTTCTGAAAGCACAGGTTTACCTTTCCTCTCTGTCTTCTTAATCATTGTTAAGTAAGTGAAGAACAGTGTGATGGATTTAACAAGGTGGTGAGAAGGACCTGGGCATGTGTGGTTCAGCCTTGCCCTGGGCAGGATCGTGTATTCTGCTGTGTCCTCTAATCCTACAATTATCCTACTGGAACAGGCCTGTAGTTATGGATGGATAAGTTCATTTCAAAGAACAAGTATTAGGAACACTGAAAAGAAAATTTAATTAATTTATTTTTAATTAAATTTTAATTAAATTAATTAAATTTAAAAATAAATAAAAATTAAAAAAAAAAGAAAAAGAAAGAACAAGTATTAGGAAGCCAGGCTGTGGCCATATATCTAGGTTATGTCCCTCAAACCAGTGTTAGCAGTGACGGAACTAAAGTTTAGTTCTCCATCTGTCAACTCTATGTTTATTTTCAGTTGGTTTGTAACTCACAGGGGAAGAAAAAGGTGATAAATTATGACCCCGCAACACCCAGCAGTGTCTTACATATGCTCTGATTTTTATTCACCCCTACCCCCAATTACTCCTTTTATTCAATTTGTGCTCTTCATACAACTGTTCTTTGTTACTTTTGTCTTTCCCAGGTTCTATAAACTCCTAGCGACTGATAATTAAGTACCTAGCTCTAGACTACCTGATATTTTCCTGATGCTGTAGCACAGGAAAATAATCACAGTCAAAATCATTAAATATTTCTTGACTATCTCTGCTAAAATTGGATATAGAAGTCTGAGACTCAAAAGCCTGGGAAATGGACAATGCCTATTTCTGTTATCAAAAGAATTATTTTATCAGCCTTCAATTTTATCAGCTTGAATTTGCTCCTAGGTTTGGTGAGAATTATTTTGCCAAAAAAGTTATATTTCTTCCCATGCAAATGGAAAGAGGTAGGAAAAAGTGATAAAAGATTTTGTTATCAGAGTGACTTCTTTTATTCCTCCATGGGAAGAAACTTCATCAATATCTGATAACATACATATATGTGTGTGTGTGTGTGTGTGTGTGTGTGTGTGTGTGTGTATGTATATATATACACCTACATATATATATCACACACATCTCCTTTTGCAGAGGATGAACAAATGTATAAATTGTATTTTATTTATTTATTATAGAAAGATTAAAGAAATACTAATTTTGTTTAATGAATTGACTACATTAAAAATAATCCTTAAGTGTATTCTTCAAACACCTCTTTAACAAAGTCTTGCTGCTTTAATCCAAGTATATCTCTATGGCTCTGTTCCATATAGCATTGCCCAAATTGTTTTATCCTGAAAGTTTTTGACACAGCATGTATTACTTTTTGTAGAAAAATGAACAGATGAACATACTGAAAATCTGAAGCACATAACTTCACTACATTCATGGAGCTTCTCTTAGAATATCTTTAACATCTGGAATTGGTTCTACAGAAGTTCTTTATACTCTACAATCTTTCCATGACCTTAGGTTGTTGTTTTGTAGGTTTTGATCTTCACAAACATAATGATTAGTAAAACTTTAGTACCGGCTTTTCACAGTCAGTTTCATATTGTTAAATATAGTCAAGCCTTCTAAAATCAGCATATTTCCAGAGTTATATCATTCCTTTTGCCAAGAGTTTGTTTTAGTGCTACTTCAAACTAAAATTAATTATATCAGAGTTTAAGTCCCTCTAACAAACTAATCTTAATTTCATTATTCCCTTTCTTTAGAAACTTGTTTGCTTTACTTGAGGCAGTCATGATTCTGCTGATATTCTTTAATGCAAATACCCAAATAAATTTCAAGGTCTAAAACCTGATTGCAAATATTTCTTCTCCCTCATAATATCTTGTGCTGAGAGGATAGCTCATATTATATCAAGAAATAAAACTCTCTAGGATTTTCTCAGGAATTAAAAATAATTTTTGGAGTGGGGAGAAAAAACTCAAATCTTAAGACACTGTAGTTACATTGCCAATTGTCGTGGCATCCATATAAAATATGTGACTTTACTCCAATTAACTTTTCACTAAGCGTTGTGTAATTTAATAAGTACTTCACAGAAATGAGATATCATGGAAAGAAAATTGGAGCTGGCTATTTAGAAATACTGACATTACTAAAGAATGCAAAGTATGGGTAATTACCATACTTGTTTCAACAATCTGGACTCCACAGCATATTTCATAAAATGCTTTACTTGGAAAGACTGTAATTCTCAGAAATTGAAAAGTTACACAAAATAAGTGGAAAGCACAAAAGCACCCACACAGTACCATGAGCTTCACTTCCTACACATCTTTAGTGTAAGTGAAATTCATTCACAGAAGGAAGGAAAATAAAACAAACACTTAGAATTTAGCTTTGGTACATCTTAGCAGGTTGAGCTAAAAGTAGAAAGTAGAAAAAAGTAGAAAAGTAGAAAGTAGAAAGTGTCAATTACTCAGTTTTGTTGATCTGAGTTGATCAAGGGGTCCATTTGTAGAATATCTGAAATGTCCTTCAAATAATTGCTCCTAATATGGTACATCTGTTTACATGAGGCAGTGTTTTAAAAAAATCTATCCAAAAAACCATATAAGTACTCCTTGATTGAACGTGGTGTACACCTAATCATTTTATGTTGTCAGTTGATGTTATTTTTGTACAAAAATACAAATGCTGTGACATTTTAACATTTGGGTAGCCATGTTCATATGAAACATGAAGATTTACAGGATGTGTTTCAAATGGGAATGAGCCTATGGAGAACCCTAGACAGAAAAATAAGATACTTTTTCTGTAAAAGGTGTAAAAAGGCTGTAATGTGAACACATCTCAAAAGCACTAATAGCATCGCCTCAGTGCTTTTTCTTGAAAGATCTTGAGACAGCATGCAATACTCAGAGTTTGAACAATATTGCTTCCTAGTATATTTTATGAGGTCATGAACTACATAACCTGTTTTAAATGAGGTAACAGTATAAAAAGTTATTTATAAATCAGTTGAAGACTGGGAAGCATTTACCAAAAATTATGACTTTAAACTATTTTAAACTGTAGTTTTACCTTTGATCAATAATTGGCAAGTTCAAACTTAATACTAAAGTTACAAGTTAGATATACTACCTTTGTACCATTCACATGAGAGGAATTCCTGCCCTTATGTACTATAGCTATCATCCATGTATCTAAGAAGTCTGGAAGTGATTTTATGTTATTAATAAGCAAGTTAAAAAGGTCATAAGTCTTTATATATCCACATACAACTAGAAACTGTCCACTGATTGATTCACTTATTCATTCATGGGACAAGTATTTATTTAGTTAAGTGCATCTTTAAGTTGAGGTTTTAGCAGAGATTATTGACGATTCAAACAAAGATGTGAGAGGTAATACAAAAATACCCCATATACACATTGCCCAATTTTCTCTGGTGACAGCATTTTCAAAACTGTAGTATAATATCACAAATCAGATACTGTCATTAGTACAGTCACCTCTTTTATTCAGATTTCCTCAAGTTATCTTATAGTCATTTGGGTATGTGCGTTATATGTGTGTATCTATTAAGTCCTCTACAATTTTATTATCTGTATCATTTTGTAAATCCACCATCATAGTCTGATAACAATACGAACAGTATCAAATGCTTCCAACACCACAAGGAACAACTCCTCTTGCTTTTTCTTCTCAACATACTCTTCTTTCACCTGCCCTACCAACATCTCTAACCCTAAGAATCATAAATGTGTTCTCTCTTTCTAAATTTTGCTATTTCAAAAATTTTATATAAGAAAATCACACAGTATACAACCTTCTGGGATTGGCTTTTTTTCACTCACCACAATGACCTGATATTCACCCGACTTGTTGCAAAGTAACCATTTCCCTTTACACAGAACAGTATGCCATGGCATGTATGTTCTATGGCTTATTTAACCACTCACCTGTTGAAAGACTGCTGAGCTGACTCCAGTTTGGGCTATTACAAATAAAGCTGCAATGGGCATATGGATGCAGGTTTTATGTGAATATACATTTTTACTCTCTGGAATACATACTGAAGAATGCAATCGTTGGGTCCTATGGCTAACTGCATATATAGTTTTATAAGAAACGACCAAACTAATTCCTCGAGTGACTGTGTCATTTTAAATCCCCAACAACAAAGTCCAATTGATCCATTTGCTCTGAATCTCCCCCAGTATAAAAGTATAAAGACTCAGGGTAAAGAGCACTAAAAAGGCTATATCTACAAGGGTTAATAATGGGGCCAGACCAGCATTTTACAGGCTGAAGGTGACAGTATATTTCTACTATAGGACCATGGAGCAAAGGAAGTTCATTTTCAAAGAGAGAAGACAAGGAAAGGGACATGAGGAAAGAAGCAGGGACTATAGCAGAGAGGAAATCAACAGCATCTCAATCTTGGACCCAGGTACTCTTTTCAGAAAATGTGTCCTGCCCTTTCTGTGACATGGATTTTATAAGGTATTTCAGTGTATTTTACTCTCTTTATCTAGCTAACTTCTATAGCTTAACACAAAACAAATAATCCTTTCTAACCCACTAGGTGGTAAAGAGTGTAAGTATGGGTTATGGTACCTAAATTAAGGCTATTTCCTGAAATACACTGAAAATACCAAGGTGCCAAGGACTCTAGGGTCAGGCAGATTTGAATCGGACTTGAATTCTGGCTCATAATGCATGTTACCTATGGCTATTGGTAGGATTAAATAAAGTTTGTTCCTAAATTATTTATCACAATGTCTGGTGAATATGACAGCATACTGTTTCTAATAATAAAAATGCTTTACAAAAAAATCAGATGTACTACTGTTAAGCAAGAAGTTTTCATTCATTTTGGATGAAACTGCCCATCGATTGCTAAGTCTATATTTGGGGGAAGGATGGTGTTGACCTTGGAACTGAACCTAAGAAATAAAAGGCATAATGTAGAAAAAAATATCTAATATTTAGGTTTATTTAGCATAGAGTTTAAGATTACTAAAATTTATTTAGTGAATTATGAAACATGGGAAAGAACTCCTGGTAGCAATTCCTGGTATTAGTAACTCGTATGTGTGTGTACACACATGTGTGTGTACTCACGTGTGTGTCTATGTTTGGGGAGAGTAATAAAAAAAAATAAAAAGCCCTGTACCTCTCTTATATAGAAGGCCCCTTAATATCCGTTTGGTGGTTCCTCCCCACTTCCCATCCTCCTCACTCTCTCTCTTCCGTCTTACCAACACCACTAGTAACTTATCAAAGTATCCCCTTCAACTACAAAACATATTCTCCCTCTAGGGAATTCTGGTAAATAACATGTTTTTCACTTTATTGTCTTTCAAAGGCATTCTTTTTTTTTTAATTTTTTTCCCATTTTATTTATTTTTTTCAGCATAACAGTATTCATTGTTTTTGCACAACACCCAGTGCTCCATGCAAAACGTGCCCTCCCTATTACCCACCACCTGTTCCCCCAACCTCCCACCCCTGACCCTTCAAAACCTTCAGGTTGTTTTTCAGAGTCCATAGTCTCTTATGGTTCGCCTCCCCTCCCCAATGTCCATAGCCCCCTCCCCCTCTCCCAATCCCACCTCTGCCCAGCAACCCCCAGTTTGTTTTGTGAGATTAAGAGTCATTTATGGTTTGTCTCCCTCCCAATCCCATCTTGTTTCATTCTAACAATCCTTACAGATTACAGCCCTGGGCAACTGTCCAGCTGACCTATCCTATAATCTGTTTCTGGTTGCCCTTTTTCAAGATAGAATGCTTGCTTCCTCTCTTTCCAGGCAACAAAGAAACCTTGCCTATTGATTAATACAGGTAGATTTGTGCTCACAAATACAAGCTGGAAAAAAGAGTTTTTTAAGTGTGTTATTTTTCTTCAGTTTTTAAGGATTTGTATTTCATGAAGGATTCTTACAATAAACCAGTCATGGAGTGGCCCAGTGCTCTTAAATATCTCACTATTTGAAGAAGTGTTAAAGAAATTACTGTTGAACCTTGAACAACATGGCAGTTAGTGTGCTGACCCCCTGTGCAGTGGAAAATCTGCGTGTAACTTTTGACTCCTCCCAAATTTACCTACTACTAACAGCATACTGCTGACCAGAAGCCCTATGAATAAAATAGTCAACACATATTTTGTTCGTTATATATATTAATACTGTATTCTTACAATAAAGTAAGCTAGAGAAAAGAAAATCTTATTAAGAAAATTACAAAGAAGAGAAGATACATTTACAATCTGTACTGTAAAAAAATCCATGTATAAGTGGACCCATGTAGTTAAAACCTGTGTTCAAGGGTCACCTATAATTCCCTTAGCTTGTCGAACTTAGGTGAATAAAACTTTAAGTTATCACCACAAAATGATATGATAGCTTAGAACTATTGTAAGTGAGGAGTCAAGATGGCGGAGAAGTAGCAGGCTGAGACTACATCAGGTAGCAGGAGATCAGCTCGATAGCTTATCTAAACATTGCAAACACCTACAAATCCAATGGGAGATCGAAGAGAAGAAGAACAGCAATTCTAGAAACAGAAAATCAACCACTTTCTGAAAGGTAGGACTGGCGGAGAAGTGAATCTAAAACAACGGGAAGATAGACCGCGGGGGGAGGGGCCGGCTCCCGGCAAGCGGCGGAGGAACGGAGCACAAAATCAGGACTTTTAAAAGTCTGTTCCAGGGCGCCTGGGTGGCTCAGCGGGTTAAAGCCTCTGCCTTCAGCTCAGGTCATGATCCCAGGGTCCTGGGATTGAGCCCCGCATCGGGCTCTCTGCTTGGCTGGGAGCCTGCTTCCTCCTCTCTCTCTCTCTGCCTGCCTCTCTGCCTACTTGTAATCTCTATCTGTCAAATAAATAAATCTTAAAAAAAAAAAAAAAAGTCTGTTCCACTGAGGGACATTGCTCCAGAGGCTAAACCAGGGTGAAGCCCACACGGGGTCAGCGTGGCCCCAGGTCCCGCGTGGCCCCAGGTCCCACGTGGCCCCAGGTCCCGCGGGGTCACAGAAGTATCGGGGGTGTCAGAGTGTCGCAGAGCTCGCAGGTATTAGAACAGAGAAGCCGGCTACAGAGACAGAGCCGAGGACTGAACTCTCAGCTCGGGGTTACCTTGAACTGGTCGCGGGCTGGGTGAGCTCGGAGCGCGGCTAGAGACTGGGGATACGGGAGTGATTGGGTGCTGTCCTCTGGGGACACACTGAGGAGTGGGGCCCCAGGCTCTCAGCTCCTCTGGGCTGGAGACTAGGAGGCCGCATTTTCATTCCCGTCCTCCGGAACTCTACGGAAAGCGTTCAGGGAACAGAAGCTCCCAAAAGCGAACCCGAGCCGATTACTTAGTCCGGCCCCAGGTAAGGGCGGTGCCGGCCTCGGGCAAA
This sequence comes from Meles meles, assembly GCF_922984935.1. Taxonomy (NCBI): domain Eukaryota; kingdom Metazoa; phylum Chordata; class Mammalia; order Carnivora; family Mustelidae; genus Meles; species Meles meles. Next base: position 141,779,169 of record NC_060069.1, on the reverse strand, counting down.
GACACTTGAGAGTCACTACAACAGGCCCCTCCCCCAGAAGATCAACAAAATATCCAGCCAGGACGAACTTCATCTATCAAGGAAAGCAGGTTCAATTCCTAAGACAGCAGCACAATTCCAGAGGAGGAGAAAGCAAAGCATGGAACTCATGGCATTCTCCCCATGATTCTTTAGTCTTGCGGCTAATTCAATTTTTTTTTCTTTTTTCTTTTTTTTCTTTTTTCTTTTTTCTTCTTCTACTAAATTTTTTAAAACTTTTACCCTTTTCTTTTTTAACGTTTTTTGACTAGTTTATCTAAATATATATATTTTTTCTTTCTTTTTTATATTTTTCTTTATTTGTTGTTTTTTTTTAAATTTTTTTCTTTTTTTTTCCCTGAACCTCTTTTTATCCCCTTTCTCCCTCCCACAATTTGGGGTCTCTTCTGGTTTGGTTACAGCGCATTTTTCTGGGGTCTTTGCCACCCTTTTAGTATTTTATTTGATCCTTCATATCCTCTTATCTGGACAAAATGACAAGGCGGAAAAAATCACCACAAACGAAAGAACAAGAGACAGTACCGAAGGCTAGGGACCTATCAACACTGACATTGGTAATATGTCAGATCAAGAGTTCAGAATGATGATTCTGAACATTCTAGCCGGGCTCGAAAAAGGCATGGAAGATATTAGAGAAACCCTCTCTGGAGATATAAAAGCCCTTTCTGGAGAAATTAAAGAACTAAAATCTAACCAAGTAGAAATCAAAAAAGCTATTAATGAGGTGCAATCAAAAATGGAGGCTCTCACTGCTAGGATCAATGAGGCAGAAGAAAGAATTAGTGATATAGAAGACCAAATGACAGAGAATAAAGAAGCCGAACAAAAGAGGGACAAAGAGCTACTGGACCACGAGGGGAAAAATTCGAGAGATAAGTGACACCATAAGACGAAACAACATTAGAATAATTGGGATTCCAGAAGAAGAAGAAACAGAGAGGGGAGCAGAAGGTCTATTGGAGAGAATTATTGGAGAGAATTTCCCTAATATGGCAAAGGGAACAAGCATCAAAATCCAGGAGGTGCAGAGAACCCCCCCTCAAAGTCAACAAGAATAGTTCCATACCCCATCACCTAATAGTAAAATTTACAAGTCTTAGTGACAAAGAGAAAATCCTGAAAGCAGCTCGGGAAAAGAAGTCTATAACATACAATGGTAAAAATACTAGATTGGCAGCAGACTTATCCACAGAGACCTGGCAGGCCAGAAAGAGCTGGCATGATATATTCAGAGCACTAAATGAGAAAAACATGCAGCCAAGAATACTCTATCCAGCTAGGCTATCATTGAAAATAGAAGGAGAGATAAAAAGCTTCCAGGACAAACAAAAACTGAAAGAATTTGCAAACACCAAACCAACTCTCCAGGAAATATTGAAAGGGGTCCTCTAAGCAAAGAGAGAGCCTAAAAGTAGTAGATCAGAAAGGTACAGAGACAATATACAGTAACAGTCATCTTACAGGCTAATAATGGCACTAAATTCATATCTCTCAATAGTTACCCTGAATGTTAATGGGCTAAATGCCCCAATCAAAAGACACAGGGTATCAGAATGGATAAAAAAACAAAACCCATCAGTATGTTGCCTACAAGAAACTCATTTTAGACGCGAAGACACCTCCAGATTTAAAGTGAGGGGGTGGAAAACAATTTACCATGCTAATGGGCATCAGAAGAAAGCTGGGGTGGCAATCCTTATATCAGATCAATTAGATTTTAAGCCAAAGACTATAATAAGAGATGAGGAAGGACACTATATCCTACTCAAAGGGTCTGTCCAACAAGAAGATCTAACAATTTTAAATATCTATGCCCCTAATGTGGGAGAAGCCAACTATATAAACCAATTAATAACAAAATCAAAGAAACACATCAATAATAATACAATAATAGTAGGGGACTTTAACACTCCCCTCACTGAAATGGATAGATCATCCAAGCAAAAGATCAACAAGGAAATAAAGGCCTTAAATGACACACTGGACCAGATGGACATCACAGATATATTCAGAACATTTCATCCCAAAGCAACAGAATACACATTCTTCTCTAGTGCACATGGAACCTTCTCCAGAATAGATCACATCCTGGGTCACAAATCAGGTCTCAACCGGTATCAAAAGATTAGGATCATTCCCTGCATATTTTCAGACCATAATGCTCTGAAGCTAGAACTCAATCACAAGAGGAAAGCTGGAAAGAACCCAAATACATGGAGACTAAACAGCATCCTTCTAAAGAATGAGTCGGTCAACCAGGAAATTAAAGAAGAATTGAAAAAATTCATGGAAACAAATGATAATGAAAACACAGAGGTTCAAAATCTGTGGGACACAGCAAAGGCAGTCCTGAGAGGAAAATACATAGCGGTACAAGCCTTTCTCAAGAAACAAGAAAGGTCTCAAGTACACAACCTAACCCTACATGTAAAGGAGCTGGAGAAAGAAAAAGAAAGAAACCCTAAACCCAGCAGGAGAAGAGAAATCATAAAGATCAGAGCAGAAATCAATGAAATAGAAACCAAAAAAAAAAAAAAAAATAGAAAAAATCAATGAAACTAGGAGCTGGTTCTTTGAAAGAATCAATAAGATTGATAAACCCCTGGCCAGACTCATCAAAAAGAAAAGAGAAAGGAAGCAAATAAATAAAATCATGAATGAAAGAGGAGAGATCACAACTAACACCAAAGAAATACAGACAATTATAAGAACATACTATGAGCAACTCTACGCCAACAAATTTGACAATCTGGAAGAAATGGATGCATTCCTAGAGACATATAAACTACCACAACTGAACCAGGAAGAAATAGAAAACCTGAACAGGCCCATAACCAGTAAGGAGATTGAAACAGTCATCAAAAATCTCCAAACAAACAAAAGCCCAGGGCCAGACGGCTTCCCAGGGGAATTCTACCAAACATTTAAAGAAGAACTAATTCCTATTCTCCTGAAACTGCTCCAAAAAATAGAAATGGAAGGAAAACTTCCAAACTCATTTTATGAGGCCAGCATCACCTTGATCCCAAAACCAGACAAGGATCCCACCAAAAAAGAGAACTACAGACCAATATCCTTGATGAACACAGATGCAAAAATTCTCGCCAAAATACTAGCCAATAGGATTCAACAGTACATTAAAAGGATTATTCACTACGATCAAGTGGGATTTATTCCAGGGCTGCAAGGTTGGTTCAACATCCCGCAAATCAATCAATGTGATAGAACACATTAATAAAAGAAAGAACAAGAACCATATGATACTCTCAATAGATGCTGAAAAAGCATTTGACAAAGTACAGCATCCCTTCCTGATCAAAACTCTTCAAAGTGTAGGGATAGAGGGCACATACCTCAATATTATCAAAGCCATCTATGAAAAACCCACCGCAAATATCATTCTCAATGGAGAAAAACTGAAAGCTTTTCTGCTAAGGTCAGGAACACCACAGGGATGTCCATTATCACCACTGCTACTCAACATAGTACTAGAAGTCCTAGCCTCAGCAATCAGACAACAAAAAGAAATTAATGGCATCCAAATCGGCAAAGAAGAATTCAAACTATCACTCTTCGCTGATGATATGATACTGTATGTGGAAAACCCAAAAGACTGCACTCCAAAACTGCTAGAACTTGTACAGGAATTCAGTAAAGTGTCAGGATATAAAATCAATGCACAGAAATCAGTTGCATTTCTGTACACCAACAACAAGACAGAAGAAAGAGAAATTAAGGAGTCAATCCCATTTACAATTGCACCCAAAACTATAAGATACCTAGGAATAAACCTAACCAAAGAGGCTAAGAATCTATATGCAGAAAATTATAAAGTACTCATGAAAGAAATTGAGGAAGAAACAAAGAAATGGAAAAATGTTCCATGCTCATGGATTGGAAGAATAAATATTGTGAAAATGTCTATGCTACCTAAAGCAATCTACACATTTAATGCAATCCCTATCAAAATACCATCCATTTTTTTCAAAGAAATGGAACAAATGATCCTCCAATTTATATGGAACCAGAAAAGATCTCGAATAGCCAAAGGAATATTGAAAAAGAAAGCCAAAGTTGGTGGCATCACAATTCCGGACTTCAAGCTCTATTACAAAGCCGTCATCATCAAGACAGCATGGTACTGGCACAAAAACAGACACACAGATCAGTGGAACAGAATAGAGAGCCCAGAAATAGACCCTCAACTCTATGGTCAACTAATCTTTGACAAAGCAGGAAAGAATGTCCAATGGAAAAAAGACAGTCTCTTCAATAAATGGTGCTGGGAAAATTGGACAGCCACATGCAGAAAAATGAAATTGGACCACTTCCTTACACCACACACGAAAATAGACTCCAAATGGATGAAGGACCTCAATGTGAGAAAGGAATCCATCAAAATCCTTGAGGAGAACGCAGGCAGCAACCTCTTCGACCTCAGCCGCAGCAACATCTTCCTAGGAACAACGGCAAAGGCAAGGGAAGCAAGGGCAAAAATGAACTATTGGGATTTCATCAAGATCAAAAGCTTTTGTACAGCAAAGGAAACAGTTAACAAAACCAAAAGACAACTGACAGAATGGGAGAAGATATTTGCAAATGACACATCAGATAAAGGGCTAGTATCCAAAATCTATAAGGAACTTAGCAAACTCAATACCCAAAGAACAAACAATCCAATCACGAAATGGGCAGAGGACATGAACAGACATTTCTGCAAAGAAGACATCCAGATGGCCAACAGACACATGAAAAAGTGCTCCACGTCACTCGGCATCAGGGAAATACAAATCAAAACCACAATGAGATATCACCTCACACCAGTCAGAATGGCTAAAATGAACAAGTCAGGAAATGACAGATGCTGGAGAGGATGTGGAGAAAGGGGAACCCTCCTCCACTGTTGGTGGGAATGCAAGCTGGTGCAACCACTCTGGAAAACAGCATGGAGGTTCCTCAAAATGTTGAAAATAGAACTACCCTATGACCCAGCAATTGCACTACTGGGTATTTACCCTAAAGATACAAACATAGTGATCCGAAGGGGCACGTGTACCTGTATGTTTATAGCAGCAATGTCTACAATAGCCAAACTATGGAAAGAACCTAGATGTCCATCAACAGATGAATGGATAAAGAAGAAGTGGTATATATAGACAATGGAATACTATGCAGCCATCAAAAGAAATGAAATCTTGCCATTTGCGACAACGTGGATGGAACTAGAGTGTATCATGCTTAGTGAAATAAGTCAATCGGAGAAAGACAACTATCATATGATCTCCCTGATATGAGGACATGGAGAAGCAACATGGGGGGTTAGGGGGATAGGAGAAGAATAAATGAAACAAGATGGGATTGGGAGGGAGACAAACCATAAATGACTCTTAATCTCACAAAACAAACTGGGGGTTGCTGGGGGGAGGTGGGGTTGGGGGAGGGGGAGGGGGTTATGGACATTGGGGAGGGTATGTGCTATGGTGAGTGCTGTGAAGTGTGTAAACCTGGTGATTCACAGACCTGTACCCCTGGGGATAAAAATACATTATATGTTTATAAAAAAAAAAAATTGGAAGGAGAGGCAAACCATAAGAGACTATGGACTCTGAAAAACAACCTGAGGGTTTTGAAGGGTCAGGGGTGGGAGGTTGGGGGAACAGGTGGTGGGTAATAGGGAGGGCACGTTTTGCATGGAGCACTGGGTGTTGTGCAAAAACAATGAATACTGTTACACTGAAAAAAAAATAAATTAGAACTATTGTAAGTAGTAATGAACAGTTATTTTTATTTTCTATATATTTCTATTCTATTACCAAATTGAAGTGCAGTAAATACCAAAATGGTGATGTTCAGCAACGAATAAAATGTCTCAAAGTAAAATGAACTTGATTGGAGATAAGGGAAAACAATGGATTGCATGGCCAAGTTTGATCTATCATAGTATTTCAACTGTTTTGTGGCAGAGGGACCAACCGTTTATTTTCTGTGTTCTCATCCAAACCCACTGCAGTGACATAAACTTTTGAATTTATAATCAAATATTAGCCAGCACTTCCAATCCCAGCCTATTCCTCAGAGGCTATGCTCTGGACAAGTTTCTCAGAATCTTCTACTCCAACCACTTTGCCATAATACTATGCTGCTTTTCAGGAAAGAATGTCCAATGGAAAAAAGACAGCCTCGTCAATAAATGGTGCTGGGAAAATTGGACAGCCACATGCAGAAAAATGAAATTGGACCACTTCCTTACACCACACATGAAAATAGACTCAAAATGGATGAAGGACCTCAATGTGAGAAAGAAATCCATCAAAATCCTTGAAGAGAACACAGGCAGCAACCTCTTCGACCTCAGCCGCAGCAACATCTTCCTAGGAACATCGCCAAAGGCAAGGGAAGCAAGGGCAAAAATGAACTATTGGGATTTCATCAAGACCAAAAGGTCCATTCTCAACAACATAAATCACAGTAAGAGAAAACATGCTTATAAATTTAAGTAGATAATTTTAGTTGAACATAAAAACACTGTGCATGAAATGAAATGAAGCTATAAGCAAAGTAATGCTGCAAATTTTAAGAATTTTAAGAACTAAATAGCTACATATTTTTCTGTTTCTCTTTGCCCATAAGCTAAGTAGCTACAGGTGAGACTGTCCAAGATTTTTTTCCTTAAGGTCTCTTCTATAATAACTTCCACATAGGCAGTACCACTTTCTAAGCACTCATATTATCTTATAATCAAAATGTGATCTATTGTCAAATATATCCATTAAATAAGAGCTAAAACTTATATACATTTTGCCATAAAGAAGCTAAAATAAAAAGGAGTGTAAGTATTTTACCCAAGGTCATTCTAATTTAAAAATGGACTAGGAATAAAATCATGATGTTTAATAGATGTCTGCCTGCCCAGGCTCTTCATATTACAAAATCTTTTAATTGGTATTAATATTGCAACAGAGACGGACAATTCCATCCTTCCCTGCTGCCTCATACAGATTGCATTTTATTAGTCTGAAGACATTTAAATGGGTTGAAGTGATAATTAAAATGTTTCTTTAGTATGTCCTATTTTATTCATTGCCAATTGATTCAAGGTCACATACCATTGTGCAGTGCTACCTTCCACACTCTAAAAATTTTTCTTTCCCCTTTATACTCTGGAAATATTTATAGCTTGTTATACTTTCAATATACCTTGGAAAATTCTTCTTAGCAACTAATTGTAATCAACTTCAAAGGGGCTTATGATCTAACAGCATTTCTATTAATTTGGTTACTTAAGTTCATAGTCACAAAAAATTAATAATGTATTGGTTGTTTCATAATTCAGAGGCACAGTTTTGCTTATTTAACTTGGAAAACATAATTCAGAGGCACAGTTTTGCTTATTTAACTTATTTACAGTCATACCTTTCTTAAGAAACACACTGTATTACAGCTTTTGGTTGAATTCTTCTTGACAATGTATATAAACAAGAAGAGATTAAAACACTTGTATCCCATTATGATTATTATCAATTTTGCAGTCAACCAATTTCTATGCTCATGAATTATTTGATATTTTGTCACTTGGGGAAGGTCTTTTTATACTGATAGGCTTAGCTCTCTACCATCATATTCACTCAGTCTCCTGCCAGCTGACAAGTTCTTATGCTAGCCTTAACTCGGGAATAAGTATCTGGAACGGTTACTGAATAAACGAACATAATTCTTGGCTGCAGGATACCCTACAGGTTAGTTACTTGTAGACTCATAATAACTTTGTGCACTGCTCATAAAAATCAGGTTCTTATTCAGCTTTCTGTGGGCAAACCCCACCTGACAATCCAGTTTGCTCCCTTGAGCTAGAGACCCAGACTTGATCCTCTGGCTTGGTATGACAGATTCAACAGAATGGTTTTAATTTCCATTAAGCACTGAAGTGGCATCTTTTTTAGCGTCTGGTCACAGGAAAACTGTGCAAAGACACAGACAAAACATCTGGCATAGATAACACACCATTTCTTCCTGACTGCCAAAACTCCCCCTTGCACACATTCATTCCTACCCTTTTAAATTAAACCTCAATTTTGCTGAAATTTCCCCCAATGAATGGGACACTTGGTGTTTTAACATAACGGTATTCCAGTTTACCTGTGCTATGTGTTAGATGCATGAAACAAATATGACTACATAATCTAAAATATACCTTGTTTCTGTTTCCACTATTTTATTTTTTTAATTATAGGGTGATTTCTCTTTTTTTACAATGTTACATCAAATTTATCTAAAAATCTAGATTAATTATAAATTTTGTCAAGCCATCTGATTTAGCAGGTTCTAAATTCGATGCAAAGTTCCTATACAGTCTCTGATGTAATAAAACTAAGAAAACAAAAATGAAAACAAAAACAAAATAAAGTAGTAAGACAATTAAGTCAACAAATAGTCAATTACCATGACAAAATTCTCAAAGAAGGTCTGATTCTTGATAAAGTAGCCAAGGCACAGTGAAATTAGACTTTAGATTTCTGCATTCAATGCACTCTCATTATGGAGATCCTAGTACTTGGATTTTGTTGCTTTCTATTGGGTAGTATGTTTTCCTGGGGCACAGAGGTCCATCTTGAATAATACGGTTCTCTAATACCTACAAGTTTCATATCTAATTACTCAGTAGACAAGGCAGATAATAAAATAGTTCATAAGAAAGTAAGTGTTTCAGGTCACATATTTCTGAAATGAGGATCACTACTCGTTTTCAACTTATTTTAGCAATATACTTTATACTTTTTTTTTTTTTTTTAGTATAGTTGACATTAATCTTACATTAGTTTCAGGTGTATGACAAAGTGATTCAACAAGTCTGGTTGTTATGCTGTGCTCCCCACAACGAGTAGGGCAATTTATTTTCATTACAAACCATTTACTTCCCAGGGGGCCTTAACCAATAGGGTTCTGATGTTATGTAAAATATGATTTAATTTACAAAAAGTCGATATAAACACAATTTACTTATAAATGCCTATTTTACGTTCCCCTGCTTTTTGTATGTGTTGGATTTAGTGACAACTTATTAAAATCCAAATTCTCTTATTTAGCACAAAAGATCCTTAACAATTATCTATATTTCTATCACTCCCTCTTGTAGTATGTTGTTTTGTTGTTTTTGCCTTTTTATATGTCTTACTTCCTTATTCTTTTCTCTTGCCCTGTCTTGGACTACCATACCACTACTCACTCTTCAAGATGAGAATTCTTATAATGACAGTATCTTAGAAAAATTTTCCAGCACTCCCCTGTGCAGAATTAATTGCTTCATCCTTATGACTGCAGGGTCTGTATTTGGATTATAGTATAGTATACTATGTAGTAGGATTGTAAAGGAAAATATTTTCTAGGTCTCCTGTTTGTAAATTACAATATTTAAAAACACACAAATATTAAATCTAGAGTTTACAAATTAAATACAAGGAAAACTAAAGATGATGAAATTCAAACACCGGGAATAATTTAACATGCATTAAATCATTGTTTACAATGCACTCATGGTACTTATTACAATGGCCCAAGTTCCTTGACCCAGAACTTTTTTTTGTCAAAGCTAAAACCAAGTGTGTTTCATTAAGTACATCAAAAATTATTTAAGCTCTGCTTGGTATAAAAAGCCCCTATTTGGTTTTAATATTCAGTAATTATCATAGGATCTTTTTAAAAATTTTTCTAAAGACAATGCTAAAATTCTGAGAGATGTCTATTAATATGATTTTGACTTAGACATCTATAAATACCTTGTATATTTTAAAGAAAGAGATATTAGCTATCTCCTCATCCATATGCAAATTATCCCCTCATAATTTTAATAAGACATTATTTAATATCTATAATAATCTGAGTTAACTGCACATGTTACAGATCCAAACCAAGCAGTACTCTATATTATTCCATTGGGTTCCTACTGAATGAATCAGTGATTTTATCCTTTTATTTAATAATTATTACAAAAACAACCACATTATCTCCAATTTATATGCTGAGAAATTAAGGCATAAATTTAAAATAACTTGGGTTCCAAATCGTGACAAAATTAAAAAAAAATGATTAAGCATGACATTTTATGTTGCAGAAACTAATAACAACATCTATAACATGAAGTCATAAAAATCAGTATTTTAAAAATGGATTTAAAAAATTATGTCATAAGAATTTACTAGATATAGTATTTCTGATTAATGTTCAAACTTAGTAGGGCTGTGTGACATTTTACCATGCTTCGGGGGTCTGTCTGTTAAGGTCATAGCAGCATTATGGAGCATAATTAGCTAAGAATAATTATGTGAATCCACTATAAAGTGGGCTGACTTTTATATTTCCATATATAACTGTAATTTATATACTTATGGAATGTAGTTTGATGAGTTTAGTTATAATAGAAGTTTCCAAGACACAGTATTCAAATTTTTGTATTTATTTTTCATTTATTTTAAAGATTTTATTTATTTGAGAGAGAGAGAATGAGTGGGAGGAGGGGCAGAGGGAGAAGTAGGCTCCTTGCTAAGCATAGAGCCGGGCACATGGAACTCCATCTCAGGTCCCTGGGATCATAACCTAAGCCAAAGGCAGACACCTAACTGACTGAGCTACCCAGACACCCATTATATTCAACTTTATACTGTGAAAATCTATCCTATCAAGACATGAAATTGAGCTTATTAATACATATAAATACAAATTTACAACTATGATGTGGAATTTAACACATTGCAAATTAAAGCACTATAAAACAGAAGATAATCATCATTCTATCATCCATATAACTCATCTAAACAGCCTTCATTCATTCAGTTTACAGTTGTTAATCATCTACTATGTCCAAGAAGCACAGAAAGTATTTTAGGTAACGTGAAATTGGATAAGCTGCAAGAGTACTCTTAAAATTTCTTGAAACTTTAAAGTTTCCTTAAAAATTAAGGATTTTGGAAATTCCTTTTGAGTAGTCAAATGTATGAATATAGGTTATATATTATGCTGGCTGTATTTCATTGTTATTCTATTTTAAATGAAAAAAAGGCTTTATAACATCATTATTCATTATTTATTAAAAATTCTCTAAACTTAAAACAAGATTTAACAAGATATAATCTACATAAAAAGCAGGAAGTTTCAAACAAGTTAATGTGCATCAGAATGACATGAGAAACTTAAAAGGAATTACATATCTAAGGGCACCTGGGCAGCTCAAGTCAATTAAGCATCTGCCTTAAGCTCAGGTCATGATCTCAGGGTTCTGGGATAAGGCTCCATGTAGGGCTCCCTGCTCTGCGGGAAGCCTGTTCCCCTTCTCCCAGTTTCCCTGCTTGTGTTCCCTCTCTCTGTCTTTCTGTCAAATAAATACATAACATCTTTAAAAAAATAAAAATAAATTACACGTCTAGACCATATTCCAAAATACTCTGATTCAATCAGTCTGCAGTAGTATCCAGGCACTAATGTAAATTAAAATATAATTTTAAAGATCCACAATTGAAATGTGCATAGTTCTGATATACTGAATATTTACAACACTCAGTTATAAACCACTGAATGGTTTTATAAGACACTTTTATTAAAATGTCTGAATGTATATATAGAAAAAAGTTAATGTTCAGTTCTAATATTTAAATATATTTAAGTTTCATAAGCAGGTAAAATATTACAGACCCACATCATTAATTGTGCATTAGATGAACAAGAAATGGTGTCTTTCCATCAGAATTTTTAGTGGATGTGTATGCATACATCTATACATCTATACGTATGAACATGCATAGGAATACATAATTTTTATCAAAACATCCATTAAATATCTCACATGTCTATTATTACAAAGAATGATGCATGTGCCTATAAAAAGGAAATTTAGAAAGTAAAGGGTGTAAAGGAAAAATGGAAAATAGAAGTAACTGTCATCAGAGGATCAAGTTCCATATTTATGTAGAAACTGTAGTCAGGAGAGAGCTACAATAGTTCCTAGTTATGCATAACAGCCCAAAAAGCAATTAAGGAAAATATTTGCCAGATGGCTGTATGCAATGATATGAATAAATTGGCAACAAACCAATTTTTCTAAAACCTTTTATTATATGTTAGAGAGCAGAAGTATCACCAGTCTGAAAAAGGTTATTTCAAATAAACTGGACAATTTCACTTCAGTCTATGCAAATATTCAGGATACAATCTAAAGGGTCTATTTAACCTTAGTGTCAAAGTTAGAGGATTCTTTATCAGGATATTGGCTGGAATCCAGATCTGATTTCCAGTGTGGTCTCTTTTCCAATTTTTAAAATTATCCCAGGTTTGAAAATGTTATTGAAGAAAAAAAAAATGAACAAAACAGGCTTCCAAAGAAATCTCTCTATCCACATTGATTTATATAAATTATGTACCACAAGGATATAGAGTATGTGTTTATTACCAAATACAACAAAGCTATTGGAAATCTCAAAACATGCCCATAAAAATAATTTCAGCTGTAACTATCTTGAGCACCATAAAGATACATTTTATAGTTTTATTATGTTGGCATGGCTCTGTGAATAACTGTCATGCTTATTTGTTAGAAGTAATAGATGTCAAAGTCAAAGCTTAAAGCTAAAATTGTAAGAATCAGGAAATAGTAAAATCACTTTTAGATGAGAGAGTTCTAACTCAGTAAGTAAACACATTTCAAAATTGAAGATAGAGAATTGTAGTAATAAGAGGTCAAAGTAGCCACCTATATCAGGCAATACTTGCTAGTACTCAATAGACACTTACTGAATGAATAAATGAATGACTTTCAGTGTTAAAAAATGTCAAATATTCTATAACAATGTCAAACTCTTTTACTGATTACTAAGAAGAAACACAAACAAAATTAATTGATTTTAAACTGGCATGGTCCAAAGAAGGAACTCATAAGATAAATGCTTAGTAAACTTGACTTGTATAAATAAGCCTCTACATTTATAAATCAATTCTGAATCCCAATGATACAACAAAAATCAATTTATCAATATCAATACATTTTTTAAAGGAATTAGCAAAGCCATTAAATTCTATTTGTTTCAGATACTGAGGATTATCCCAAGCAAAGTCACCTGTGAAACCCTTACACCGTTGTGTGCTCCTGGCTTTCTACAACAGGATAGCATCACCTCACTTTCTTTACTCCTTTATTCATTAAATATCGACTGAACATCTACCATACGTTAGGAAATGCTCTAGACTCCTGGGGTTCAGGAATGAATAATACAAATTTTCTATCCTGTAGGAAATCATACTGCCGGAGGACATTATGGGCAATTTCAAACTACCTCTGAGGTCATTTACTGTATGTATGAAATGATACCCTGTAAAAAACCTTGAAACTGGCAAAATAAATGTCATTTAATCCATGTGTGAAAAGTTTATACAGCTGACTCTTATGAGCTTTCAGAAAATTATTCTAGAGTACAAAGTCTAGTTTTTCATTTCCTAGGTGAAATACACAGGAATAAGTAAATAAACAAGCAGATTTGGAGCTAGTTATTCATGAGAGAGACAAGAAAACAAAAACAACAAAAGAAATAAAGACCATAGATATGAGGAGTCAATTAATTTAAAAGTCAAATTATTCTTACATAGGAGTCCTTAACTTTTTTTTTCCATCTTTTTGAAATTTTTATGTCAATGATTATTTGACAGTCTGATAACTCTGTCTTTGAATTATAATTTAAATAAAATATAAATATTAAATGCATGTACAGAACAAGTATTATATAGTATATTATGCATACTGTATATAATTATATATTTATATATTGCATATAAATAAATATAATATTAAATATAAATTAAAATAGAGTTCCAAAATACTAATTACATTTAAATAAAGTTCAATGTATGAAACCACTGGTATTCTTGGACCTCAAGTTAGTTTGCCCAATTCAGCAGCCTCTATAATTGGAGGCAAACAACGGGTACTCATAGCGATGACCTGAGAAGCAAATCATTACATTCCCAATACTCTGGTGAAAAGGTGGGAAAACAGCACGCATTCTAGAAAGTTGCCTTTCTAAAACTGATCCAGAGCTGCTGCCTTCAATCAGTGGGAACAGAAAATGTGAGGGTGGGTTTATCTCTTCAAGGGATTAAAAAGTACAGTTCCAAGGATGAGAATCACTGCCTTACACTATCTAGTTCACTGCAATTGTTGGAAAGATTGTTTTTTAAATGTATATTAAAAACAACTGAGTACATGGAGGACATTAGGAGATGGAAAGGGAAAGTGAATTGGGGGAAATTGTAGGGGGAGACAAATCATGAGAGGCTGTGGACTCTGAGAAACCAACAGAGGGTTTTAGAGGGGAAGGGAGCATGGGTGAGCCTGGTGGTGGGTATTATGGAGGGCACGTATTTCATGGAAAACTGAGTGTGGTGCATAAACAAGGAATATTGGAACACTGAAATCAATCAATCATCAACCAACCAACCAACCACTGAGGGGGAACTACATTGTTTATCCAGTTTAAGGACCACAGATATCCATTTAGTGGATATTGAAAGTGCCTGAATCTTCCAGGTTTTTTTCTCTTTCTTCTGGATTATGCTTCTCTTTCCATTAATTGGCTGTATGAAGATACCATTATTGTCCTTTTACTGTCAGAGAAAGATATGTGGTCATTTGCTGTAACTGAGCTATATTTAGGTTATCTGAGCTGTGATCTTTAGGTGGTAAACTTGTTCTAGAATTCTGGCCTTCATCTACTAATTATAGGAGATGACCTCTGTCTCATTAAAAGAGGTATTCCTGGCTAAAAGGGAGTGGGAATGGAATAACTCAGGATCATGAACTTGGGGAGTTGTCCTTGTCTTTAGGTCCCGATTAACTATTTCAATCAGTCTAAAAACAAGAGCCTCAAAACTGGAGGCTATATTCACATTTATAGTCTTAGTTCCTATATCTTTTAATATCAACTCATAAAATAAACAATGAGCATGTATGATAAAGAAATGGAATGAAAATGAGGATACTGTTTTACTGTGGAGGTGGGCTTAATTATCTGCACCTATAGTATCAACAAGCAACAGTAAATTTCATTATGTTATTCCAGCAAACTGCTTACGAGGAGGAAATATACACAAAATCATAAAATGTATTCTTCAATCATTTACTCATTACTATGCACTCTGATACAGTTGTAGAAAAAAGATCTATAGACACATTATTACTGAACCTAAAAATTTATAGTCTAAAGTTAGAGAAGTTTAAGATAAGCATGTCTGTGCGTGTGCATGCACTCGCACACGTTTAAAAGACTAATTTTATTTCTCAAAGAATCAAAATGTTGTTGAGACGTTTGAGATTCAAAGAAGTGAAGGACCACATTAATTAGAAGATTATTTTTAGAACAATCACATTGCAAACCTTGTCACTAATTTAGCCCAGTCATAACCTGATACATAGACGACAGCATTATAAACACCAAGCACATTGTTTAAAGATGTGATCTGCATTTTCTGTGCATCCAATTCTCTGTTCCACAGTGACCAGAAAGTTCTAAGGCTTTACAAATTATACCTGACAGTTTTATCTGACCATTTACTGTTTTCTATCCTTCTTATCTCTTGGAACCGGAAAAAATAATAGCTGGAAAAACTACTAATGAAAGACAAATGAAGATTTCAGTTTTCTTACTGGTATAGTTTTGTCTCATTTGGAATTCTCAGAATCCACTCCTGAGGGCTGATTGGCTACATGAGTCATGCGACTTCTGAGAACCATCAGGCAGTGTTTCCTGGTATGAACTAAGTGTTGACGCCAATGTAAGTTCATTTCATTGTTTCCCAAAGTAAAGCACCTCTTTTCAAAGTACATGTTCTACTTATCCTTTCATGGTATGGTTACTTAGGCGTCAAGCAAGGAGTTCATGACATAGCTTTGGATCTAACAGCTAAGTCAGTCTAGTTTCTTTCCTGCCTTGGTTTGCTTTTTCTTCCTCTACTTTTAGGTCTGCCTCCTAGAGGATTTAAAAAAAAAAAAAAAGGAAAGAAAAGAAAAAAGAAACACCACACACATACACAAACTGAAATATTTTCTTATTAGAACCCCCTCAAAATACATCAGTCTTGATGTAGTGGCAAAGAAGTACAGTCAGTTAATATGTACACCAATAAAAATTATGAACAACTGAATTACCCTAGAGTTTTATTTTCTTTTTCAATGGCTGTTTGCCAGACTGCATGAAGTCACTGTTTAAATGCTGTGGAATATTCAAAGGGCCAGGCCTTAGCCTTGAAGTTTTCTAACAGGAGACAACAGGAGACACAAGATATGATGTAAACAATTTATGACTTAAGTATTTTCTAGGCATTTTGGATGATTATATAACAAAAAGATGAACTTGTATAATAAAGCTTTTACAAACTATTGGACATATACTCTATCCTATTATACTGCAAACAGTCTCTACACATACATATGTGCATTTCTTGTATATATGTTAAATTTATTTTATTCCTGTTCTCTATCGAGATCATGAAGGGAGGTCATCCATTTTATTAGGGCCATCTTCTGAATACACTGAGTTCAAGGTTAAAGGTTAAAGGTGGAACGTTAACTTTCTGTGTTTGCGTTCCTTTTGTTTTGTTCCTGAAATAATAGTAAAAACATTTCTTAATGCTCCATTTTGGTCTCTGACATTTATGTTCGTTAAGAAATTATGCATCAAGTATTTGTTATATGGGGAGCTCTGTGGTATTGATTGAGGTATATTTGCATATAATATATAGAGGAGCACAAGCAAGTTTACAGCCAAAGGCAGGAGCCTTAAAGAATACAATGACTTTTTCTGCTCCATATCTTTAGACCAGTAGTTATTATTAACAGACCTTGAGAAGAAAGTTAATCTTGAGGACTGAAGTTAGAATGGTGAAAATTCTTTCTCCTCCACTGCTAGCCTTGAATGACCAATGTTTGATTTTATTAAGTGAACCAGCAGGTTTCCTTACAACCTCCAAAGCATTTTAATTCACTTTCTATAGGTCATTCTCTATTCATGGTATGAAGGTGCTAATTTAACTCATTTTTTATATAGTTTTCTTCCCTGCAAAATACATTCTGGCTAAACTGAAAGAATGTACTATTTTTCTTTGTATTCTGTATGGTTATGCTAAATCAAAGTACATGCAAAAGAGAAACTTGTAATGACTTTAATTACATTAAAATGCAAATATATAGAATAGAGTTAATGATATTAAAAGTTGAAAAAGGACAGATCTCCAAAGGGAAATTATACCTTAAAAAAAAAAAAAAAAAGAATTCTCCTTGGGTAGATGAGAAGCAGCTGAAAAAATTCTAAAGAATACATACATATGTGTATGTGTGCAGGGGGGCTGAAACAATAAAAACTAATAAAGTGTTTTCATATACGTTAACTCCCATGACCCTCACAAGAGTGTTATGAACCAGGCAAAGTGCAAAGTATTCATATTAGCGTAATTTAACAGAGAAAAAGACCAAGGCATGGAAAGTATCACTCCTATCCCTAGCTGTAGTAACTATGGAGACAACCTTCAGACTGAATTTTTTTTCACCAAATGTGCGATGCTTCCACTTCACCAAGCCCAACTGATATTTCAGTCTCATGTTAACTGCGTTCAAGAGGGGGTTTGATTTTTCTCTCAGCATTTTCCTGGAAAATTCCTCAACTCAGTGTACTGTATGTATCTCGCTGACCTTCATCATTTCTATTCTGACAACTCTTTAACCATGAAGCATGAGGAAACTTGGCAAAGTATATTTCTTATACAAAAAAGTAGAGAAATAATTTGCCTCAGATTTTGTATGGTCATATTTTAGTTAGAAAATGTCACATGTTATTCGGAGTTTAAGATCTGAAATCCCTGACTATTGCTTGATTTCGATTCTCCCTCCCTTGCCACACATAACTTTATGCTTTGGAGATTAAGCAATGGTGAGTCTTCCCTTTTCATTATAAAACATATTTTGTTTGGCTCACATTATATTTTGATTAAGTTTGTTTGTTTTTAGAGGAGGCTTGTGTTCTCCAATTTCTGGTCCCCATGGTATCATTGCCATACTTACTATTATATTATATTTAGGCTAATTCACTCAGTAAGTTACCCAATTGGCTCCCACTGTGGTCTAAACATTTTCATCCTTGTAAAATGCACATACTGGGATTCTAGCACCCAGTGTAATGGTATCGATGTAATGGTGAGGCCTTTGGGAGGGATCAGGACATGAGGATGTCTCCATCCTCATGAATGAAATTATAGTCCATTAAAAAAAAAAGAAAGAAAAAAAACAAAAAAAGATCCCACAGAGATCCCTGCCCTGCAGCCATGTGAGGACATAAGACGTCTGCTGACAGAAAGAGGGCCCTCATCTACCATATTGGCACCCTGATCTTGGTTTTCCAGTCTCCGGAACCATGAGCAATGAATTTCTGCTATATGTAAACTACCCAGTCTGTGATATTTCAGGATAGCAGTCCAACCAAACTGAGACAGGTCCTATAAAATTTGACCCTGTAACCCTAGGGCCTAGATGGTAACTTTGTCACGAGCTCTATATCCTTAAGTCATAATTTGGAACCTCTGTGCAGCAGACTCCATAAAATATTTAGCGTTCAGAAGTCAACCCTTCAGAAAGGAAGGGAAGAAGGCAGGATTATGGAGAACAAAATTCAACTGCAACGCCAGAAGACGGTCCAATGGGTTCAGCAATCCTACAGGGAGCTGCCGAATTTAAATGTCCTTCAGAGTTACTTTGTATTGGGCTGAAATGCTCAAGTCTTTTTATTCCCACTTTAGCCATGACTTTGGGTGAAATGACTCTACAGTGGGGCAACCTCTAAGTGGGATGACAGTTGAGGTCTGTCTCTTGACAAATATCAAAGAAAGCAGGAGCAAGTCCTTCCTTGGGGGTCCGAGTGGTGTCTGTCTGTGTTTATCACACCCTCTGATCTTACTCAAGCCAAATTGTGGTTGGTTAGAACTTAGATCAACAAGCTGCACAGAAGCTTCACACTCTGATGCAGCTTAAGACGACTGAGAATGTGAAGTACTTTATTAGACCTGATTATTTTAATAATCTAAACTCACATGTTAATCAATCCTATCAAAATTTTAAAGTCTAGGGGCGCCTGTGTGGCTCAGTCAATGAAGTGTCTGGCTTCCTCTCAGGTCATGATTTGAGGGTTCTTGGATCTAGCCCAGTCTGGTTCCTGGCTCCCTGAGGAGGAACTTCTCCCTCTCCCTCTGCCTCACCCCACTACTTGTGCTCTCTCTCTCTCAAATAAATAAAATCTTAAAAAAAAGTCTTTCCATTCCCACTACAAGTTTATAAGGTCAATGTAGTTCATAGTTTCACTTCCCATTCAATCACTTCCCTCCTAGGGTTGGTATTTCTGAAAATATAAAATTAAGGAAATATTACAGGAGTCTAACATTTTATATTCACACATTGAACTGTTCATTACAGTTACAGCAAGATCTGCAACACTGCACAAGCTGTCAAAATACATGTTGAAGCATTAGTTGATCAAACACACATCAGAATATTTTTTAGTCGATCTTTTTTTATCATTTTATATGAAACACAAAATGTGCTCCACATTCTAGATCTCGATTTTACTCCTGTAAAAAATTACTTCTTGCTAATGATATTGTATTAATGTTAATTTTTAGACTTGCATGCCTTTGGGATGATCTACTATAGACAGAATCTCATGTTATCATAGAAACAAAAATATAGTGGTTTTGAAAAGAAAATATGCAGAGTCACCTAATTATTTTACTTTCCCTGTTGACTCTGTTTTTTAGCTGATTATTTTAGGTTCTTACGCATGTATTTCTATATGGATCTTTGAGAATAAGGTAAATACCAGAAGTCTTTTCTGTAGAACAAAATTTTCCTTTAAGGAATAAACGTGGAATACTCTTAATTCAGATTATTCTTTTTTCTTTTATTTTAAACGTTAGAACGCTAAGCGAAATGTTATAGTTCTTACATCTTAACAATTTTATACATTCATTCATATTTATTTCCTTGTTTCTATCTGTTTTTCTACTGAAATATGGCAATAAAAATGAACGATGTTTGTTAATGTTCTCCCTTCCTTTATTTCCTCAGTGGGTGCTATGAAATTTGTTCCCTCACCCTCAACTTAACAATATCACTTCTACCCTCTCATTATCATCAGGTATACCGGGAGTCTCAGTCTTCTCCATTTCAAAGTACGGGTCAGCTCTAATTAATTGTTGTTTTAAAAGATTTATTTATTTATTTTATGGGGGAAGGGCATAATCTTAAGCAGGTGCCACACCCAGCACAGAGTCTGACACGGGGCTCCATCCCTTGACCCTGAGATCATGACCTGAGTCAAAATCAAGAGTCAGATGCTTAACTTACTGAGCCACCCAGGCACCCCTCTGGTTAATTATTTATATTTCAAAATATTGAAATCAATTATATATAAGCTTGTATTTATTTTAATTTTGTAAATTTATTTTTTTTAATTTTTATTTTATTTGTTTATTTGACACAGAGAGAGAGACAGTGAGAGAGGGAATACAACCAGGGGCAGCAGGAGAGGGAGAAGCAGGCCTCCCCCCCGGACAGGGAGTCAGATGTGGGGCTCGATCCCAGGACGCTGGAATCATGACCTGAGCTGAAGGCAGACGCTTAATGACTGAGCCACCAGGCACCCCTTTTTTTGGTAAATTCTTAATATCATAACTACCAGTAAGATTTACTACTTCTATTGGGCTCTGTAGAAACACCTGGGTGTACAATGGAGTGGCTGTTTGTCCCTTTCTAGATAAACTACTTTGGACAAGTTAGTTAAACTCTGTATCTCTCTGTCTGTTTTCTTGTCTTTAAAATGGGAGATATACCTACCCATTAAGAAAATTCATGAATTTGGGCACCTGGGTGGCTCAGTGGGTTAAAGCCTCTGCCTTCAGCTCAGGTCATGATCCCAGGGTCCTAGGATCGAGCCCCACATCGGGCTCTCTCCTCTGTGAGGAGCCTGCTTCCTCCTCTCTCTCTGCCTGCCTCTCTGCCTAGTTGTGATTTCTCTCTGTCAAATAAATAAAATATTTTAAAAAAAGAAAATCCATGAATTAATAGATGTAAAGAGTGTCAGTCAAGTCCTAGCATATTGTAAGAACTCAGTCTTTCTGATTATAAATAGCACTACATGTGCATATCTCATATGACTGTTAAGTGCTCATGTGTGTATGTGTGTGTATATATATATAGCCATAATTCAAATTCATTCCAACCTGGAATGCGTTTCCGATAAATTAAAGAAATGATCAACCATATGATAAATTAAAGAAAATCTATACACTAATTACAATTATAGTTTTAATAAAAGAGAAATTAGAACTTTTCACTGAAATCAGACTTTGTCTTATTAAAGGTAAAAATTATACAATGGGAACTTATTTCAAATGATAAAATTACATGTGAGTTGTTTATCATATTTTATTCTCTTTTTAAATTGTTTTTGAAAAATTGTGGTCTCATATGAAAGAGAAACACATATCACAATTAACATAATTTACTACAAAATCATTACTAAGATAAAGATGTTGTAAGTTCAATACCAATATTTAATTGTAACAACTATATTTACCTCTACATTTGAAATAATAACTATTATTAAAAACTTCCGAATAAAATCTGAGATATTAACTATAATGAAAATGAAATCAAGTATATATATCCTCTTCACTTATTTTCAGCTGTTCTTTGAAGTACTTCAAGCTTAATTTTACTGTCATGGCCATGATTATTCCCAGGACAGGCTGTATTTTCTTTAACTTTTCTGCCAGTGATAGGTTAAAAGCTTTATCTTTTCTTCCTCTTAGCATGGTTCAAACAGGTCAGATTTTACAGGACATTTTAGAAAATAATAAGGAAGGAAATAACCAAATAAACTATAAGTATTACATATGTAAAATCCATTCATTCATCCAGTTGAAATTTGAGAGTTCACTATGTACCCAGACTGGCCTGGACATGAGTGATAGAAACGTATCTGTTCAGATGGACTGGGATGAAAGAGAGAGACGGGGACAGAATTAT
Organism: Meles meles; assembly: GCF_922984935.1. Classification (NCBI taxonomy): domain Eukaryota; kingdom Metazoa; phylum Chordata; class Mammalia; order Carnivora; family Mustelidae; genus Meles; species Meles meles. Next base: position 141,757,028 of record NC_060069.1, on the reverse strand, counting down.
TATTTCAGATAACTGGCATAATCAAGAAAAGGAGCTTAAGTTTAAGGCCAATATGTGTTGAATTCAAAGCTAACTATTTCACACAAACCAACTACTCTGAAGAAGAAACAGAAACAGCCTGTTATTTGTAAGAATATCAAGAATTCCTTTATTCCCCTTAAGCTGTGTACTTGCCTCTCTCACTGGATCCCACCAGCCCCACCACATTAAGCGATACACATAAAACCTTGAGGCTGGTGCTCAAGCCCATGAAATTTCCTCCCTCTCAAGTCTCTTCCCATTAGCAACAGATTGGTATTGCTGACCTCAACCTATAATTTCGCTACGCCTTCCTTCCAGGCTAGACATCGTTCCTTCTTCTTGGGTTTCTTACCTATGTCATCATTTCAGTCCTGCAGGGCTCATCCTGTCACACTCTGATACCCACTGTCTTTAAGATTCACCTTGAGCCCACATCTCCCTCCAGCAAACAATCCAATTCTCCGCATTCTGTTCTGCTACGCTGTGTGTAAGGAATGGCTGCTGCACTGTCTCCGTTTCCCTTTTCAGATTGACTCTTAAATCCTCTTCAGTTTACTTTCAGCGGCTACCCTGGCCATTAACAGGCTCTGAAGAGGTTTCCAATAACCTCTATGTTTCTACATTGCACAGAAGTTATCAGTGGCCTTTGCGGACTTTACCACCATCTCCCTTTGGAAACAATCTCTTCTCCATTTTAGAGCACTCGGGATTTCCACCCCACCTCTCTTGTTTTTCTTTCTCACTCATTGGCTTCTTCTCTCTTTAACTTTTATTTTTATTTATTTATTTATTTATTTATTTTAAGGTCTTATTTATTTGACAGTGAGAGAGAGCATGAGTAGGGGAAGCTGCAGGCAGAAGGAGAGGGAGAAGCAGGCTCCCTGCTGAACAGGGACCTCAATTCAGGGCTTGATCCCAGGACCCGGGGATAATGACCTGAGCCAAAGGCAAACACTTTTGGGTTTTGATCCCAGGACCCTGGGATAATGACCTGAGCCAAAGGGAGACACTTAACTGACTGAACCACCCAGGCGTCCCTTTCTTTAGCTTTTAAAACCAAGCCTCTTCTCAAGTTTCCCCAGGTGATCTAATTCATCCCTCAAAATGCCAGCAAGTCACAAATGTAAGACTGGTAACAGTCCATTTCATCCCTAGGTTGTCAGCATCGTGAGGATACTGACCTGGTCTGCTTTTTGTTCACATTTTTATCTCCTTTACCTAGCTTTATGCCTGCTGCACAACAGAAACTCAATAAATACTAAGAATGTACTAATGAAAATAATACTAAAATAATCTTAAAACAGAGGTGCCTGGGTGGTAGAGTCGGTTAAGTGTCCAACTCTTGGTTTTGACTCAGGCTGTGATCTCAGGGTGGTGAGATGGAGCCCTGTGATGGGTTCTGTGCTCAGCATGGAGCTGGCCTGAGATTCTCTCTCCCTTTCCTCTTGCCACTCCCGCTCATGATCTCTGTCTCTAAAATAAATACATGAATCTCTTTAAGAAAAGTCTTAAAAAATTATTTTTATACAGGTATATCTAAAGTATCTCTTACCAAAGACAAGAGATATTCATTAATTCCTAAAGATGCTTTCATCACACATTTGTTTAAATAAAAATAAATAAATAAGGATTAAAGCACAAATAGAAAGACTGATTTAAAATAAAACATGTAAGGTTATCCTATGACATATAGTACATATTTAAATACATAATTATGAAACCTTTAGCTGTTTCTGAAAATATTGCTACATGCTTGGATATGAAAAGGTCACAACAGGATTTGAGAACATTAAGAAAAGACGTCAAGGAAATCCATCATTGGTCTTATAGCCTATAATCAGGACATCATTACAAGCCAAATGAGCATAATTTGTCACTTTGAAAATTCTCAGGTTGAGAATCGGGTCATTTCAAATACTAATTTTCACAGGGCAAAGAGGTCGTACAGTCCACCTGTTCTGTGTATTTCTCCCAAATAACTTTCAAAGCGGCTGGCTCTGTATAAACTATTAGTCATCGCTAAAGGAGCCTCCTGATGTTTCCCTTCACAAGGCCTCCATTTATATGTAGCTTTTGCTTTTAAATCTAAAGGGAGATCATTCATAAATGGCTTTCCAGAGTATAGTTTGACAGTTTTTAATAAATATGTAAATAGTCTTACCTTTGACCTAACATTGTCAGTAACAAGATATCTAGCTAACCAGCACTCTTATTTATAACAGTGTTCGCAATAATAAATAATTTTATGGTGCTTCACATGTGCTAGGAGTTGTTCATTTTACTTATTCTTTGAAAGAGCCCTATTGGGGGGGGGTACTCTTCTTACACACATTTTACGGATAAGCAAATTAAGGCACCAAGAAATTAAATAAATCACTGGAGGTCACACTGTTAGTAAGTGGTTTCAGCTGGAATGTAATCTCACAGTCTTGATCTAGAATCTGTTCTCTTAATCTCTTAACCTCCTGCACTAAAACACACACACACACACACACACACACACACACACACACACACGCACATACGTATGCATTGCATTCACTCAGTGTAAGAGAATTCAGAAGCTTTATAATCTTAACTAGGAGCGTGGACCAAATGTATTATTACTATCAATGATAAATTCTTATATCAATATCTACAATACTGAAAAAAAACAAGATTCAAACAAAATCATAAAGCAAATTTATTTTTCTCCTGTTGCCTCATTTCAAATTTGTTTGGTAGGGAAATTTCTTCCCTTGGCCCTGGATAAAACCTTGTTGGTTGGAGTAGGTAGGGGAGGAGAGTGTGGGTGAGTGGGTGGATGAGAGAGGTAAACCATCGTCTCATTTGATACAGGCAAGCAGCCACTGGAAAAGTTACCTCAAGGGAGGGCAGGTCTCCAAATACCAGCAAAAGTGTGCTGTGGGTAAATAAATTAGTTTTAACTATTTCCTAGTTCCAGAAAGCAGTGGATGGGTGGGTAAATAAGAGACATAAACCATCTTCTCATTTGATACAGCAATGTCTGGAGATGGTCCTGTACTTTCTGAAACTAGGAAACAGTTAAAACTAATTATTCACAGGACTCTTTTGCTGGTATCTGGAGACCTGTCTTCACTTGAGGTAACTTTTCCAGCAGCTGCTAGCTCACTTTTTGACACCGAGGAACCCAATGGTCTCTTCCCAGCTTCTGTTTTGTCATTTTTCAGGGCTCAGTTGCATATAGCCTAAATCAGTCCTTCTCGTCTCCAGCGCATCTCTTCTGCATGGCCCAAATCTGGTCGTTATTAACACATATGCTTTTTTTCTCTTGGATAACTCTAGAAGTCCATAATGACTGCAATTTAGCAACTACTTCCTTTATCCCATCACCAGTACGACCCGCTTGCCCACCTCTCTCCTACAGAAAATTCAGAGACTAGGAGGACATCAATATTAGTGTCCCCCTGACTGCCAGGGTCATATCTCTAAGTGGTCCCATAAAAGGCTGATCAGAGAAGACAGGAGAATTAACCCACACTTTTGCCTTTGGCACAGAGAGGAGTAAATTCCTAGCAGTTTTCTCCAAAGAAAAACACTTCAAAAATACCTTTCCACCACAACATCAAACAGCTTATCACTTTTATACCTTTAGTGGTTGGGGATTCAAGAGTAACCCAAAAGTAGCCAGGTTTAAAATAACTGTTTTGAAAAAGTGAATCTTGCTTAATTTGGTTTATGATACCATTTAAATCTTGGGACTTCAGTCAAGTCTGGAAACTGTAATGTACAAATAGTAATCCTTGACACCCTTACTTACAAAATATTTAAATCTTATCTAGAGTAGTTTTTTTTTTTTAAATTTTCATTATTAACTTCAAAGCCACTCTGTAAGAGATGACCCATTTTTATTCTTATTTTTTATTATATATTTAAAAGTTGTCTTCAAAAATGATTTGCTATTAAAATAGGGCCAACAGAGCAAATTTTTAAGAACCAAGTGGTTTTAATACCCCTGATTTGGTTTCAGAAGACAAAAAGTTTCTGACTACTTCCTTGGGATTAAAAGGCAAACCCCCAAACCAGAAGAACTTTAATATCTCATTTGTACAATAAAGGAGTGGGATTAGATAAACGCTGAAGTGTTATTGGGTCTAACATTGTATAATCTAAAACGCACTATGTGTTTTACTGAAGGCTTGGGATCCCTGGAGGTTTCTCATAAGTTTCTGGGCTGGTTTCCAAGACACCTGCCCCATTTTAATCAGCCCTCCTTTTTATACGTTGTGTATCAGGGGACCCGACATAAAATTGCACTTGACAAAAAGGTTCTGTACTTTGAAGGTTTACATTTCTTTTGTTTTTCGCTTCTGCTCAAGTCACAGTGAATGTATCCAGCTCTCATATGCTGTTGTTTTTTAAATGGACTAAACTATTCACCATTGGACAGAACCTTTCATCCCTTCATGTGTCTCTTTGTGATCCATGGGACCCACATGAGGCAATCATCCCTGTCATTTCTCTCAATTCACGGCTTTGTTTACTTTTGCCATCAGCAAAGAGCATAAATGTCGGTACTGCTTCGTGGCTGGAAAATCCAAGGGCCCTTATGAAATTATTTATCAAACACTTATTTTAATTCAGCGTCTTACTGATTGTTAATGGGGCATCTCGAGTCAGAATTATATCCAGCTTTATTATAATAAGAGCTTCCTTTAAAGATAAACACCATGAAATGAGATTTCTGGTTTTTTAAAGCACAGTCAATTACAGAAATATTTCAATCTTCCATATGAAATAATTCATTTTTATTTCAAAATACAGTTGTTAAAGGACCTTAATGGGTAGTAATTATACCTTTATTCCATCATTGAACATGAAAAATAATTATCTCCAAACTTTGTTCTGATTTCCATACACTACTGAATATTTACTAAAACTCACAAGTATTTAAATCTATTAACAGCTCTACTAGACCAATATCTGAAGTTATTCCCTTCATATTTTCCTTTTTTTCAATATAACTTTTGTACTCAATTTCTAGTCCTTTATTTGTGCTTCATTTGAACTCTGTAAAGCACACAGAATTTGGTAAGTAAATGAATATCCTCCATATTTGCCAAAGTATTTATTCTTAATAACACCATTAGGATTATGTGTTAGCACATGCATTTATTTTAAGTAATAAAGCTGTCTAGAAATATATTTTTATAAAGGTTGAAGTACAGAATTTCACAGAAATTATCTATCTGACCATGGTGACATAATCTACCCTTTTGATTTCAGCTCTCATGACAATTTGAAGTGTTATTTCACTAATGTGCTCATTCACCAGGGAGACAGGTTTAATGAATACCCAAGACACAACAATTACACAAAGTCATATGGCATAATCCCAAGGAAGGGATAAAGTTTTAATAACTAGAGCCACTTGTGTCATGACCTTCTATTTGCTTGGTTTATATCATATGAGAGTTCTATTTGGATCAAAAAATTTATTTAGTCCTTGACTTTATAATGACATCATGAAAAAAGAAAAAAGAGAGAAAATTATGATTTCTCCTTTCAAAGCCCTTCAGAACCCACAGCCTACATATTACTGAGGATGGATGTTTGTGGATAATCAAGATTTGTGTCCAAGTAATAATTCTTTTCACATTATAAACTTTTATACTGGAGGGTAAAGTAAATTCAAAATTCTTACAATATAATTTCTTAAAGTTCACATTTATTGCTGTTTTGTATTGATGGAAAACAGGATAAAATGAATTACTGTCATTGAAATAAACATATTAGTAGTATGAGATAGGGTAGTCTTATGTATTTTTCAATTTATGAAGTTGTACTTAATTTCTGTAATTGTAAATATAATTGGATGTCATAGAACTCAAAAAATCTTGATTTTTTTTCTTTTATTTTGTTGAACTGACCCAGTTTCAAATATAATCTGAAATGTGTTTTAACAGAGATCATGTTCTATAAACTCCTGGCCAATTTAGGCATATATTTCAAGTTAATTAGAGAAATAGACAAAAAAAATTAGGAGACACAGATTCTGGTACTTACTCAAACAACTATTACCCTTGTGACCTTTGGAAAGTCATTTAAACCATCTGGCTCCTAATTTGCTTCTCTTTATAATGGGATTAATAATGATTTATTTTCCCTACTCTTTAAAGAGTTTCCCTAAAAACAATACATTTGAGAATAATAAGAGAAGGAAAAATGATAAACACATGGAAAATTGTACATTTTTAAACTTGTGGAGTACAGTATTTACTATTTTACGTAACTGTCCTCAGAGTACAGCATTTCCAGACTTTTACAAAAATTTAATTCATTTTAACACACACAAACTCACAAACACACACTACATGATCACTGATGGTTAACCATGACGAATAACAATGCGTCCTCATTTTCAGTGCAATCAATAATAAACTATACCCTTCCCACTCCATCATACATAGTTACTCAACCTAGTCTGTTCCAGAATGACAGGGGTTAATAATAAGAAAATAATTTTCAAATGTTGCCCATGTTTGCAGCACTGGTTGTATACTGGTAAGCATATCTGGCTTCCAAATATTGTCCATATAGCTTTGCTAATAGAAGCACGTTTTGCTCTTTGCAGTAATTATAAATTCCATACTTTTGTTTGTATTCTGAGTTATTTTTCAGAAAATGCTGAAAAAAGAAACAAAAACCCAGCTATCCTTATTTTGATATTTTTAGGGTTCCAGCTCAGGTTCTGGCAAAATTTTGGATGTTTCTTTAACATTTTTTAAAGTATAACAGACATGGCGAAAAATACACACATTATGAAGTTATGTGTTTTATGAATTTTCACAACTAAGAATAACTAGATTCTACATCAAGAAAGACAACAGAATCTGTGCTGTGTTGTTTTGTAGTCATCACCCGCCCCAGACCATTTATCCTGTTTTCTAAAATAATACAATGGGTTTTTTTTAATTGTCAGTTAATATAATTGTATATTATGTGCTTATATATTTCTCATTCCTTTTCCTCAGCATGATGTATGGAAAACTGACTCATATTATGCATGTAACTCTAGGCTTCTATTTGTTATTGCTGAATAATAATTATTGTGAATATACCATAATGTATTTTTTCCATTTTATTACTGACTGGCATAGTTTTCCCCATTTGAGGTTAATTGAAATAGTGCCACTATGAATTTAACTTTTTCAGTTCTTTTGCCAGTATATGTAAGACCAGACAAGCTGAGTGATAGATAGTACAATACAAGTGATGTTATGGAAGATATTGTCAAACAACTTTCCAAAGTGGCTATAAGGCAAACTTTTAAAGATAAAAGCAAATAATTAACTTTAATACTTATAGTCCCATGGAAGTTTAGTGGATATAATGGCAAAGGTAATTTTCTATAAGTAAGGTAGAAACAATTTTAGAAGAAAATAGCAATTTTAAGAGTCAAAAAGGATAAACCTGAAATTAAATATGATGAGCAAGTTAGTCAAGGATAAATTTACTGAGTATCTGAATAAAAAATGGCTCATGACCACGTGTTATAGGAGTGTCATTACCCTCCAGCATGAGTCTTAGCTAACCCCCATCTAGTGTCAAAAGTAACAAGCATAGAACAAAACCATCTCTAGAGTAAACGGGATGAATGCGATTTTCTGGCAGGCATTCTTAAAAACTTATATGTATACATTTGGAAACGGAAACACTAATGTAAATATCTGAATGTATATGAGCGTATTAAGTGTCAGATTTAATAACTGTGAAAGATTAAGCCACCATTTTAACTTGCTACATGGTACTCTCAAATTTCTGAAAAATGTATCACTACTTTGCATATATATTTTACATAATATTTTGCATATTACTCTCCTCATACAGAGAATATGGTGTCATTTGTCCACATTAACCAGATTAGTGCTGACTCCTCTCTCGCCTCTGACAAATGCATCTCTAAGCGTACTCTGTGTATAGTTATCCCTCCCCTTGAAACCTTAACTGCCTTTTATAAAAATAGGGCTAGAGAGGTGCTAAAATGACAATATTTGCTGAACAGTTTCCCAAAGAACACATTTCATTTGCTCTTCCTAGAAACAGCCCAGGCACTTCAATATTGATTCATTTCATTAGAAGTTCCTTGGGAATGAAGAACAATTTCTTTAACTGTTAACACTCTTGGTATTTACTAGATTGAAAAACTGGCAACAAATAGGGCCATCACATAAAGACACTGTTATCTGAATATTAACTCTTCCCAACAAATAATCCTTCCAACTTTAATTTGCTATGAAGCCCTGAATTATTGGTTTTCAACAACAGTTGTGCCTTAGAATCACCTGGGAGCTTTAAAAAATATATTCATGACCAGGTCTTCATCCAAGCCCAATTAAATCTTAATCTAGAGGGGGAGCCCAGGCATCAATATTTCTAAGCATTCCCACGGTGATTGTAAGAAGCAGCCTGTTTTGAGAACCAGGACAAGATGCCATCCGTTTTTCAAATACCAAAATATACTCTACAGTTAAAGCAAAGAATGTTCAAGTACTCTGTCAAGTTGAGATACTTTTTTGTTTTTCTTTTCTTTCTCTTTTTTTTTTTCTTTGCAAATACCAACTTTAAAGCACTCCTTTGGCATATCAAGTCATTAGCATTTCCCGTATCTCACAGAAATTGACTCCCTAATTTTATTCTCTTCTCCAGATTCCTAATCTTAACTGTATGTTTTGTCAACAGTATGACCTCAATAAATTAAATTACCTCTCTTAAAAGCATTTTAAACAAAATACACAAATGTTGTACAATAATAGTAAAACCCCTCCAGAGCACTGGAAAAAAAAATGCTGAAGCACATTCTTCTTGTAATATTTTTATGGGTATCTATGTATTAGGCAGTGAATATTTTCTCCTTTCTCTTATTTTAATGTCTTAGTTAATAAATATTCTGGTAAATTCCTAGTATGGTCAGAAACTTCAAAATTTGGTAATTAGCATCCAATTCTATACCTCTATTAAATTGCTGTATCATTAAAATGAAAATGTTGTATTTTGGAGTTAGTAGGATTTACTTTGGTTTTTATTTACATTTTTGTTATTTTTCCAATTTGGTCTCAGTACAGTAAACTGAACTTTGACCACCTAAGTCTTCCTGGTCAGTAAAGATTGTGGTATTTTTTAGATACAACAGATTAAGAATTGGACATGAGCTAAAATGAGTACTTTCAGCTCATCTCACTTCAGATGCATATGAAATATTCAAAAGAGAATCCTCCATATTTCATACTTTAGGTTTCTAAGATTTTGTTTAGATGTCACATCTGTTTAGGCCATCCTCCCACAAAGTGCTGTCATGGCCAGGCTGGGGAATGTAACAATGAAAAGACAAACCAGGTCTGCATTCTCATCAAGTTTCTTCAACTTATGTCCTTGCCACCCAAAGCTCCTTCAGCTGGCTGCTCCAACACGTTCTCAGGACATCTCTCACTTACCCTTCTCATAAAATTCATTGCACACTAAAGATAGATCTGTTTCTCTTTCTCATTGACAATAACTGCTGTGGCTTGGTTATTCACAGTTATGTGGGAGGCAACATAGCATTGGGATTAAGAGACTGGCTTCTACCGTCAAACCACAGACAACTGAATCTTAGCTTCATAATTTATCAGTTGTATGACCCAAGCAAATTATTTAACCTGGATGTCCCTGCATTTCCTCTTCTGTAAAATGGAAATAATAAATTAATGCCTGCCTCATACAGTGGGAGTACAGGATGCATAATGTAATTTATATAAAATAAGACCACAGTGCTCTAGATACAGTAATTTCTCAAGAACTGCTACGTGTTATTATATCCTTATTTTGAGCACCAGGTGCGTCACGGAACTATGCACAGTTGAAGCTGGTTGAGTGAATTATTATCTGTATATTGTACTATTTAATAGAAATATCATAAATACATTTTCACAATTTAATTTTAAAGATTATTAAAAAATTCTCTCTCTTTTTCTGGACTGTTTTTTTCACATTAGAGAAATTATTATTAGATTATTTCAAATGTTCCATAGTACATTTTGAGCAAGTGACCAAAATGATTTGGACAAGGCATACATCCCTCAAAATAGAAATAATACTGCCCAGCCTGTCGAACTGCTGAGTGCCAATCTCCATCAAAATCACAACAATATTGGCTTTCCAGTGCATTAGGACTATGATAGCAATTGTGTGTGAAGTAATATTCCAAACTGAACAGCTAAAACAAAACTGGGTTGGTGAAGATTGTGAATATAAATTTTATCAAAGCCAATTCAACTAGAGCAAAGCACTAATGAACATTTTAAAACAGACACATGGCGAAATTTATAGATGTTACTTAGGATCATGAAACACATTAACAGCTGGTATAACGGAGATGAATGTCAAAATTGAAACCACTGTCTCTACAATCCAAGACCAGAGTAAAACTACAGGGATTTTTATCCTATGAAAATATGTATTCGGAAAGCATGGGTTGAAACTTCAGCGACCATCAATTTAATACTGCTATATGCATAATACATTTATGTAGGAATTTAACGGTAACCATAAATCAAAACGCTGTAATAGATTCACAAAAAATAAAGAAAAAGGAATCCAAGTATAACACTAAAGAAAGACATCAAAAACCAAAAGGAAAAGAACAAGAGAAGAAAGAAAGAGAAGAACTACAAAAACAAATGCAAAACAAGTAACAAAATGGCAATTAAGTACATACTTGTAAATAATTACTTTAAATGTAAAAGGAATAAATGCTCTGATCAAAAGACATAGGATGACTGAATGGCTAAAAAATATGTATTCTAAATTACTATGAAAATAGCTATCACACTAAATCTTAAAACATTTTTATAGTGTCCAGGGACTTCATATTATATATGTATATGTTTCTTTTATTTACTGAGATGTGTCAAAGTGCAGGTTAATATGTATTTCTATTGCTGTTGGGAATTTCACTTGTCATAAGGTTACTAATAATTCTCTAAAAGAATCAACATAAGACCATATATGTGAAGTTCAGTTAAATATGTATGTTAAATATCTCATTATTACTAATGCTGAGTTATCATTGCTTCAATAATAACCATTCATTCATTCATTCATTCAAAAAAATTACTAAGTGCTACTACATATCAGTAGCTATTATAGGTGATAGGGATATACTTATGAGCAATATTAAAATAAAAAATATTCCTGGTAGTCACAAAGATTACATCTAATGGAAAGGGAGAGAACAGACTGATAATACAATATTGTGACAAGTATTGTGTAAAAAAACAGAAAAGGGGACAAGAAATACTGGAAGGCTGGGAGATTGTCACAGAGAAGGAAACATTTCAGTAAAGATCTGAGGAAAGGATGAAGAAGCCAAATTATAAAGGTATCTGGAGAAAAACATGCCAGTAGAAGTTTCAGAAAGTGCAAAGGCCCTAATACAAGAATGGTATGACTGGGGAACAGTCATACACAAAGGGTATGTGGCCATCACAGTCATCAGCATTCTTGTAAAATGTACACTGTGAAATAATTATTTTATTTTTATTCATTGCAACACAGGGAAAAAAAGGCTTAGGTAAATGTGAAAACAACACGTTACTGTAAATTATATATTTCCACATCAACACTATTTATTCCACTTCTATTAAACAAACCTTGTAAGATGAGAACAGCATAGGTTTTTACTTGCATAAAATGCTAAGATTATGTGCTACAAAGCCATAATTTTGTGAAGAGACACATTCAACTACTACATATTTACAGAAAAACTATATAGTTGTGTTCTATAAAGGACAAAATGATTTTAGAACTTAAATCAAAAGTAATTTTCCTTCTATCAGCACATTCCCTTATTGCATTGAAATTCAACGCCAGGGAATAACACGTAGAAAGGGCATACAAAACTGAGTTTGTATCTTTATAAAATGTAACTCAATCTTTTTTTTTCTAATATGAAAATGTATAGTTGTATCAGTGAACTAGGTTTGAGATTATACTTTGTTTTCAACAAAACTGAAGCTCAAGTGCCCATGAACAGAGGAGGACATGAAAAAGAAAAATGCTACTTTCACAGAGTTAATATGATTGCAGAATACCACAGTGTTCTTTTAAAACACACATGTGCGTACACCCACCACATACTTCTAAGAAAGATCATATTGATAGCTTTATAATAAGAGAATGTTCCTGAACTGCCACATGGCTTTGCTATAGTTTGAGGCCTATGACATCAATGCAATGTATATATTTCTCTATATGACCTTCTTCCTACTTCCTAGGATGATGGCTTACTATATGGTATTACTCTGTGATCTTGTTTTAGAGTGTTTTATCAGAAGCTACCATAAATATGCTAACCTTTTGTGAAACAAGGCAAAGAGTAAATCAGTGAATGAGAACAACTCATCTTTAAGTGCTCAAAGTCTACAAGATATTTAATATAGCAAGCAATTAATTACCATCTGTTGAGTAAATAAATTGTATTTACTCATAGTCCAGGGAAAGAAAACCCATTTTACTTCCCTTCCTATGTCTCAATCCACAAACTCTTTTGAAAAAATTGCATGTGGCAGGAGTGATACTGTTTTACTTTGGGGTCTGGATTTTCAGAGTTGCACAGCTTTTGCCAACATTCCTCCTGAGGACTTAGCCATTATTCTTTGAGGAAGCCCAAGCAGTGCTGAGAAGAAGTCAATGTGGAGGACTAATGAAGTTCCTGCCTTCAAACTCCAGCTGGATCTCTGCTACACAGAGAGACACACCAGTCGGGCATTTCCATGAGGCCATTTTGAATCTTGTAGGTGCCCCATTTGACAAGGAGAATTCCCAGTGAACCAACAACATTATGAGGAACAATAAATTTCTTTTTTTTTTTAAATGAAGTTTGGGTCTGTTTTGGTTACACACCAGTAGATAATTGAAATAACACAGGAGTGGTCCCTCTGTGGTGGATACCATACTGCCTCCATGAACAGTTCTGACACTGAAGTTTACAGTAGCATTAGCCCATAACGTCCTAGTGTTGACTTGTCTTTCCCTGATGATGAGTGATGATGTGGTAACACCTCACACCTGTCAGAATGATTAACATCAACAACACAAGAAACAAAAGATGCTGGTGAGGATGTGGAGAAGGGGGAACCCGCTGGTACTATTGGTAGGAATGCAAATTGGTACAGCGATCCTGGAAACCAGTACAGAGGTTCCTCAAAAAGTTAAAAATGGAAATACCCTACCACCCTGAAATTGCACTACCAGGTACTTACCCAAAATATAAAAGTGTTGATTTGAAGGGGCACATGCACCCCAATGTTTATAGCATCACTATCAACAATAACCAAATTATGGAAAGAGCCCAAATCTTCAAAGAATGATGAATGGATAAAGAAGAGGTGGGGTGTGTGTGTGTGTTGGTGTGTATGTATGTGTGTGCATGTATATATAAATATTTACTCAGCCATCAAAAAGAATGAAATCTTGCCATTTGCAACAACATGAATGGAGCTAGGAGGTATCATGCTAAGTGAAATAAGTCAGTCAGAGAAAGAAAATACCATATGATTTCTCTCACATGTGGAATTTAAGATATGAAACAAATGAACATAAGAGAATAAAATTTTTTAAAAAGGCCAAACCATAAGAGATTCTTAAGGATAGAGAACAAACTGATGGTTGCTGGAGGGGAGGTAGCTGGGGGATGAGTTAAATGGGTGATGGGTATTAAGGAGGGCACTTGTGATGAGCACTAGGTGTTGTATATCAGTGAGGAATCACTAAATTCTACTCCTGAAATCAATATTACACTATATGTTAACTAACTAGCATTTAAATAAGAACTTGAAACTTGAAAAAAATTTAAAAAACAAAACAATTACATATTCCTCATGGAAATAACATATGTAATAACCAGAGATATTTATTTCTATCACAAAGTAAATATACTTTCTAATTTGAATAAAATTTCCCAGATACACCATAATAAGCCTAAAGTATGAGGATGGCTTTTTGACAAATGCCACACGTAAAAGAATACAACAGCTGTTGGAATTAATTATAGTTAACACCCATAACATTTTGGGAGAATGTCATCTTAGAATTGACTAGGATTTCTTATTAGTATTTTTACAGTAAAAAAAAAAATAACTTCTTAAGACAAAACTGTTTATGAAGGGAGAAATAGAGGAAGTCAGTCTTTGTCAGGTATATATGATTTTGTACTGCTTTCAAATATACAGTCAGAGAAATCCATCAAGCAAACTATCAGAAAACATTAATTTAATAATGCTATCAGCAAATAGTGTACTTTCCCAATAGTTTTTAAGACATAAAAGCTCTAAAGTTTTGTAGAAGGAAAAAACATTTCAAACCTTAATTTTATGAAAACATTCTAAGATCTAACTCAGAGGCAGCCCTGAAAAATAGTTATCAGGATCTGAGTGAGATTATCCAGACTGAGCAATGTTCAGGTATTATGGTCCCTCATCTTTGAATCTGCCTTCACCAATTCTAAGACAACTGATAAATATTTGTAAGGTATACCTGACATTTGCGACAAATTTTTGCCCTTCTCTATGCCAATATCTGACACTGGTCTGCAGGCAGAATGTATGCTTTTCAAGTGTGAGCCCTAAGAATAAGAAGGCCATTTCATAGGTAAGGACAACAGGTAATCCTTAAATTTTATTTTTAAAAATCAAAAATGTATTATTTGAAACAACATAATTATAACACTAGTATTTTAAATAATTTATACCAGTGTTAAAGAATTATATAAGACCAGATTAAGAGTTTAAACCAAATGATTACATACATAAAATAATGCAGGTGAAGACAGATTATAAAGCATAATGCTTTAAAAATGTCTGTTTGGAAATCCGAGGTATGAGATTAAAAGGATGTCTAATTCATCTCTTTAAACCCCAGTGATAGGTTCAACCCCAGTGATGGAGTATGGACTCCAAATAAAATTTTATTTTGTATTAATGTTCTTTCTTAGAAAAATGTCTGCCTTACTGATAAAAATTCAGAAAACATTAATGTTTTCCTGAGCTGAATGAATAATTTATATAAGAATTGAAAATTGTAGAGGGAATAACAGAGAAATCAGAAATTAACTGAATAAACATAAATCTTTAGTTTAAAAGAAAAGAAAACAGTGCTTACTATGTTTAATGTTTGCCATCTGAAATAGCACGTGCTTCCTCCCTCTCTCCATCCCTCCCACTACCCCCTACCTCCTCACTGTCTTGTTCTCTGTCTTTCAGAAAAGGTAAATCGGGGGCACTAGCCACATTCAGGATTACAACTGTTCTATCAGAAATGAAAATGAAGATGCAATACTGCATTGAGATTGGGTACTTTGGTGAGAAAAATTTTATGTGAATTACATTACAAGAAGAAAACAGCAATAATATGCCCTTTATTAATTCATTTTCTAATACCCTTATTATTGTTGTCCTTACTATCTTTAATCAGATATAAAAGACGGATTTTCAACTTAAGTTATTAACTTCAAAATAATGATGTTAAAATTTGTAGTACTTAATTCCTATCCATTCCTACCCAAAACAGAATTATAAACATGTATAAGATGTTTTCCCAAAATACATGTCAGGCATTATAAAGCAAAATACTCCTCTTTTTATATTATAAACTTACCTACCAGTAATATTATCCCAGGATAAAAGCAGTGATGGTCAGTATGACAAGGAAGATGGAGTACAGTTCATTTCATTGAGGGGAAAATGTCCCATTCATTGTTGGACGGAGGGAAAGGATAAAGGGAAGGAGGGAGAGAGGGAGGAAGAAAGGGCCAGAGAGAGAGAGAGAGGGATATATGTTAATATATTATATTAATATATGTTATACAAAATAAGTTTTTCACAAAAACTGAATATATGATTTCCTTTCATTTTATCGGCTTCAAATATATATATGAGATAAATAATTTTGATAGAATATGAAATAAAAACAGCTATATAATTCACTATTGCTACTATTATTATCTGTTCCTCATGTGAAATAATAAGCATTTAAAAAGTATTTGGTAATCCTTATTAGTAAATATTTCTACAACGGCCCAAGATCACCTATGAAGAATATAATCATAAGTTTCTAGATATTCTATAGTCATTCAGAAACATTATGAGTAAACACAAATTTTGAGTCAGAGATATATGATAGATTAAACCTTTAAAAATATATATATAATATAATTAGAAAGTAGTCACAGGAATACAAAGGAAAAACAGCCTAAGATTAGCATCAACTTATTTGTAGGAAATAAGTCACTAACACCAAACTGGTAAACATGGGCTCTGCACCACATGGTCTTCCTTTAAGTTTCTGATAAAGCTAAAGATGATGAAAAAAAGAAAGAAAGAAAGAAAAGAAAGAGAGGGAGGGAGGGAGGGAGGGAGGGAGGAAGGGAGGAAGGGAGGGAGGGGTGGGGAGGGGAGGAGGGGAAGTGGGAAGGGTGAAAGGGCAGGGGAGGGGGGGCAGGGGAGGGGGTGGAAGGGAGGGGAGGAAAGGAATGGAAGGGAATGGAATAAAGAAAGAGTTGTTTGGGAAATAATTTTCATAATAGCTCTCACAATATATCCATCTGTCTCTCCCTCTCATTATGTCTCCCTCCCTCTCCCTCTCTCTTCCTCTCTGTCAATGTGGTTGGCATTGTGTTATGAAAACACATTAAAGTTGTGCCAATAAAATAACCAGAAACAGTGGAGATAAATAGGCATTGATATGTAATATGGCTTAGATATTCCTATTTAAGTGAAATTTTTGGTTGTAATAGAGAATGATGTTGGGACGATTTTAATTTCTAAGGTTTGTTATGGGTTTTTTGCTTGTTTTTCCTTTTTATCATTACATCAACAAACAGCTTCATAATCCTAAGCAATAAATAACTAGTACAACAATTATCTAGTGCAGTTAAATGTTGAAAAATATACCACATAAACTACCTACTTTAACTAAACTTTGGTTTACAACAATTTCATGATTTTGTATAAAAGCTGGAAAATAAAGTATGTGATATATTTTCACTTGGAACAGAATTTATCACAAAAGCCATAAATATATTTAATATATAAAATTTCAAACCTTTTTCATGAAAAGTGAAATTCTGAAAAATACATTTAATTTTTTTGTTTCAAATTAAAATAAATTTACATAAAAGCTATGTCAACTATGCTATTTTCTTCCTCTAAATAAGTTTACTTACATTTTGATCATGCTTTAATTTTCTATTGTTAAAAACAAGACAACAGGCTCAGAAGGGAGTCACTCGTGCTAAGCCGCACATCACCAAATCAAGCCCTAATTCCAGTTTCAGCTCTCTCAGAAATGGAATCTTCAACCAGTCAATAACCACCTAATCAGAGCTAGTTAGGTAATCCTGCCATCCCCCAAAGGAAAGTTCCCTAGCAATAACCATGCGTTTTTTCTGCCTTGTGTAACTTCCTTGTTCCCATTCCTTTCTGCCTATAAGTCTTTCATGTCCTATAGTACTTTCTATCTGCTAGACGGATGCACCCGGTTAGAATCAATTTTTGCTCAGATAAGTTCTTAACATTTTTAATATGCCTCAGTTTATCTTTTAATAGTGCTGGTGTCAGAAGGGGGAACTGAAAGAGACCCCTGGAGGCTCACTGGATCCCTGAGGAACCAGGCTGAGGTACCGTGAACCCTGCTCACTGCTTTTCCTGCTGACTCTTAAGGCTAAGGGGTAAGTCCCCCTCAGATCTAGCTCTGCGCCTTTTGTGTTATGTGCTTTCAGATTTTATTTGAGAACATTTCTTTTTCAAGCCGGGTCCAGAAATCAGTCAGGATCAGACTGGGTCTGACTTAGAAACTGGACTGGGTACAGTGTGAGGCTAGAGGGGAATAAAATTTTGTTCAAAAGTCTAAACACGCAGATGAACCTTACCAAAGATAACCTTGAATTACAGTGGCCACGGTGGAGAAATTCTAACCCAGATAACCTCATCCATTTATGAGATGCCTAGGAAAAAAGGGGTCTCAGCCAAGTACTCAACATAAAGGGTAGAGGAAATATTATTTTTCTTCCTCTACAGTTTCTTGTGACCAGAATGAAATCCACTGGGACACCCCACTCACTCTACAACCTATAATGGGATTCTGGAAAAATTAGCAGAAGCTGGCAAAGATTGAGAATTGTTGCCAAAGCCAGCTGTCCCAAATCTAACCAGTGCTTGATCAAGAGAGGAAGGTAGTATTTCATATTATCCCTTTCTTCCCAAATTCAGAATGGCAGGCAGAACAACAACCAAAGCCAAAACCTCCTCCCCTCTCCCCCCCAAAAAAATTCGTAAGAATTAGATATTTGAATTAGAACTCATGGATTTGCTTTCAGTTATCCATATGCTGTTGATCCTTTCTCTCCCAGGGTTAACGATTGACATTTTGCTTGTCCCATTTAGTATCCTGAGATCTTGGCATGACAAACCATCAGTTTGGGGACTCCCAAAATATGGCACAGTACATCTGGTCCTGTGGAAATGTTGGAGACCTCAGAATCAAAGAGAAGTTTTTGACATAAGGTCGACTGCTTCCTCCCAAGATGTTGAATCAAGAATGTTTTATTCTATTCTTCCTTCACTCTCCGAACACCTTTCTGATTCTTACATCATGACAGTCTTTATGATTCTTTTGGACATTTTTTGCCTTTCTCTGGTCTGGAAAGATAATGCCATTGTGCACATGGCTCAGATCATGGTTAAGGAGGGTAATCCACACGCTACACCACTGCTGTATTTGCCACTTTCATGGTGATCCTGCAGTTTTCCTGGCACAAACTTCTCTCGATTTCTAATGCCTCAGTTCTTCTGGAACAAATTCAGTCCTCTCTCTGTTGTGTCCAACTCACTAATCCTGGGGTTCTCTAGCTAACAATCCCCAACCTGGGGAGACTTGAGTCAAGAGTCTGTACAAAGAAAGGGCCACAAGGCCAAGGTAACCAGAATAAAATCACCTGTGTGATACACAGATCCTTAAATTCTACTGGCCTCCACGGCTACCACCTTCCCAGTCCCAAGGCAGGAATCATCAGGAGGCAGTCATGATTCACTTCCCTTGGCAGATTCTTACTCCCCTGGCAAGAATAAGTACAAATGAGACTCTGATCAGGAAACTCTTCTTAACTCTTGAAGATACTGCTGAATCTGCTGTGAAAGCAATAACGGCCCAACAAAAGTCCCTAAACTCTCTGGCTATATCTGTTCTCGATAATAGGAGAGCCCTTGATTATCTTTTAGCTGAGTAAGGAGGTATTTGTGCTCTGGCCAAGACCCTTGCTGCACTTGAATTAACACATCTAGGGAAGTTGAAACCCAGTTACATGAGTTCAATGAATAAACAAGTTGGCTTAAGAAAGTGTCTCCTTGAACGGGTTCTTCATTTGACTTATTTGATTGTGATTGTTTTGGGGTTTTGAGCATCAAGGCTCCCAACTGCACTCCAGACATTGGGAATTATCCTGCTTATAATAATCATAGTAGTCTCTGTGGTATACCATATTCTCTCAAAGTCTTTAAATGCTTGTTCACAACCCCCTAACTGACAAGCAAATGATCTCCCTGTGACTAGAAGACCAGGAAAGGAGCAAAGAGTATGAGTGAGTTAAGACTGTGAACCCCACATCATGACCAGTGAACACCACACAGAGATCCAGCAGAAACTGTGAGAACTCCAGAGCAGTATATGGGAGAAGTACTAGTACCTGCCAGTTTTAATCACAAGCCTCCATTTAAGCTGAGAGGCTGATCAAAAAGGAAAATTGTCAAAATTAAGATAACAAACCCAAAATGAGCAGTTTATGCAGAGTCCCATGTCACCAGACTAAGATTTAATTACAGTTTATTATAGTTTCAGCTCTCCCAGAAGTGGAATCTTAAAACAGTCCATCAGCAATCATGTCATCAGCACTAGTTAAATAATCTGCCTGATAGACCCTTCCCATCCCCCCCCGCCAAATAAGTAACTTTGCAATAAGCAACATGCTTTTTTTTTTGCCTATAAAAGTCTCTCATTGTGGGGGCACCTGGGTGGCTCAGTGGGTTAAAGCCTCTGCCTTTGGCTCAGGTCATGATCCCGGGGTCCTGGGATTGAGCCCCGCATTGGGCTCTCTGCTCCGCAGGGAGCCTGCTTCCTCCTCTCTCTCTTCCTGCCTCTCTGCCTAGTTGTGATTTCTCTCTGTCAAATAAATAAAATATTAAAAAAAAAAAGTCCCTCATTCTGTGACGCTCTTAGGAGCTCCTCTGCTAAATTGGATGCTGTCCAATTCAAATCGATTTTTGTTCAAATACACTCCTAAAAAATTTGACTCAGTTTATCTTTTGACACTATGTTACATTATCAAAATGTATCATGCCCAATTACATTTTCATAGAAATATTCTAAATTCAATATGTTTCTAAAAACCAGATTGATACTCATAATGATTTTAATAGAAAATCAAATCAGCAAGTCGATGTGAAAGACAGATGGCTAATAATGAAATTCAATTATGATTATCCATCACCATTACAAGGATATCTCAATTATATATAGATTTTTTAAGTGACACTCCTGTTTCTCAATATTTATGGTTACAGAACTCTCTGTGAATTATTCTGATGGTAACTTTTAGCCAAATAAACTGGAAATGGCACCGAAGTCATCAATACACTTATGAAGAATGATTGATTTAATCTAAGATCTCTAGACAAATGACTGAGAAAAGGTAATAGAGTAATACAAATAGCCTGTATCTTCAAACTCAAATAATTCACAGGTGTTATCTCTTGACTGAGAAAACAGGGTTTTTCAGAATCATTTCACAGCTACCTTAATGCTTTTTTTAGAATACCATGTAATGCTTAAACATGCTACATGCTTCTGAAATTTAAGGAAAGTTAATTTTTAGATATTTCTGTTTTAAACCAAAGTTCCTATAGAGAATTAGTCTGCTAGGAGATAAGGGAGGAGGGGAGTTAAATTTATTGTTTCGACTATTAGATGAAAACGTTGGGCTATTTCATTGTAGGAATCGAACAAAAAATTAATTAGAAGGTGTCTGGGTGGTTCAGTTGCTTAAATGTCTGACTCTTGATTTTGTCTCAGGTCATAATCTCAGGGTACTAAGTTCGAGTCCCAAAGTGCTTCGCATTCTGTGGGAAGTCTGCTTGAGATTCTCGCCCTCTCCCGCTGCCCCTCCCCAACTCACAAGATTTTTCTCTCTCTCTCTCAAAACAAATAAATCTTTAAAAAGAAAGAAAAAATGTCCTCTGCCCATTTCTTGATTGGATTCTTTGTTCTTTGGGTGTTGAGTTTGCTAAGTTCCTTATAGATTTTGGATACTAGCCCTTTATCTGATATGTCGTTTGCAAATATCTTCTCCCATTCTGTCAGTTGTCTTTTGGTTTTGTTAACTGTTTCCTTTGCTGTGCAAAAGCTTTTGATCTTGATGAAATCCCAGCACGTCACTCGGCATCAGGGAAATACAAATCAAAACCACAATGAGATATCACCTCACACCAGTCAGAATGGCTAAAATTAACAAGTCAGGAAATGACAGATGCTGGAGAGGATGTGGAGAAAGGGGAACCCTCCTCCACTGTTGGTGGGAATGCAAGCTGGTCCAACCACTCTGGAAAACAGCATGGAGGTTCCTCAAAATGTTGAAAATAGAACTACCCTATGACCCAGCAATTGCACTACTGGGTATTTACCCTAAAGATACAAACATAGTGATCCGAAGGGGCACGTGTACCCGAATGTTTATAGCAGCAATGTCTACAATAGCCAGACTATGGAAAGAACCTAGATGTCCATCAACAGATGAATGGATAAAGAAGAGGTGGTATATATACACAATGGAATACTATGCAGCCATCAAAAGAAATGAAATCATGCCATTTGCGACGACGTGGATGGAACTAGAGCGTATCATGCTTAGTGAAATAAGTCAATCGGAGAAAGACAACTATCATATGATCTCCCTGATATGAGGACATGGAGAAGCAACATGGGGGGGTAGGAGGATAGGAGAAGAGTAAATGAAACAAGATGGGATTGGGAGGGAGACAAACCATAAATGACTCTTAATCTCACAAAACAAACTGGGGGTTGCTGGGGGGAGGTGGGATTGGGAGAGGGGGAGCGGGCTATGGACATTGGGGAGGGGAGGCGAACCATAAGAGACTATGGACTCTGAAAAACAACCTGAGGGTTTTGAAGGGTCAGGGGTGGGAGGTTGGGGCAACCTGAGGGTTTTGAAGGGTCAGGGGTGGGAGGTTGGGGGAACAGGTGGTGGGTAATGGGGAGGGCACGTTTTGCATGGAGCACTGGGTGTTGTGCAAAAAGAATGAATACTGTTACACTGAAAAAATAAATAAAATGAGAAAAAAAAAAGAAAGAAAAAATAATTAGGATACCTACCATAGAGTATGTCATTTATCTCTACGAAAAATTAACACTTGATTTTATTTCATAACCCTCTTCTTCTAATGGCCTTCCTTCTCTAAGTGCACTGGTACCACTCTTAGCTAAAATGCTGAGTCATCCTTTATCGCTGTTTTCTCTTAGTCCCAACAACTAAGCCCTTAGAAATGTAAACCTTACATTTCTCCACTTTTTGTCATTTTTACTGGTACCACTCTGGTTTTCTAAGTCTGTTGTCTTCCCATGCACCCCTCAGACTACTGAATTTGCATCTTAACTTGTCCCTCAGTTTGTATTTGTCTCTTCTCCCATAAATTCTCCCTATGTTACTTAAATTCATCTTCTGAAAATAGAATCCAAAGTTTGTTATTTTTCTCCTTTAAGGAATCCAATAGCTTTCTACTTCAAAAAGTTAAAAAGGAAAACAAAGGAAAAAAAATCCAATTTCTTATTATGACTTGCAAGGACCTATTTAATTTTTCCATAAAATGTTTCACTATGTTCCATAAATAATTTTCCTTTACATTCCATATGAAGTCCTTTCTTGATATAGGACATTGTTATATAGGAATTCTCACTCTCTAACATGCTCTTATATCAGATTTCCATATGACTATTTTAGATCACTTTTATTTTTGGGGCATCAGTTTAAGACATTCCCTCATCTAGCCCTTCTCTGGCCTCTTTATTTAAAGATGGCCCTCTTCTCTCTCATATTACTGTTTTATTTACTTTATATCATCTTTCTCCATTTATAATTACTGATCCATTTTGCTTATTATGTCTCCGAGCTAAACTGTCTGTTGCTAAAGTCAATGATCTTATGTTTTCACTACCAAGTATGTTGCAGAATTCCTTACATCCAGTAGGCACTAAATAAATATATGCTGAATGAATTAAATTTTAAAATGAAATTCATGCTTATCGCCTTCCAGAAATACAGATTTTTTTTTTTTTTTTTTTTTTTTTTTTTTAATACTTTTTATTTATTTGACAGAGAGAAATCACAACTAGGCAGAGAGGCAGGCAGAGAGAGAGGAGGAAGCAGGCTCCCTGCAGAGCAGAGAGCCTGATGTGGGGCTCGATCCCAGGACTCTGGGATCATGACCTGAGCTGAAGGCAGAGGCTTTAACCCACTGAGCCACCCAGGCGCCCCAGAAATACAGATTTTTGTGGGAAGTTCATTATCCCTCAAACAGGGCTGGTCATGTGGCAGAAATGATGTCCATCTTCATCTGCCCCTAGATGTCTCAATAAAGGGTTACCTGATTAAATTTAGACATCCATAAAACTTTCAGATAAAAACTGATTTTAGGGGCACCTGGGTAGTTCAGTTGGTTAAAGCCTCTGCCTTCAGCTCAGGTCATGATCTCAGGGTCCTGGGATCGAGCACCGCATCTGGCTCTCTGCTTGGCAGGGAGCCTGCTTTCCCCTCTCTCTCTCTGCCTGCCTCTCTGCCTACTTGAGCTCTCTGTCTATCAAGTAAATAAATATAATCTTTAAAAAAAAGATTTTTAAAAGTATAAATACATCCCAAATATTACATGGGAGATACTTGTACTGATAAATTGCACATTGTTTATCTGAAATTCAAATTTAAGTAGGCATTCTGTATATGCATTTGTGTAATCTGGCAATTCTACCACAAAATATATTGTAAATAGGGGGGATGAATGAATGAATAGGGGAAAAGTTTTGGTTAAACGTCTAAATTTCAAAATTACAGGTCAACTCTAGGTCTCATGACTTTTCAAGCCTTTAATATGCTACTTACCAGCCACATGGAAATGATCTAGGCTTGCTAGAGAGTGTGACTGTGAATAGATTCTCTGCCAATTTTTATCAGAAATCTGATTGATAAGAAGTGATAATTATGGCAGGTACTTTGAAAGCACCTGAATATTTATTTATCTAGTACATGAATATTTATTTATCTAGGCATACACTCATTATTCCAAGGATGTAAAAAAAATGCAGGATTTAATACTCCAGAATGTTAGTGCATTCATGTGAAATTGTCTAGGCCTCTTACAAAAGAAATTCATGGCGTTGCCTTTGGAGTTATGCTCTTAACTTACTCCAAGGAAACCTAAAGACACCACTAAATAAAGCCAACTTAATATGTTTCATAGTGATATTCTTCAGGTAATTCTCTACTAGATTTGTCAATGTTCACTAAATGCATTATGTTTTACTTCATTTCCATAGTGCACATCTAAGTGGATACTAGGCGCAATGTCACTGACAACCCTGGAAATGGAAGAAAAAAAATTCTATTAATATGTCTCTAATGAAGTTTGTGTTACTCTGATATATACTCTAAAATATAGTACTATATATATAACTCTTCATTACTTTGTCATACCTAATTCCATTGAGCTTAATCTACTTTCTTTCCAATGAAGAGTAAAAACTTAACCCCTGAGTACAAATAGTTCCTTTCTGAGATACATTTCTACATCAACAGAGAAGTTTTCTTGTATGCTCATAAACCAATAATGCAAAATGCCATCATTTTATCATTCATTTGTACAACTCTTAAATACCCTGCTCTAGGCATTGTGTTATATTAATTATTTACATCACTCTGCACTCTCAAATCCCAATGCAAGAAAGCAAAGTGAAGATACATTTTACACTGTAACCATTAGTCAAGTCCACTATTATTGAGTCTCATAAATAATATTACAAAGTAAAAATTGAAAGCAGCAGAAGATCACGTAGGAGAAGTGGATTAAACAAACATATTTTGTCTTCATTGTTTATTTCTTCTTTATAAAATATACATTTGGAAAACAGCATTATGAGATATATATGAAAAGTGATTTACATCTATAAATTTTATGAAAGATCTCAGCCAATAGCATGTTAGATGCGGTTTATGTCTTCAGTTTTCAGTTAGATAAATATTTTAAATGTCATATATTCATCTACTAAAGTATTAATGAATTGCCTGACGCTCTAGATGAAATTGATGGTGCCATTTAGTTAGTGAGAGGAAACACTATACCTACTTAAATGCTGAAGTACTTCTAAACCAATTCAGTTGCTTTTTCCATATAATTATGTCAAACCTTATAAATGGCAACCAACTGATTATATATTTATATGTGACTTCAACTGTGCAATATGTAATGTGTATGTAGAGTATATAATAAGAAGCCACTGTTTCAAGGTGTCTTTCTACAGGACAATTTTTCATACTTATAGATAGAAAGTGAGTAGGAATAGGAAATCCAATATATATACATAATCTTCAAAAATTTCTCCTAAAGATTAAATTAAGTTAGATCAAAATAACATAAATGTATCAAAGAAGTAAATGATTTTATTATTGAGTGATTTGTAAGATGTCACAAACTGATAAACACTTAAATAAAGGTGATGCCTTAAGAATTTTTTTTTTAATTTAGCCTGAGGCTCCAGATGTGAAAATCTGTTATTTTTTCCTCGTAATTTACCAAACCGATGACTTCGTCACTATTCTGTCAGAAAACAATTGGAAACAAATGCAAGCTTGCTAAAAGAGTTTAAATAGGATGCTAGACTAGGAAAAAAAAGATCATCTATACTATATTTGGTAAGGCAAATAAATATGTGGAAAAGTCACATTCTGTCTGTCTGAGCTATACTGATTTATTAAGGTAATTGAGGAATAAAAGACATAAAAAGTGACTCATTTGCTCACAATGATTAGGCTCTTTAAAAATATAAGAAGTCATTTTTGCAATATGGAATATAAATAGAATATAAACCTGCTACTATGCTAACTACTACGACTGCATTTACTATAGCTACCAAAGCAATATTCTACTGATTTAGTATCAACCTTTCTCTCCACCCACATTAGCATCCTCAGTTAAAATAGTTTGTTATTCAACCAACTATACTCCACAATCTTTAAGCTACAGAAAATATTTCTGAGATTTTTTGTGTGTTGTTTTGTTCCTCTTTATCCATCAATCTTCTTAAAAGGCTACTGACCTAGAAAACAGCAGAATGAAATATTTTCTTTAAAACTCACTGCTCTTGCATTTCCAGTCAGTGATAGTCAAGAGGAAGGTGGAAGACAATATCATAAAATAGCTACAAGGCATACTCTGGAGGCAAGACCATGGTCATCTGACTCCAACATCCCCTATCTGTGTGACTGCAAGCAATTTATTTTAGGTCTGGGTGCCTCACAAGTTCCTCAATGTCACAACAGGGCAAAACATACCCTACAAAACAGGGATATCACAGGACAATCTAGTATTATTCGTGTGTAGTCTCATGGAGTGCTCAATACAGTTTTGTTTTTATTCCTAGATTCCCATTACTAATACTCACCATTTACAAGGCATTGCAGCATGGATATTTGTAATTTGAAAGAGTTTCCTAAGAAAACATCCTACAAGTCTTTGTCTTCCTCCAGTTTAGAACTTTGTTCAAATAGTAATAATCTCATGATCATTACTAAGTGTGGTTTCTCGGCCAATGTTTAATGCATAGCAATTAATCACACCAGAAGCTGAAAGTGTCACATTATAAATGTATTACCACACCCTCGTCTAATTGACCATGTAAATCTATTACAATATCAAAATCTAAAGCTGAAGATGTGTCCAAGGATCTTTAAAATAAAAGGAAGAAGTTTGACACTGATCACCTAAGACTTCTTTTAATAAATAATCTTTATTTTAGAGTACTCCTAGTTTCACAACAAAGTTGAGTGGAAAGTGTGGAAAAAGGTCCCCTACACCCCCTGTTCTCACACACACACACGCCCTCCCTCAATGTCAACATTCTCTAGCAAAGTGGTAGATTTATACCAATGAACCTACATTGATATATCACCACCCAAAGTGCCATAGTTTACGTTGTAGTTCACTCCTGACATCTGGCAAACAAAGAAGGATGTGTATCCACCATTGTCAGAGTATACAAAATACTTCTACTGCCCTAAAAATCCTCTGTGCTCTGCCTGTTCATCCCTCTCTCTGCCCCTACACCTGGCAAACACTGATCTTTTTATTGCCTCCCAGGTTCTGTTTTTGTTGTTGTTGTTGTTATTGTTTCAGAATTATCATATGGTTGGGAAAATGTGGCATACAATCTTTTCAGATTGTTTCTTTCACTTAGAAATAGGCATTTAAGTTCCCACCGTTGTCTCCATGGCTTGATAGCTCATTTATTTTTTAGCACTGAATAATATTCCATTGTCGGAGTGTACCAGAGTTTACTAATCCATTCACCTACTGAAGGACATTTGCTTGCTTCCAAGTTTTGACAATTAAGAACAGAGCTGCTACAAAAATGCAGGTGCAGGTTTCTGTGGTAAACATGATCTTTCAAATCACGTGGGTAAGTATCAAGGAGTGTGATTGCTGCATCATACAGCAAGACTGTTTAGTTTTGCAAGAAGTTGCCAAACGGCTGCCTTCCAAAGTGCCCGTACCATTCTGCATTCCCACCAGCAATGCATGAGAATCCCCTTTTCTCCACATCCTAACCAGCATTTAGTTTTGTCAGTATTTTGGAAACTGGCCACTCTAATAGGTTTGTAGGGGTATCTTGCTTTTTTAATTTGCATCCTCTAGGGACGTGAGAGGTTGAACATCTTTTCATGTAGTTATTTGCCATTGTATATCATCTTTGGTAAGGTTTCTGTTCATGCTTATTGTCCATTTATTAATTTCATTGTCTGTTTTCTTACTGTTGGGTTTTAAGACTTCTTTGCGTATTCTGGCAAACAACCTTTTGTCAATTATGTCTTCTGCAAACAGTTTCTCCCAGTCTGTGGCCCATCTTCTCATTTTCTTGACACTGTCTTTTGTATTTTTTGTTTGTTTGTTTAGTTTTAATGACATCTAGCTTAATTCTTCCTTTTGTGGATACTGCCTTTAGTGATGTGTCTAAAACATTATTACAAATAAATAAATAAATAAAATAAAAAGTTACTACCATACTCAAAGTCATGTAGGTTTTCTCTTATTTTATCTTCTAGGACTTTAATAGATTTGCAATCTAAATTTGACATTTAAGTCTATAATCAATTTTGAGTTAATTTTTTGAAGGGTGTAAGATCTGTGCCTAGATTCTTTTTTTCCCCCACATGTTGATGCCTGGTTATTCTACCATTTGTGAAAAAAAGCTGTATTTGTTCCATAGTATTGCCTTTTCTCCTCTGTCAAAGAATAGTTGACTCTACTTACACAGATCAATTTGTAGCCTCCCTAGTCTCTTTCACTGATCTATTTGTCTATTATTTCATCAATATGACAGTGTCTTGATTACAGAAGCTCTTTGGGAAGCCTTACAAGTTGAGTTGTGTTGGTTACCTCACATTGTTCTTCTTCAATGTTGAGTTGGATATTCCGAGTTTTTTGCCTCACCATATAAGGTTCAGAATCTGTCCGCTGATATTCACCAAATAACTGCTGGGATTTTGACTGATATTGCACTGACTCTATAGACCATGTTGAGAAGAACTGACATCTTGACAAGATGGAGTCTTACCGTCCATGAATATAGAATATATTTCCATTTATTTAGTTGTTCTTTGATATCTTTCATTAGAGTTTTCTTGTTTTCCTCCTATAGATTTTGTATACATTTTATTAGATTTATAGCTCAGTATTTTTGAGTACTATTATAAATAGTAATGTGTTTTTAATTTCAAATGCCACTTGTTTATTGCTGATATGTAAAGCACTTTTATGTATTTTAACTTTGTATCCTGTGATCTTGCTATTACCACTTATTAGTTCTAGGAGGCTTTTTACATCAGTTCCTTTGGATTTTTTTTATATCGATAATCATGTAACCTGAAAACAAAGTTTTGTTTTCTTCCTTCCCACACTGTATGCCCCTTACTTCCTTTTTGTTGTTATTATATTATTGCATTAGATAGGACTTCTGGTACAATTTTAAAAAAATCAGTGGTGAAAAGCAGTATCCTTGCCTCATTCCTGATCTTGATGGGAAAGCTTCAAGTTTCTCACTCTTTAGTATGGTGTTAGCTGTAGGTTTTTTGTAGATGTTTTAAAGAAGTTCCCCTCAGGGGCCTCTGAGTGGCTCAGTCAGTTAAGCATCTGCCTTTGGCTCAGGCCATAATCCTGGAGTCCTGGGATCTAGCACTGCATGAGGCTCCCTGCCCAGTAGGGAGCCTACTTCTCCTTCTCCGTCTCCCAGCTCATGATCTCACTCTCACTCTCTATCTCAAATAAATAAATAAATAATAAAATCTTAAAAAAAAAAAAAGAAAAGAAAAGAAAGAAGTTCCCTTCTATTATTAGTTTGCAGAAAGATTTTAGTCATGGGTGTTGAATTTTGTGAAAATCTTTTCTGTATCTATGGACATGATCATGAGATTTTCTTCATTAGCCTATAATGTAATGAAATGCATCAACTGATTTTTAAATGTTGAAACAACTCTGCATGTTGTGGAGAATAAACTCCACTTGGTCCTAGTGTATAATTTTGTTTATGCATTGTTGAATTCAATTTGCTAAAACATTTTATTGGGAATATTTGCAACCATATTAGTGAAAATTTGGGGCTTGTGATTTTTTTTTTTTCTTTCTCTTTTTGTAATGACTTTGGTTTTAGTAATTCAAGACTAACAAAATAAACTACGAGCAATTACCTGTGTTTCTATTTTCTGGAAGAGATTGTTGAGAATTGGTATAATCTCTTCTTTCAATGTTTGATAGAATTCACCAGTGAATCCAAATAGACCTCCATCTTCCTGTTCTGGAAGGTTATTATTCGTTGTTTTAATGTCTATACTTTGGATTGTCTATTTCTTCTTTTGTGAGTTTTAGCAGATTGTGACTTTTAAGGAATGTGTCCATTTCATCTAGATTCTTAAATTTGTAATTAATTATAGAGTTGTTCATAGTATTCTTTTAATATCCAGGACACCTGTAGCTGATAGTCCCTCTTTTATTTCTCCTGATATGAGCAATTTGGTTTTTCTCTTTTTTTCTTCTTCTTAGCCTGGCTAGAAACGTATCTATTTTCCAACCAAAAAGCTTTTGGCTTTGCTGATTATCACTACAGATGTCCTGTTTTCAATTTCATTGATTCCTGCTCCAATTTTTATTATTGATTTTCCTCTGCTTCCTTTGGATTAATTTGTTCTTCTTTTCTCTAGGTTTCAAAAGTGGTAGCTCATAAGGTTTTTAAGGACAATCTATTGAAATGTGGTATCTTTCTTCTAAATTACTAAAACTAAAAACAGATTTACTTGTCATGTGAAATTAAATCCTATCTCTTTGAGATATACCTTTTCTCTATCTCAAAATCTATAATTAATCATGAGTAAGGCCTTTTGATGATCTTATTATAAGGCATAATAAACTTCAAGAAGAGAGTGAGAGAGAGGGTGTCATTCTATCTTAGGTAAGACTGGCAGGCCTTTCTGGAAACTGGACAAAAACTTTCAGTTTAATTCCCACCCACTCACTGGCAAGTCTCCTTCCCATACTTTACTCCCCCCCCCCCCACTGAAAACCACTTCTGTAGAGATAAGTTAGATAAAAAATAACAATAATAATAAAAAGAGAGGGAATGAGAAAAAAATAATGAAACAATGAAACTAAGAATGTCAGTGAGAGGTAAGGCAACAATTAAAGCAGAGTATTTAACAAGTTACGGCAAAGGAAGTGACTATTTCTTACACTGGGAGTGACAAAATTTGATGAAATGGAATATTCTAATTAACCAGAATGATTCCATTCCACCAAAAATATCTTTTAGGAAGAGATACAGTATGGTGAAGAACAAACAGCTGCTTAGAGACCCATGAAGCATGAAGGAAAAACAACAAAATAGAATTTTATTGTACGGATTACAACTAGAAACTCAACCAGGTGAAGAAAATTGACATTGTTATTGAAATACATCACAAGTAGGAGCAAATTAGGGTTCAGAGAAGAGGACCAAGTTATCTGAAGAAATAATGGACGGATGGTTCCAATGCCACCTTTCCAAAAGAACCCATAGTGACCACTGCAGTCAAGGTCATGCTTCATTTCATCCTCTGCTTGTAATCTCTCTTGCCTTGCTCTGTTTTCCCATATTACTTACATATTTAATACATAATTAGCTTACTTGTCATATTTATTGTGTCTCTCTCAAACAAACGTAAGTAAGTTCAGTAATAAAGCTCAAAGCTTTAGTTGCCTGATTTTTTTTTCACGGACGTATCCTAACCATCTCCATGTGCTCTGGATTTCATCTCCCCAAAATTAACGTGAATTCATTTCTTGTTGCATTGCTCACCATCATTCTTCTGAGAACGGCAACCTACTTCCATCTATCATCTCTTCTTTCTCTACCATGATCCAGAACTTTTAAGAAAGAACAACTTTTTTTTTTTAGTATTTTACTTATTTCTTTCCCAGAGAGAGAGAGAGAGAGAGAGGCAGAGAGAGGGTGTGAGAGTACAAGCAGGGGGAGCGGCAGGCAGAGGGGGAAGCAGACTCACTGCTGAGCAGGGAGCCCGATGCGGGACTCGATCCCAGGACCGTGGGACCATGACCTGAGCCCAAGGCAGACGCTTAACCATCTGAGCCATCCAGGCATCCCAGAATGACTCTTTTTGAAAAGTAAATATCATCATACCATTCTATAATCCCTTACTCTTCTAAAAGTTTTAAAAACCCTGCGTAATCTGTTGCAGTCTATCTCTTGAATGCTACCTCACATTATGTTCTCCCTCCCTCACTCTTGACTGTGCTAATCCTCGTTTAACTTTCTACAATCCTCTGAATATTCAGAGTTTTCATCTATCTCGGGGACGTTACACCACTTACTCCCTCATGTGGAGTGCCTTCCATTCCACTCCTTCTAAGATGAGCTCCTTTTCATTTTGAGGCTTTGTTTAAATGTCACTCCTTCCTTCTTGGATCAACCTTTCTAAAGTTGCATCATAGGACCCTGAGAAGGTTATTAACGTCATATCCAAGTTAATCTGACAAGTGGGGATACAAATAGTAGCTATCTGGCCAGTAGAGGGTGAGCTCCGCAGTCCTGGGTTGTTCAAACTCTACATATTCCAAAGAAAGGCCTGTAGCTCAAGTTAAGATACCAGATGCCCAAAAGGGTGAAACTATCTGTTTTCCAAAACAATCCCTACTTTCGGAAAGTGACAAGTTCAAACAAAAATCTATAAATCTGAGTTGCATTGTACTGGGAGGCATTTTGGTCATACAATATGCTGATGATCCAGACCAATCATTGATAACTGAGTAGAATTCTAGTAATACACCAGCACTTTCTGGCTCTCATTTTTCTGGTTATATCTACTACAAAAGATACCATTCGGGAAGAAATTTCTAAAACTATTCCCTACGAGACCATCAGGATATGAGGTGTCTTAGCACACTAATCACTATGTAACTACAAACAGTGGATGACTAAATGCTGAGAAAGGTCCTTGATTATGCAGACAAATAGGTTACCACAAACCTGACGGGCCATGGTGTGCTGTGCACAAATCCTTATCACCTGGGTTTTTATAGGCAGAAAGCTATTAAGCAGAATTGTGTAAAACAAACAAACAAACAAACAAAAAACAACAACAACCAATGATTTCCAGTGGGAATAAAGCAGCAGGCATCATAAAATGGATCTGAAATGCCACAGAGGATGACCTTATCTTAGAAAGACAAGGAAGGTGCTCAAACTAAATCATTATTGCCCCCCAACCAGTCTCAATACAAGCCTATGACTAAGATAGAGTGACTGGCTTGTCTCCACCTGACTTAGAACCCAGAAATAACTGAATCATGGTCAATTTCAAAGACTCTTGTCCATAATATATCTGGTATACGTGCAAGGTCTGATTCTGGTGGGAAGGAACAGCAAATACATTTGTAATTCTCATTGGTTTGTTGTCCGATGGCAACACAAATGTTACACTAAATGTTCAGAAAACAATATAATTGCTTTACAACAGGAGAGCCTAGGATCGGATCAGGCATGTGAACTGAGACATCAAATTTAATTCAGCAGACTCGGGTTGTTCTAAGCATTCACATTCCAAAGAAAGAAAGAAACTGGGTGGTTCTTGGGGAATAACCTTCTGGCTTATGGAAAGATCTGCCTGATAAGAGTGGTTTTGTACCATGTGGAACCAGTTTGGACAAACTGTGTAATTTATGGTGAATGTTTTGCTCAGGGAGGGGACAGGAATCTTAGTAGCTATGGGCAGTCATGGGGGTACTGCATGCTATGTGACTGACCTCAATAAAATTTCTAGATACCAACGCTTGAACTTCGCTAATGGACAGCATTTTGCATATATTGACACACATCATTTATGGGAGAATTAAGTGTGTCACAGCGTGACTCTACTGAGAAGAGACACTTTGAAGCTTACCTGGATTCTCCTGGAGTTTGTTTTATGAACCATTTCTCTTTGCCAATTTCAATCTGTATCTGCTCGCTGTTGGGAACTGTAACACAAATACCAGAGCTTTTCTGAAACCTCCGAGTTCTACCTAGTGAATTATCAAAGGTGGTTTACGAAACCAACACTAACAAGGATGTTGTAAGAATGAAATGTGATAGTGAGTGAAGGGTACTTGCAGTGGTGCCTGGCACATGATAAGAAGAGGATCACCTCGGAGGGGAAGGCGGCCCAGAGTGGGGGGCGTTATGGACATTGGGGAGGGTATGTGCTATGGGGAGTGCTGTGAAGTGTGTAAACCTGGCGATTCACAGACTTGTACCGCTGGGGATAAAAATACATTATACGCTTATAAAAAAATAAAAATAAAAAATTAAATAAAAGGGAAAAAAAAGAACAGGATCATCTTATTTTCATTATTACAATCTGAAATCTTTCCCCGTTACATTCAGGGAACTTAACACGATCTGTAATCACTATGTTTATCTGAGAACTGTTTACAGTTCTCCCATTAGAATATAAACCCCACAGTGGCAGGGGTTTTTTCTGTTTGACTCACCATTTAACCCCCTGACCATTTGACATCTCACACAGGGTCAAGCACAGAGTAAATCACTGAATTCATATTTCCTCAATAAAAAAATTAATACATCCATGACTAAGAAGCAAAAGAATTGTGATAAATTGCTTTGGAAATAGCTCTAAAGAGTTTTATATATATATTTAAATATCTGAAGAAAAGTTAAATTGGAAAAAACTCATTTGGTTTTATAATACCCTCCAAATTAGAACTAAGAAAAGTAAAAAAGAAAAAGTTATTTAAATGTAGATTCTGGTTCAATTTTAAAAGAGCACTTCCTGAGGTGTCTGGGTGGCTCAGTCGGTTAAGTGTCCAACTTTTTATTTCAGTTCAGGTCATAATCTCCGGGTCATGAGATGGAGTCCCACCTTGGGCTCCATACTGGTTGTTGAGCCTGCTTAAGATTCTTTCTCCCTTTCTCTCTGCCCCTTCCTCCCCTGCACCCTGCTTTTTCTTCTCCCCCTGCCCCCCCCAAAAGAGCATTTTCTAACTGTGATTTGACCAAAGATGGCACAGGTAGTCTTCAGGGACTGTGTTTCCCATTAAAGAGTTTCAGGCAACAACTCTTTCTTTCTTTCTTTTTAATCAGAGCTATTATAAGGTATAATCAATCATTTCATCTGTTTAAAGTAGTAGCTTTTAACCTCCTGGCAAGTCTCAGATACTGATTCAAATAACCAAATACAGTTTTCTCTAAAAGTACTTACAATCATTCATAAAATTTTAATATTCTTCTTTCTGGATTTTTTTCAATTTCTGATCAAATATAGAAAACCCCACCATAACACGAATATGTGAAGTCAAAAAATTCTCAATACTGTAAACTACAGAGTTGCAAAACATTATAGGGTTGAATTTACCTCAAGAATCTGATAATTTGGGATGCAAGTTTATCCATCTATTTCTGATTGTATTTGGCGCCACCTGGTGGCAACTGTCCACTCAAGTTTAAATACAATTGGAGACTTCTGGGTGTTGGCATGTTAGCTCAGACTCCCCCAGTAGTAGACCTGTAGTGATGCAGGTAACATTTTCAGTTTTCATTTCGCTGCAATAGTCTAACCCAGGGATATTGGGTCAGGAGAAAACTGGAGTTATCAAGACCCTCTCTGGTCCCAGTTAAGGGTGAGCAATAGTTAAGGGCGGGATCAGAAGATTCTGGGAGCAATATCAGACTCATATCTTTCATTTACCTGAATTTGTTTGGCCTTAATTTATTTATGTGTAAAAGAAGAGTAATAACAGTAACTTCTCTGTAGGGTTTTTGTAATGATTAAGTAGATAATTCACAAAAGTTTTTATAAGGAATTCCCCGCACTAAAAAAAAAAAAAAAAAAAGTGCTTCAGGTAGTTTAATGTGTTTCCCTTCATGAGGAACAATAGACAGTGGAAGCAGACCGCTCCGTGTATCAACCTAAAAAATTACAAAGAGGAAACTGCCTTTAGAATGTGTTGGCCCATATAAAAGTGGCAAGAAGACATTTCTAAAAAGCTGACTTCTGGCATTAATTTTTTTAAAGAAGTTATTTATTTATTTGAGAGACAGAGAGAACAGAACCAGGGGGAGGAGTGGAGGGAGAGGGAGAATCAGATTCCCCACTGAGCAGGGAGCCCCACAGGAGACTGAATTCCAGGGCCCTGAGATCTTGATCTGAATCCACTGAGGCACCCAGGTGCCCCCTGCATTAATTTTCTTTTAAATTATAAGTTGAAATGCTTTCCAAGCATGACCTTCTGCGGGGATAATTTTTCTTCTGCCTTTTGAGCCCAAATTCAGCAATCAGATACTTATTGCGCACCTAATACACTATTATTTCTTGTTGTTTTGCCATGCTTCAAACCACTGATGATTCAGTAACTGTCCATCCTTTGCCTTCTCTAACAAAAATTTTGCCAGGAAGGTGGAAAGGAACTAAGCAGGGTCTCACTGTGTAACTCAGAGCTGGTGACCATATCCCACGGAAACGTAAGTGCAATCAAATACTTGTCCAGCTTGATTCTTTCTGGCTTCGCATCGCTTTAAAATAAGTTGTAATCAGTAATACTACATTTGATTACACATTTATGACTGTGTCTCTCGGATGTTTTGTGTCTCTCTGATGAAAGAAAAAATTAAGCAAACTAAAAATACGTGAGAATGTTGGGTTTCCAGAATGTGTGTATGTGAGAAAGAGAGACAGAGATAAAGAAAGGAATTAAAACCATAAAATAGGGGCACCTGGACTGCTCAGTGGGCTAAGCACTTGCCTTCAACTCAGGTCATGGTCCCAGGGTCCTGGAATGGAGCCCTATATTGGGCTCCTTGCTCTTTGGGGAGCCTGTTTCTCCCTCTGCCTGCCACTCCCCCTGCTTTTGCTCTCTTTATCTGACAGATAAATAAAACTTAAAAAAAAAAAAGTAAAATAAAACCATAAAATATCACTTTACAAAACAAAATGTCTTCAATGAGAAAGTGTGCTTATGAATACAAAACATTTAGCATAGTAAGGGAACCAGACAGGCATAAGCTGCACTATGAAGGAATGTTACTCTCCTTTCTATCTTCCTACATCTTTCTCTTCTAGTGAATGGCCTTAGATGCACTTCAATCATGCTTTCTCCTACAGGTAATCACTGACCTTGATTTGGGCTGTCACCACTAAAAATAATGCATTTAATCTTTATTTTTACTGAGTGTAAGCTTCTTCAGGGGAATTGAGTTTATTTCTTAGTCTGTATCCTGACATCATTAATTCAGTGCCATACATCAAGGACAGAAATATATGATTATATAAACATCTCTTTTTTGCTTCAACATAACTATTTAGGAAAGGGGATGAAAGAATATGCTAATTGGACACTTCATTATTTTAAGCACAAGGACTGAGTAAGCAATTGGGACTTCCCTTTTTTATCTATTCATAAAAGCAGTTTAATCTCCTCACAGGAACTGCCAAATTTCTTCCAAGTGAAAAACTACTTATTCATGATACTTTTTGACAGATTAAACGTCAACCTGTTTTTTTTTTTTTTTTCATCAATAAAGGATATATTTCAGATCAGTGTTGATGCCGGTAACATTTAGAAACAACAATTACTTGCTTCCTAGGGTGTGGGATAATCTGACAGGTTTTTACAAGCTTTTGTCTGCATCTTGGTACATGACAATCATTACCAAGAATTTTTTTTTCTTCTTTTTCATACCTGTAATCAGTTATGTATATATGTCAAATGTAAGACTCGGACAGAGTAATGCAAAATTTGGGCTTTGAAGCTAAGTGTGAGGAGAGAACTTGACAGAGGACCTTTGTTTTTCATGCAGAGTTTCTGACAATCTAAATATACTCCAATTCCTTAACAGCCTACAGTTATATGTAAATTGTGGTATTTTATGCTAGTAATTTGCTAAACTGGTATTTAAACAAAGTTTTAAGCACAACTGCTCATGAAAATGTACAATCTGGTGAATCAGCAAACATTCGTCTCTATGTTTTATGTATATTTTTCAGACATATGACCCACTTTATTTTCCTATTTCACAGGAAGAATTTTTTTTTTAAACTTCTGTAGAGAATTGTCCTTCATTATACGAAATAGTTCTGAAATCACGTCCCAGAATTTTATTTTGTGAAAATATGATTACATTTCAAATGTGGTGCAGATGAATATCTGTGTGAAATAAATCATTCTCTAAATTTGCTTTTCAACTGGATGTGGGGTAAGTTTTTTAAAGTAGTATAAGAAATGATATGCAAATATGAGTATTATAATAAATATCTCTAAATATATCATAAATTCAGTGAGACACACTAGGGGATTCTAGTCACAGAATTCATCCCACCAAAATCCCAATTATTTTTGAGCAATATAATGCAGAGAGTCAAAGAGAAACAAATGAAAAATGAAATGCTTTTACTTCCTACATTCTATCATGTATTCTCACCAACCAAATTATTCCTAAACTGTATCCATATCCTACATACTTCTAATCCTTAGAGATCTCCTTGAATTCAAATACCATGTAAATAGTGGCTGTTACATAACAAAGATTTTGATTACCTTCTTCCCTGGTGCCTGGGAAGGAGATTCTAAGTCCTTAGAATTTGGAGAATGCTTTCAGTTACAGGGCTATTGATTTCAGCAGTCCAACTTCCACTTTGGACCTCAAAGAGTGAAGCTTCCTGGTTAGGGCACGCATTAACGTGCTGGGATGGTGACTTGCCCTGATTCCAGTAGAAGAGGGCATCAAAACACTATCTGGGATTTTTCCAGACCTTACTCTCTCTGTCTCTCTATTAAGCTCCTCCTGAGTTGTATCCTTCATAATAAAATGATAAATGTTGAGTGCTTTTCTGAGTTCGATGAGTTATTCTAACAAATTGTCAAACCTGAGGGAGTCATGCAAAGCTCTGTGTTTGAATTAAGGCCCTCAGAAGAACGGATGGACTGGTGACCTCACTTGCAACTCCTCTAAAATGAGGGCAGTCCTGTGCAGCCCTGAGGCCTTCCTTCATGGGGTCTGCACTACTTCCAGGAGGTGGTCTGTGTCAGGTACAGATCATAGTACACCAGCTGGGGCTGAAACAGAATGGTAGACAGCATTTTAAAACCATAGATCCTAAATATACATTGCATAAAGTAAATTGAAAGTTTTTCCTAACATAAATATCTATGTTATAAAATCCTATAGGAAAAAGATTCTCATGTGCGCCCAACCTTGAGGAACTTGATAGAAACTCCTCGAACAAATATCAACTGACTGCAAAATCCAAGTTAATTTAAAAAATACTAAAGTACGGGGCGCCTGGGTGGCTCTGCTCCGCAGGGAGCCTGCTTCCCCTCCTCTCTCCGCCTGCCTCCTGCTTCCCCTCCTCTCTCTCTGCCTGCCTCTCTGTCTACTTGTGGTCTCTCTCTGTCAAATAAATAAAATCTTAAAAAAAAATACTAAAGTACAAAACTAATATCATTAAACACACTATTGGGACAAATGTTTTTGCCATCTGTCATGTAAGACCTGGAATGCTGCCTGATTTGAATGACGGCAAATCTCTGCTCATTTGGCCTTCCCTGGGTCCGAATGCTTCAACTATCAGCTATATGGCAGTGCCTTTAGCTTGCTAGCTCTTCTTTTTGGCTTATGGCCTTCAAGTTTATAATTGCCCCTTACAGTAAACACCAAAATATAGATCATTTAACCTCCACAATTATGCGGTTGTCATAAATCGAGTATAGTGAACTATCATTTGCAATAAATTTTTAGTGATCATCTTATTGTGAACATACTAAAAACAACTCTAGATCCCAACAAATTACTCTAAAATTTGGACATCCTAAGGGCTTAATTCATATTTTTCGAACAAGTACATGAAAAATTATATAAATAAAAAAATGTAGCAAGTGCCATATAGGCATTAACTCCTAACTCAGTCCTTTCTTCTGCGTGTTAATATTACTGATCCTTTTTTCTATCTAATCTGTGTTTTCAATGATCTAGCTCTTCTTTTGTCTAAACTGATGATAGGAAAATTTCTTTCTGTTTTTTAATGGAGGTATGCTAGATAGCAAGAGAAAACCTATATGGAAAACAAAACAAAACAAAAAACCCTATTAGTAGGTAGATAGTTCTCAAAGTTCTCAATCAGTATTTCAGGGACTCCTTTGTTATAGCATGAAGTGATCTTATGCATTTGCAGTCAGAATCTTTTTTAATCCAGTGCCTAAAAGAATCAAAAATCTTTCCAATATTTCTCAGTGTTTCAGTGCTCATTCAGTATAATATATCTCAAGACTAAAAGATTATACAAACTGAAGAAAAATATTATTGCAAAAATGGCTAAAAAGTAATGATGTTGGAGCTTTGTTTTCGCACTTCAGGAGGATGTCCTAGAAAATTTACTTTATGCATATTTTCTTGTACACACAACACTCTATTATGGAGTTAAATTTTAAAAAGGAAATAGTAAGATATTAAGAAATGATGGCACAAATCAGATTTATTCTATTTTACTGATAATGAGGGCAAAGTACAGTCTGTACACCTTTTCACCTTTAAATTTGTTTTTCACCTTTAAAATTTTTTGACTAATATTTAACACTCTTTTGAACTTAATATTTAGAAATATTAATATTTAACTATATAATATACATATTAATATTTGAACTTAATATTTAGAAAATATTGTAAGATTTTAGAATGTTGTGTGGGAAAGAAATAAAATATTTATCTTGCATAAAATAGCCATCATTAAATTTAGCTTCATCTATTGTGTAGCAAAAATATTCACTAGAAACTAAATTTTGGAAAATTCTTGACTGTGATAACCATGGATTTAAAAAAATAGTTTTGCTACAAGGAAATGATAATTAAGTCAATTTTTATATCATGGAAATAGATGGATAAATGATATTACTAGGTGAGCTATTGTTTATGCTTATTTTAAATTTTCACATACTATCTTTTTTTTTTCCAGTTTTCACATGTTGACACTAAATCTTCACATGGTGAAGATTAAATAAAATAAAAATAACAACTGAATCTGGTAGAAAAAAAAATACACAATGCATATAGTTAGAGGACTTGATAATGAGAAATGGTGAGGCAAACTCTCAGAAATCTAATTAGGGTCCACAAACTCTCGGTAATCTAATTAGAGTCCACAAAGGCAAAACATATTTGGAAACATACGGTAAGTGGAAACTGCCTTTTCTCAGTTGTTCCTTACTTCAATAATAATAAATGTCTACATTTTGGAGGCCTTTTCTTCCCTCGTATAGTATATATCACTCATCCAATCCAATTCCAATATTAGAGTTCAATATTATACATTATATATATAATATATATAGTGTGTGTGTGTCTGTGTGTACATATATATGTAAATTTTTTAACTTGGTAAGATATTCACATTGTAAAAATTAAATGGAATAAAATGCACATATACCATATGTACATACAATATATATACATGCATACATGTGTATATAAAATGTGCATGAGTTTTAAATTATAATTAACTTTAAGATTAACACAGAAGAGAAAATTAAAATTCTATCCAGCACATACTGTATTCCAAATAAATTTAATTCATTAATTCTAAATCAATTATTATATTTAATTCTTGTAAGAAAGAAGGTAGGCTTGTTGTTATTTAATATTTATGCCTATCATCATTCAGTAACTTTCTGAGTAAACAAATACATGAAAAACACTGAGGCTAAACATTCAAAGATCACAGGGCTGGTAAGCGTTACAGAGGTGAAATG
Source organism: Meles meles (assembly GCF_922984935.1). Lineage (NCBI taxonomy): Eukaryota > Metazoa > Chordata > Mammalia > Carnivora > Mustelidae > Meles > Meles meles. The sequence continues at coordinate 141,715,347 of NC_060069.1, read as the reverse complement.
CAAACCCACATCAAGGTCAGTTCAGAATCCAGAACTTCAGCCTAACTGGCTCCCTTCCTTTACGTACAAATATCCATGTCTGAGAGAATGAGGAGTGCCTCCAAGTTTTCTATGCCTGCACTCAGAGGAAGAAGCTGCTGTAAAGGATGCTCAATTTAAGCTAGAAATTAAATGACAAGAACGACAGCAAAACTTGAAAGACTTCACCGTTTTGCCTAGAGTGGATCCAGCTAACCTTCACCTGCCTCTGTACAAATAGAAACTGTGTACTAAAATATTTCTGTCTTGCAGCTGCAAGTACAGGCAGCTGTTCTTTGCATGTTTTATGAAGATCTTTTTTAAAAACGCAGATGACTCCGTATAAAGGAAGTTCTCATTCTGAAGATTTTACAACAGGGCACGCATGATCAAGTGTAATGTACTTGATTCTCCCCCTTCATTTACTTCGCAATGCACCAATATGATGATATAAGATTACTCTCTAAAATTTAAATATGTAAGTGTTTTGGGATCATAAGCCTCCATAGCATCCTAAAGACTTCCAACTATTCTGTGTTCAAAATAATTTGTGATGGTACAAAAGCAGAATTTTTGCCAACTCTCAGAGCTACCGCAATCCATAACATTGTGTGTAAAAAATATAGTTGAGACAGATATGTAGTGCAGCAGCCAGGGAAAAATGTTCAATGGTATTGCATAGGACATAGCAAGGTGTTCATATTTCTAACCCATGTGGAGGCTAATTTTAGCTCAGATTCAAGTGGTGAATTACTCTTCCTGTCAAAAATCTGGGCAGGATATAACTCCTTTCTATTAAGGCCGCCATGAGTAACCCATCAGTTGAGTGAAAGACAGCCATGAGTTGAGGAGTCCACAGATGAGTAGAGAAGCCATTCCATGGAATAAGGAACATGCGGCAGGCATATTACAGAGTCTATTAGAGAAAAGCGGGGAGAAAAAAAATCCATAGGAATACAGCTGTTCCTCTGCAGTAGAATGAAAAACTGTGGATGCAGAGACTTTCTACAGAAATTTCTACCAGTAATAATGTGGATTCTGACAAAAAGACGTATTACCAATTGTGAGAGAAGAGAGGTGGGACTTCGAAAATGAATGAAAAAGAGACAATAAGTCCTTATTAGGATAGATGCAGTCTTCTTAGACAACCCTGGATAAGATTTTCCCCAGTGTCTTTGTTAGCAGATAAATTACAACTATATCATATTCATAGTTTTGCATACAGTATGTTTAGTGGTTTCTTGGAAGAAACTCTTCATTCTTTTTGATACATTCAGTTGTTCTCATTTTGTTATCTCTGGAAAATCTTCAAAAAAGGATACTGTCTAGGGCGCCTGGGTGGCTCAGTGGTTTAAGCCGCTGCCTTCGGCTCAGGTCATGATCTCAGGGTCCTGGGATCGAGTCCCGCGTCGGGCTCTCTGCTCAGCGGGGAGCCTGCTTCCCTCTCACTCTCTCTGCCTGCCTCTCTGCCTACTTGTGATCTCTCTCTGTCAAATAAATAAATAAAATCTTTAAAAAAAAAGGATACTGTCTAGATAGTATGACATATATCTATAATTACAGCCATATCTGCATTTATATTTTATCTATGTATCTATATATCTATCCATAGACCTATGCATCTATTTGTGTCATCTATTTACACCTGATTCAGTAGTTATGACTTAGTATTAGAAGAAACAAGCAACACATTAGTATCACTTTCATAGGATTATCAAGAAGTTCCGACATGCTGTACCACACTGGTATTGTCATACATGTTACCATATCCAGACCAAACAGGAAGGGCAAATATTTGCTGTGAAATGACTTACTGTCCAAATATTGTTGTACTTGCCCATCCTATTACCATCTAGTCAGAGAGCTGTTTAGGTGTATCCAGAAATAAATTTATTCCTTTGGAATTAAAATGCTACTGATTTGGAATTTACCTAATTTTGGTTTGTTTCCATTAAACAGAAGAAAAATGCTTTATTGTTTATAGTATGAGACAGAAATATTATAGAAGATGCATGGTATAGTAGCAAGACTATTTTTATCTTTGACATCATTGTGTATAAATGTCTGAAAAGACTGATGGAGATTCAGTATGGTTTGGAGTGGTCTCCATGCACTTTTCAGATATTGACTCCAAGGGTAAGAAGCAAAGTGTGCAGATTACTACAACCTTATCAATGATAATTTAACAAAAGAAAGAAAGCCTTCTCTACATATGGAAATAAAAGTTTAATATGGTCATTTTGCATACCAAATTAGATTAGTTAATAAATATTTTTAAACTATTTTAAAGGGTGTTTCCTAAGATTTTCCTGGTGTTTCATGCACCTTCACTTGGGATTAAAATACTTCTTAAAATCTTTTTACGAAAAAAAAAAAAAAATAAAAGTTCCCATGGTTTTAAAGGAGAGAATCAATACCTTATTTTATTTGTGAAGAATCTAACAAAAAAAATTATGCTGCAGTTACAAAAACCATGTTTAAATTATCTAAATTGTTCAGCATATATTGCATATTATAATAATTTCTATTAAAATTTTATTGATTTAAATAAATTTTACTGATTATTGATTTTGATTATTTCAAAAAACGAGTTCATACTATATATTAAAGCCAAAGTAAATGTCTAAATTTCATCATGCCACTAATCGTTTGTTTAGCCAGAAGTTGACAAAAAGGAAGAATAAAACACAGCATGATAGTCATAGCGATATCATGAATAATCATGATTAACACATGACTATAGTGTTTTGCACTAAATTTTTTAAAAAGTAAAAAGGAAGTATAAAATATCCACAAGGTATAGACATACATGTAAGTAATTTCAACATGTTTATGAGTTGCTATAAAATGTCAAAATTTAAATGAGTCTGATTTTTAAATATATTCAAACAAAAAGATTTCAATAGCAACATTAAGCAGACTCAAAAATCAGAGTGTGTAGGAAGAGATAATGGGCTGTCACTCACTGTGGTGAGGACTCATCTGGCAAAAACTCTCTTAAGTGCCTTTTCTTCAATATACCATTTGACAATTAGATCATACCCATCCATCCAGTGTCCTCTTAGGGCTACAATCTTTTCCCTGTTTGCTCCTTTGGTTGACAGCATCATTACAGTCAAGTTCAAAACCTTGGTTTCAAAGCTGAATGTTCTCCCCTCTTTTGCCCCCATACTTGAAGCAGTTGCCAAATCTTTGGATTTTACCAAAACAACGGTGCATCTTGAGTTTTACCTTTCTTCACATTTTTTTTTTCATTATCATAGTGAAAGTCCCCTCTCACTATCATTTCTCCAGATGTTTGTATGGCTTCTGTATCTGATCTTTTTCCAACTACCTTAATGTTAGCTTCAAGATATCTGCTGTTGGTCTTCTAATTCTGTATTTCATTTCACAGCGATTTCATATAATTTATAACTGAAAGTGTCATATATATACATAACACATATATATGTACATGTATTAGTATATCTGTATATTTCTCTAAAATCTATAATCAAAAACTTACTTTTAAGTGGCACATTTGAGTTTAATATCATAGAAATTGTCAAACATAGATAAAACTAGAACATATGGCTTCAAGAATGGTCTGTATTTTTCTACTTGCTTTGTATTTCCTTCCCTTATTGGCTTTTTTCCTACAGTATTTTAAAGCAAATCTCAGACACAACGCTATTTGTCATCATACATCTCTTACTGACACAGACCTATTTTTTAAACTCCTTTTTTGGAACCACTATGCATTCTTAAACTAAATTAAAATACTTCTTCAAATTCAAATAATATGATATCCATATTTAGTTTCCTTGATAAATACTTTTTAGAGTTGGTTTGTGCAAATTGTCATCAAATAACATTCACATATAGCATTGTTGTCAAAATGCATAAAATTTTCATTCAATAACAATTCTCCCATTTTTAAATATAAATGATATGCTAGAAAAAATGGGTTATTTTATCGATGTAATTCCCCATATGAAATTTGCTACTTACTTCTTTATGGTATTATCTACCTTGTTATTCTATGCTTTATACCGTTTTG